>NC_084574.2:20897500-21105000 GCF_033978685.3 Nerophis lumbriciformis
TGATATTGTAAATCACACTTTTTTTATTTTCATGTACATTTTGGGTGTCCCATTCAGTAAAAAACTGTAAAATTCCATTCCGTTTTTTTGACGTGGTCTGTCATAACTTTTTTAGAATTCTATCGGACATTGTGACTTTAGGTATTAGTGTTCCTCAAAAAAAGGGACCCAAACACACATACTGTACTGCCGATTTTTACAGCTAAATGTGTATATTTAATTTATACAAACATATACATTGGCCCCCCAGACGCATTTTTTCTCTCAATGTGGCCCCGGGGTCAAAATATTTGCCCAGCTCTTCAGTAGAGCATGACACACAAATGAGTCCTATCCCTTTAAGAAAATAATAGAATCTGAACTCGTTATGTGGATAAAAGAAACGGTATCTTCCCATTAAACCTGGGCAAGGTTAAAGAGCTGTCAAAGGACTGTTGTAGACCTGCACAAGACTGGAATAGACTGCAGGAACGTCAACAAGAAGATTGGTGAGAATGAGGCGTAATAATTCCTAAATGAAAGATGCATCAAATATTACATGCAAGATTGTACCTGGTGGAGTCAGGATGATTGTGAGACAGGTGAGGGAGCAGCCCAGAACTACAAGAGGGTTGTCTCTATACCAATATTTTGGTACTGGTACCGGTACCAAAATGTATTTTGATACCTTTCAAAATAAATAAAAATTGCTTTATTTTAACAAAAAATCTTAGGGTACATTAAACATATGTTTCTTATTGCAAGTTTGTCCTTAAATAAAATAGTGAACATACAAGACAACTTGTCTTTTAGTAGTAAGTAAACAAACAAAAGCTCCCAATTTAGTTTGCTGACATATGCAGTAACATATTGTGTCATTTATCATTCTATTATTTTGTCACAATTATAAAGGACAAGCTGTAAAAAATAATTATTAATCCACTTGTTCATTTACTGTTAATATCTGCTTATTTTCTCTTTTAACATGTTCTATCTACACTTCTGTTAAAATTTAATAATCACTTATTGTTCTGTTGTTTGGATACTTTACATTAGTTTTGGATGATACCACAAATTTGGGTATCAATCCGATACCAAGTAGTTACAGGATCATACATTGGTCATAGTTTAAGTCCTCATGTGTCCATTGACATATTTCCTGAGTTTATAAACATAATATTACATTTGTTTTAATAAAAATAAAAATGTGTAATGCTAAAAAATATCTATGTTAATCATAGTAGTATCGACTAGATACACTATTGTACTTGGTATCATGTCTATATGTAATGCATTGTACTTGGATGTCAGGTGTAGATCCACCCATGGCGTTTGTTTACATTGTGACGCCGGTGAGCTACGGTGTGTAGTGAAACATGTTTAGCTATTCCTCGTCCTGCAGGGATGATACTTGTAAGAAACTTACTTTATTTGTTGCCATGGAGACGAGGATTAGTGATTTAGGAAGTAACTAAAACACTGCAGACAGCGGCTTGACTTTAGCCGCTAACTCGCTAGCCTTGTCTTAAAGCACCTCTTCCTGAGGGCGTTTCAGTGTTATAACTTCACCTTTATCTTTAGTTTTTAAGCCAAAATGTGTCCGTTCTCCCTTTTCTGTCTACACACATTGTCTGCTTGTAAGTACTCTGTGAGTGTGCGCTGCCGAACATGCTCCTCTGCTCGTAAACCAGCAATGTGACGACGTGATGATGACGCAACGTCCATAAATAATATAATAATATTAATGAAATGTGAACCGGTACTTTTCAAACAGAGTATAGTACCGTTTTTGATTCATTAGTATCACGATACTATACTAGTACCGGTATACTGTACGACTCTACAAAGGAGGCGTCAGATCAAGATGTTTGATTGATTGAGACTTTTATTAGTAGATTGCACAGTACAGTACATATTTATTGCGCCCCATAATACACCTGCTGTGATCCTGTTTTTATGTTTTTATGTTTTTATTAATTCTATTTTAATTATTTATTTTTTATCATGTTCTGTTTGTGTTGTGTTGTGTTTGCTCGGTACTCGTTTTATCTTTTAACCTGCTCATTGTACAGCACTTTGGCTACCCCTGTGGTAAATTTTAAATGTGCTTTATAAATAAAGTTGATTTGATTTGATTTGATTCCATACAATTGACCACTAAATGGTAACACCCCAATAAGTTTTTCAACTTGTTTAAGTCGAGGTCCACGTTAATCAATTCATGGTACAAATATATACTATCATCATAATAGTCATCACACAAGTTAATCATCAGAGTATATACATTGAATTATTTACATTATTTACAATCCGGGGTGTGGGATGTGGAGGGGGGGTTAGGTTTGGTTGTTATCATCACTTCAGTCCTCAACAATTGCATCATCAGAGAAATGGACATTGGAACAATCAATCAATCAATCAGTCAATTCCTTTATTGTCATTGTCATAATAACACTTAAGTCATACATGTCAACAAGATTTTGTTTGAGCTTTGTCCAGCGGCATAGAAACTGCATTGAAGTGCAGGTTGACCATAGTTTACAGTTTAGCATTGTTAGGAAGATGGCGAATAGAGGGACGTGGGGGTGGGAACAGTCAGATTTCTGATGGGTGCTACATTGATATTGCAGCAATGCAATGTCCAGAGCACAATTATTGAGGTGGTGAAGAGTGAGGTAATAAGATGGTCCGGGGCAGCAAAGGGGCAGGCTGTTCATTTAGCAGTCTCACAGCCTGGGGATACAGACTGTGAGACATTCTAGTGGTCCTGGCGCGAATCGATCTATACCTCCTTCCAGAAGGTAGCAGGTTGAAGAGGCCATGTGCTGGGTGGTATCTGTCCTTCAGGATGTTGTGTACTCGCTTTAGGCAGCGAGTTGTGTACATGGCACTCATCTCTGGGAGTATCGTCCTTGTAATTTTCCCCGCCGCTTTAACCACTCGCTGGAGTGTTGGTTCGCTTTAGGGCAGCTAGCAAACCACACTAAAAAGCCGTAAGTGAGGACACTGCTGATGGCACAGTTGTAAAAGTTTACCATTGATTTGTGCGGAATGTTTGCGCATTTTAGTTTCCTCAACAACAAAAAAAGACGTTGTTGGGCCTTTCCGACTGTAGAAGCAGTGTTAATGTCCCAGCATAGATCTTCTGTTATGTTCACAGTGTAGGACTGACTTGGTAGGATATGTACAGCAAGTAGTGGACATAGAGAGAGAGATCAGAAAGCATAAGAACAAGTATATACATTTGATTATTTACAATCCGGGGAGGTGGGATGTGGTGGAATGAGGGGGTTAGGCTTGGGTGGTAGCTGCCTGGAGATGTACTTTTAGTGCGGTTTTGAAGGAGGATAGAGATGCCCTTTCTTTTACACCTGTTGGGAGTGCATGTCATATGTCATACACATGTCAAGGGAGTTTGGAACACAGTCAGCATTAAAAGTATTAGTAACACACTTTGTTGTAACGTGTTGAGAACCTGCAGTGCCCCCAAGGTCTGAAGTTTAATAATCGACACCTGAATGGTTCAGACAAGGCTTGGGAGAATGTGATGAGGTCACATGACACCAACATTGAGCTCTCTGGCAACAAGTTGACTCAACAACATGTCTACTGTCAAACATGGAGGGGAAAACATTCTACTTTGGGGATGTTTTTTCTGACCAAAACCCCTCCTGAGATGTTTGCAGCCCTGCTGACCTCTGTTGCAAGATATACAGAGAGATATTGGTCATGTATAGTTGCTTCATTCAAAAAGTGATGGTTGAGCGTGTTGTTTTGTCTTCATGTTCCCTACACAGCACACGAGGAGGAGAGCAGCATGGTGTCCAACGAGCCGGACGTGGAATACACGGAGGTGGTACATCCTCAGCAGGCGGACAACGCCAGAGGTAACAAGTCCGCAAAGTCTGCCCCTCCCCTTATAATGTCTCCTCACCACAAACATTCCTTCATTGATAAGAGAGCAACACTTCCTGTGAGGCGCCTAATCAGTCCTAATCAAGGCATCTCCAGGTAGTCACGTTGGGATAACTGCTGTTTGGATACAGTAAACAGGAAGGGTTGAGCTAATTGCTCGGCTGCATTCATGTCGTGTGAGCTGGACAACTAAACAGTTATGACTTTGTGTGCGTGGAATGAAACCTTGCCTTTTGATGTCAAAATGTGTTGATATTTGCTTTTTTTTTAGCAGCAGCAGCAGTTCCGCTGCGGAAAGGCACTGAAACAGTTTACAGCGAACTCCAGAAGTCTGCACTCGGTGAGTTCAATTCTAACTTACCGGGTTTTCCGGACCATAGGGCGCACCGGATTATAAGGTGCACTGCTGATGAGCAGGTCTATTCAGGTCTATTTTCATACAAAAGGCGCACCGGATTATAGGGCGCATTAAAGGAGTCGTATTATTATGATTTTTTTCTAAATGTAAAACACTTCCTTGTGGTCTACATAACATGTAATGGTGGTTCTTTGGTCAAAATGTTGCATAGATGATGTTTTACAGATCATCTTCAAGTCGCTTTCTGTTTCTGTTTTGTGGGCGGTCTTATTTACGTGGCTCACCTTCGACAGCGTCTTCTCCCCGTCATCTTTGTTGTAGCGGTGTAGCGTGCAAGGACGGGGGTGGAAGAAGTGTCAAAAGATGGAGCTAACTGTTTTAATGACATTCACACTTTACTTCAATCAATAACGGAGCAGCATCTCCTCATCCGTGGCTCACTAGTGCAACAACAACGCCGGAAATGTGTCCCGTGAAAAACCGTCCGACCGGAACTCTCTAATAACTAAAGTTATTTGGGTGAATAATGTAAACTCACTACACCGGTATGTTTTAGCGCTTTCATAGAGAGTTTACTGACAGATATAAGTAAGAACTTTACACTACTTTATATTAGAAATGGCAACAGCGGAGGATGAATGTCCCATAACAAGAAGATAGAGAAAAAGAAGAAGCTATGAGTTGGCACGGACTATAAATGCGGACGCGCACAAATTTTCAGGACTTATGCAGATCCAAAATACAGATCAGCAGGTACCAGAAGGTAAGAAAAGTTGCTTTTGCATAATATTGCGAAACAAAACGCCAGATAATATGTCTTACCTTATACACACACCATAATAATATTCCTATGTTGAAGCACAGTACAATCCAGCAAGCGGTGCGACTTCATAGCTTACCAAAGTCGTACTAAAACATTTTGATAGATTTTTGAGCGCCGTGTGTAATGTTCTATATTTTCAATGGAATATATAAAATGTTGGTGTTGTTTACTTGAGTCAAATTGCAGTCTACATGTATCCCTTATGTATCTCAAAATGTGCACTTAATTCTTACCATACTTACTGTCAGTCAAACATTTAAAAAAAACTTCCTGTATGACATTCTGACCACCAAATTGCATTTGTATCCAAATATTGGGGTATTTACTTCAGCAAATTTCATTCGTGCCAGCAAATAATAACCTGTGATTAATCATGATTAATCACACTTCAGGAATGAATCTGATTTCAAAAATTAATCAGCCCTACGCCGTAATCATGGTGACCTCGTCGTAGTTTTATACACAAAATGTACAAACTTCCAAATATATCTTGGTAAATGTAGTAGTTTGTCATGTTGAGCTACTAAATTGATTTTGTTGTTATTTGGCAGACAACTGAATGTTATCCTGGTCGGCATCTTTGGCCTCCGATCCAGATACGATTCGTGTCTAGATTCGAAAATTTGACAATTTTATTATAGATTATTAGGGGTATGATTAGATTGCCAGATCAAAATGTGACAATATTTCTTGTTTAGAGCAGAACACAGTCATTTATTTTATTTTATTTTTAATTTTATTTTTAACCGAGAGCGAGCAAACAGAGCATTCAAACAGTGCTGGCCTCAGAGCTGCCTGGTCCACGACACATGAGATGGCATGAAATGTAGTACCTGAGGTCCCAAATTTAGCCCGACAAGTACCACAAAAACGATATTATGTAAATAATGGTTTGAATAAAATAGGATACAAATAGAGTAGGTTATACATAGTATAGGTTAATAGGAATAGATTATAACAGAAGACTCTGCAATGCTCCAGTTACTTTATTGGACCTTATATGATTTTTAATTTTATCTTTGGAAACAAGTTCAACAGTTTATTTATATATACAGTTGCGATCAAAAGTTTACATACACTTGTAAAGAACATAATGTCATGGCTGTCTTGAGTTTCCAATAATTTCTACAAGTCTTATTTTTTTGTGATAGAGTGATTGGAGCACATACTTGTTGGTCACAAAAAACATTCATGAAGTTTGGTTCTTTTATGAATTTATTAAGGGTCTACTGAAAATGTGAGCAAATCTGCTGGGTCAAAAGTATACATACAGCAATGTTAATATTTGCTTACATGTCCCTTGGCAAGTTTCACTGCAATAAGGCACTTTTGGTAGCCATCCACAAGCTTCTGCTTGAATTTTTGTCCACTCCTCTTGACAAAATTGGTGCAGTTCAGCTAAATGTGTTGGTTTTCTGACATGGACTTGTTTCTTCAGCATTGTCCTCACATTTAAGTCAGGACTTTGGGAAGGCCATTCTAAAACCTTAATTCTAGCTTGATTTAGACATTCCTTTACCACTTTTGACGTTTGTTTGGGGTCATTGTCCTGTTGGAACACCCAACCACGCCCAAGACCCAACCTCCGGGCTGATGATTTTAGGTTGTCCTGAAGAATTTGGGAGTAATCCTCCTTTTTCATTGTCCCATTTACTCTCTGTAAAACACCAGTTCCACTGGCAGCAAAACAGGCCCCAGCATAATACTTCCACCACCATGCTTGACGGTAGGAATTTGTGTTCCTGGGATAAAAGGCCTCACCTTTTCTGCTCCAAACATATTGCTGGGTATTGTGGCCAAACAGCTCAATTTTTGTTCCTCCAGAAAGTCTTATCTTTGTCCATGTGATGTCATTCAATGCGTTTTCTTTATTTTCATGACTATTTACATTGTAGATTGTCACTGAAGGCATCAAAACTATGAATGAACACGTGGAGTTATGTACAAAAAAAGGTGAAATAACTGAAAACATGTTTTATATTCGAGTTTCTTCAAAATAGCCACCCTTTGCTCTGATTACTGCTTTGCACACTCTTGGCATTCTCTTGATGTACCTGGTACCTGATGATCTGTATTTGATATCTGCATTAGTCCTGAAAATGTGTGCACGCCCTCCACTGTAGTCCGTGACGATGCCATAGTCGATAAGCTTCTTCTTTTTCTCTATCTTCTTGTTATGGGACATTCATCCTCCGCTGTTCAGATTCATTCTTGAAGTGTGATTAATCATGATTAATCACAGGTTATTATTTGCTGGCACGAATGAATTTGCTGAAGTAAATACCCCAATATTTGGATACAAATGCGATTTGGTGGTCAGAATGTCATACAGGAACGTTTTTTAAATGTTTGACTGACAGTAAGTATGGTAAAAATTAAGTGCACATTTTGAGATACATAAGGGATACATGTAGACTGCAATATGACTCAAGTAAACAACACCAACATTTTATATGTTCTATTGAAAGTATAGAACATTACACACGGCGCTCAAAAATCCATCAAAATGTTTTAGTATGACTTTTGTAAGCTATGAAGCCGGACCGCTTGATGGATTGTACTGTGCTTCAACATAGGAGTATTATTATGGTGTGTGTATAAGGTAAGCTATTATCTGGCGTTTTGTTTCGCAATATTATGCAAAATCAACTTTTCTTACCTTCTGCTACCTGCTGATCTGTATTTGGGATCTACATAAGTCCTGAAAATGTGTGCGCGTCCACATTTATAGTCCGTGCCAACTCCGTAGTCGATAAGCCTCTTCTTTTTCTCTATCTTCTTGTTATGGGACATTCGTCCTCCGCTGTTGCCATTTCTAATATAAAGTAGTATAAAGTTCTTATTTATATCTGTCAGTAAACTCGCCATGAATGCGCTAAAACATACCGGTGTAGTGAGTTTACATTATTCACCCAAGGAACTTTAGTTATTAGAGAGTTCCGGTGGGACGGTTTTTCACGTGGACACATTTCCGGTGTTATTGCACTCGTGAGCCACGGATGAGGAGATGCTGCTCTGTTATTGATTGAAGTAAAGTCTGAATGCCATTAAAACAGTTAGCTCCATCTTTTGACACTCCTTCCACTCCCGTCCTTGCACGCTACACCGCTACAACAAAGATGACGGGGAGAAGACGCTGCCGAAGGTGAGCCACGTAAAAAAGACCGCCCACAAAACAGTGCACCCTGAAGCAACTGTCAGAAAGCGACTTTAAGATGATCTGTAAAACATAATATATGCAACATTTTGACCAAAGAACCACCATCACATGTTATGTAGACCACAAGGAAGTGTTTTACATTTAGAAAAAAATAAATAATAATATGACTCCTTTAATGCGTCGTATAATCCAGTACGCCTTATATTAGAAAAAAGATCAAAAATAGACCATTCATCTTTCTGAACATATTGTGTTTTGGTGTTGTACAGTACAAATTACGCAGGTGGCATTTTCATTGTCAATCATACTGTTAGATGTCAGTTGTCATTCTAATAGTGGACCCTAAGATTAAAGACTAGCAAACACTAACGGGGATCCAAGCAAAAACTGAATTTCTGTTAGGTGACTGGTATATAATTGAAGTAGGTCAAAATAAAAATGTAAGGACCTGTGTGCAGCAGTTCGAAGGTAAACGATGGACAGTACTGATGGAGGACAAATGTACGCCAAGCGACTAAAGTGACCATATCCTGTTACTGCTGGCAGGAACTTCCTGTTATTGGAACTGCTGCCAGATGCTGGATATGTCAGGCATCTCTCTGTGTCCTAAGACTTCCTGTCCAACAAGTGACTAAAGAATTGTGAATTCTTGTGAGAATGTGGACTGAAGTAAGAGTCATAGAACAGGTTGTGATGAGACACACGTGAGTCAGGACGGTCCATGACTCGTGAGTACCTGTGATGTCAGACAAGGAATAAACACTTAACCTTTTACCCTTTTTTTCTCTGCAGGCGCTGCTGAGCATCATGATTATGTGAGTATTGTCAAACTTTGTCACCATCTTTGCTATACCTTCATGAAGTACCAACACTTTGCACTGACCAATGCAATGGGGTGGTTGATGTCATGTGACTGAGACACTACACCAGGCCCCTTTTTATTTATTTTCAACCCGGCCTGCTTAACTTTCCCAAATAATTTTTAACACCACTCTAAAGCTGTTACCAACAACAGGATTTGCAGTGTTTTCCAAACTACCATAAGTCTTCAACCATTTGCGGAATTTTTTATGATTTCAACGATTTCTGAAACTTGCGGTATTGCACTTCCCAGTGTTATACCATTACGGCAGACCTGAGCAAATTAAGGCCCGGGGGCCACATGCGGCCCGTTAAATTTTGCAATCTGGCCCGCCGGACATTACCAAATCATTTTTTTTAGATCTTTAAGATGGAAACTGTAGCTGCCATTAAGATGTGCAGTGATGTTTTCTAATGACCGTAAGTCTTGAACTATATAATGTAGGGATGTCCGATAATGGCTTGTTGCCGATATCCGATATTCCAAAATTGTCCAACTCTTTAATTACCGATACCGATATCAACCGATATATACAGTCGTGGAATTAACACATTATTATGCCTAATTTGGACAACCAGGTATGGTGAAGATAAGGTCCTTTTAAAAAAAATAAAAATAAATAAGATAAATAAATTAAAAACATTTTCTTGAATAAAAAAGAAAGTAAAACAATATAAAAACAGTTACATAGAAACTAGTAATTAATGAAAATTAGTCAAATTAACGGTTAAAGGTTAGTACTATTAGTGGACCAGCAGCACGCACAATCATGTGTGCTTACGGACTGTATCCCTTGCAGACTGCATTGATATATATTGATATATAATGTAGGAAGCACAATATTAATAACAGAAAGAAACAACCCTTTTGTGTGAATGAGTGTAAATGGGGGAGGGAGGTTTTTTGGGTTGGTGCACTAATTGTAAGTGTATCTTGTGTTTTTTATGTCGATTTAATAAAAAAATGTAAAAAATTAAAAAAAAAACAAAAAAAAAACGATATCGATAATAAAAAAAACGATACCGATAATTTCAGATATTACATCGCTTTCATGGCGAGTTTACTGACAAATATAAGTAAGAACTTTACACTACTTTATATTAGAAATGGCAACAGCAGAGGATGAATGTTCCATAACAAGAAGATAGAGAAAAAGAAGCTTATCAACTACGATATGGACACGGACTACAGTGGCGGACATGCGCAAATTTTCAGGACTCATGCAGATCGTAAATACACATCAGCAGGTACCAGAAGGTAAGAAAAGTTGTTTTTGCATAACATTGCGAAACAACGCCAAATAAAATGTCTGCTAATAGGTGCCACTTTGCGGTCCTTATACACACACACCATAATAATACTTGTATGTTGAAGAGTATGTCTGACTACTATAGATGTAACGCGCCGACAATCCATCAGGTGCTGCGGCTTCGTAGCTTTTAGAACGCCGTGTGTAATGTTTTATATTCTCTCAATGGAACATTTAAAGTTTTGGTGTTGTTTACTGGCGTCATATTGCAGTCTGGGCTTCACGGTGGAAGAGGGGTTAGTGCATCTGCCTCACAATACGAAGGTCCTGAGTAGTCTTGGGTTCAATCCCGGGCTCGGGATCTTTCTGTGTGGAGTTTGCATGTCCTCCCCGTGACTGCGTGGGTTCCCTCCGGGTACTCCGGCTTCCTCCCACTTCCAAAGACATGCACCTGGGGATAAGTTGATTGGCAACACTAAATTGGCCCTAGTGTGTGGATGTGAGTGTGAATGTTGTCTGTCTATCTGTGTTGGCCCTGCGATGAGGTGGCGACTTGTCCAGGGTGTACCCCGCCTTCCGCCCGATTGTAACTGAGATAGGCTCCAGCGCCCCCCGCGACCCCAAAAAGGGAATAAGCGGTAGAAAATGGATGGATATTGCAGTCTACACATATTTCTTTTGTGTGACTGCCATCTATTGGTCACACTTATCACTACACCATGTACCAAATAAAATAGCTTCAAGGTCGGTATGCACAACCAGAATTATTCCGGATATTAGGCGCAAAGGGTTATAAGGCGCACTGTCGAGTTTTGACAAAATGAAAGGATTTTAAGTGTGCCTTATAGTCCGGAAAATACGGTACATGTGAAGTCTCTCCAATTCGACTATTGGTCGTACGCCATGTGCCTCCCGCACACTGGGCGGCGCTTATTTCATTTTAGCGAGAATAAATGAATAATTTTTCCAGTCGACCTATGACGTCACACTAGCCATCTGCTTTAAGTGATGTCCGCTGTAATACTGGCACAGATTGCAAATATTACGTCTCTAATGCAGTGGTTCTTAACCTTGTTGGAGGTACCGAACCCCACCAGTTTCATATGCGCATTCACCGAACCCTTCTTTGGTGAAAAATAAAATGTTGTTTTTTTTCAAATTCAAGACAAAGTTATATGTTTTTGGTAACACTTTAGTAAGGGGAACATATTCTAAGTAACAAAGACTTAATTTAGAGTTATTTGGACACTAGGGGAACATATTCTAAGTAATAAAGACTTAATTTAGAGTTATTTGGTTAGGGTTAGGGCATTCTTGCCAACTTGGGACCTCCGAATTCGAGAGGTGGGGGGCGTTGGGGGCAGGGTTTCGTGGTAGCGGGGGGTGTATATTGTAGCGTCCCGGAAGAGTTAGTGCTGCAAGGGGTTTGGTGTGGGTTCACAGTGTGGCGCATATTTGTAACAGTGTTAACGTTGTTTATACGGCCACCCTCCGTGTGACCTGTATGGCTGTTGATCAAGTATGCCTTGCATTCACTTAAGTGTGTGTAAAAGCCGCAAATATTGTGTGACTCGGCCGGCACGCTCTTTGTTTGGAGGAACAGCGGACGTGAAGACAGGTTGTAGAGGACGCTAAAGACAGTGCCTTTAAGGCAGCGTTTCTCAAAGTGTGGGGCGCGCCCCACTGGTGGGGAATAGAGACATGACAGGTGGGGCGCAAGGAACGGGAGGGAATTTCACTTTAATTTTTTTTTTTTTTTTTTTTTTTAGATTTTTTTTTTTTTACTATGCTTTCATTTTCTATACACACTGTAAATCACTTTGTGATTCTGTCTGTGAAATCCGCTATATAAATAAATGTAAATTACTTATTTTTCCTGTAGGCTTTAAATTTCTAGGTAGGAGCAAAAGTTTGACAGACATAGCAACAGTAACTAATGGGGGCGGGGCTAAGCGGAGCAAACTTGACGAGACAAGCGCAGCAAAATGAAAAGCTGTCCCACTGTCAAACGACACAGTTGTGAGACGTATATGCGACATTGCAAGTGATCTTGAGGAACAACTCGGAGACAAATGGAAAGAAAGTCGTTTTGCTTTACAAGTGGACGAAGCTACTGACAGCAATAAAGACTGCCTGTTCATCGCATACGTCCGCTTTGTGAATGGCGAGTCACTGTGCGAGGATTTGCTGTTTTGCAAATACATCAAAAATAGAGCCTCTGCTGATGAGCTGTTCAAGATAATGGACAGTTTCCTCAAAGAACACGACCTTAAATGGGAAAACTGTGTGGACTTTTGCTCTGATGGCGCAATGACCATGGCAGGGTCAAGAAACAAGCTGCAGGCTCTAATAAAGAGGGTTGCGCCAAATGCGCATTGGACACACTGTGTCATTCACCGGGAAGCACTCGCGTCAAGGCAGCTCAGCCCCGAACTCAATGAGGTTTTAACAGATGTTGTGAGCGCGGTAAATTTGATCAAAACACGACCACTGAAAGCGCGACTGTTCTCTGCACTGTGTGAGGAAATGGGAGCTGATCATACAGCCGTGCTGTTTCACCATTCTTGCCAACCTTGAGACCTCCGATTTCGGGAGGTGGGGGTGGGGGCGTGGTTAAGAGGGGAGGAGTATATTTACAGCTAGAATTCACCAAGTCAAGTATTTCTTATATATATATATATATATATATATATATATATATATATATATATATATATAAGAAATACTTGACTTTCAGTGAATTCTAGCTATATATATATATATATATATATATATATATATATATATATATATATATATATATATATATATATATATATATGTATATATATGTATATATATATATATATATATATATATATATATATATATATATATATATATATGTGTATGTATATATATGTATATATATATATATATATATATATATATATATATATATATATATATATATATATATATATATGTGTGTATGTATATATGTATGTATATGACAGCGTGGCGCAGTGGAAGAGTGGCCGTGCGCGACCCGAGGGTCCCTGGTTTAATCCCCACCTAGTACCAACCTCGTCATGTCCGTTGTGTCCTGAGCAAGACACTTCACCCTTGCTCCTGATGGGTGCTGGTTAGCGCCTTGCATGGCAGCTCCCTCCATCAGTGTGTGAATGTGTGTGTGAAGGGGTAAATGTGGAAGTAGTGTCAAAGCGCTTTGAGTACCTTGAAGGTAGAAAAAGCGCTATACAAGTATAACCCATTTATCATTTATTTATATATATATATATATATATATATATATATATATATATATATATATATATAAATAAGAGAAATACTTGAATTTCAGTGTTCATTTATTTACACATATACACACACATAACACTCATCTACTCATTGTTGAGTTAAGGGTTGAATTGTCCATCCTTGTTCTATTCTCTGTCACTATTTTTCTAACCATGCTGAACACCCTCTCTGATGATACATTCTGCTTTGTCTCCTTGTTGTGTGCGCAGTTGTGCACTGCACTCTCTAAAAGCCGTAGATGTTAATGTCACATGTGCATGTACAGTAGATGGCAGTATTGCCCTGTTTAAGAGTGTCACAACATTGCTGTATACGGCAGACGAACTGCTTTACGGTAGACGAAAACGTGACTGCTGTTGTTGTGTGTTGTTGCCGTGCTGGGAGGACGTTAATGAAACTGCCTAACAATAAACCCACGTAAGAAACCAAGAACTCGCCCTCGATCATTCTACAGTTATAACGTGATTGGGCAGGCACGCGTTTATATTGTGGGAAAGCGGACGTGAAAACATGCTGTCGACACGTCACTCAGGTACGCCTGAATTTCGAGAGATTTTCGGGAGTAAATTTGTCCCGGGAGGTTTTCGGGAGAAGCGCTGAACTTCGGGAGTCTCCCGGAAAATCCGGGAGGGTTGGCAAGTATGTGTTTCACAGTGAAGCAAGGTGGCTCTCCCGGGGCAAAGTGCTGTCACTTGCCCTGTCTTGCCAAATGCATAGCTCCTCCTTTTTTTTGCAAAGATTGCAAAGTGGCACTTTTATTTTATTTATTTTGAACTTGATGCAAGTTATTTGATTTATTATTGAACTTGATGCAAGTTATAACACTTTTATTTTATTTATTATTGAACTTGATGCAAGTTATAACACTTTTATTTGATTTATTATTGAACTTGATGCAAGTTATAACACTTTTGTTTTATTTATTATTGAACTTGATGCAAGTTATTTTATTTATTATTGAACTTGATGCAAGTTATACCAGGCAGCACGGTGGAAGAGGGGTTAGTGCATCTGCCTCACAATACGAAGGTCCTGAGTAGTCTTGGGTTCAATCCCGGGCTCGGGATCTTTCTGTGTGGAGTTTGCATGTTCTCCCCGTGACTGCGTGGGTTCCCTCCGGGTACTCCGGCTTCCTCCCACCTCCAAAGACATGCACCTGGGGATAGGTTGATTGGCAACACTAAATTGGCCCTAGTGTGTGAATGTGAGTGTGAATGTTGTCTGTCTATCTGTGTTGGCCCTGCGATGAGGTGGCGACTTGTCCAGGGTGTACCCCGCCCTCTGCCCGATTGTAGCTGAGATAGGCTCCAGCGCCCCCCGCGACCCCAAAGGGAATAAGCGGTAGAAAATGGATGGATGGATGGGCAAGTTGTACCACAGCTGCACAGTTATTTTATTCATTATTGAACTTGATGTTATTTCATGTTATTGAGTTTGAATGTATACAACTTGATGTTACTTGATGTTCAATAAATTTGAAAATGTTAAGCTTGGCATTAGCGTTCTGTTGGGGCGATGGGGGCAGGTGGGGCTTGAAAACTCCCCCTTGTCCAAAGTGGGGGATGACAAAAAAAGTTTGAGAACCACTGCACTACAAAGACAAGATATTTGAAGTTCAAACTCATAAACTTTTTTTTTTTATGCAAATAATAATTAACTTAGAATTTCATGGCTGCAACACGTCCAAAAGTAGTTGGGAAAGGGCATGTTCACTACTGTGTTACATGGCCTTTCCTTTCAACAACACTCAGTAAACGTTTGGGAACTGAGGAGACACATCTTTGAAGCTTCTCAGGTGGAATTCTTTCCCATTCTTGCTTGATGTACAGCTTAAGTTGTTCAACAGTCCGGGGGTCTCCGTTGTGGTATTTTAGGCTTCATAATGCACCACACATTTTCAATGGGAGACAGGTCTGGACTACAGGCAGGCCAGTCTAGTACCCGCACTCTTTTACTATGAAGCCACGTTGATGTAACACGTGGCTTGGCATTGTCTTGCTGAAATAAGCAGGGGCGTCCATGGTAACGTTGCTTGGATGGCAACATATGTTGCTCCAAAACCTGTATGTACCTTTCAGCATTAATGGCGCCTTCACAGATGTGTAAGTTACCCATGTCTTGGGCACTAATACACCCCCATACCATCACAGATGCTGGCTTTTCAACTTTGCGCCGAAAACAATCCGGATGGTTCTTTTCCTCTTTGGTCCGGAGGACACGATGTCCACAGTTTCCAAAAACAATTTGAAATGTGGACTTGTCAGACCACAGAACACTTTTCCACTTTGTATCAGTCCATCTTAGATGAGCTCAGGCCCAGCAAAGCCGACGGCGTTTCTGGGTGTTGTTGATAAACGGTTTTCGCCTTGCATAGGAGAGTTTTAACTTGCACTTACATATGTAGCGACCAACTGTAGTTACTGACAGTGGGTTTCTGAAGTGTTCCTGAGCCCATGTGGCGATATCCTTTACACACTGATGTCGCTTGTTGATGCAGTACAGCCTGAAGGATCGAAGGTCACGGGCTTAGCTGCTTACGTGCAGGGATTTCTCCAGATTCTCTGAACCCTTTGATGATATTACGGACCGTAGATGGTGAAATCCCTAAATTCCTTGCAATAGCTGGTTGAGAAAGGTTTTTCTTAAACTGTTCAACAATTTGCTCACACATTTGTTGACAAAGTGGTGACCCTCGCCCCATCCTTGTTTGTGAATGACTGAGCGTTTCATGGAATCTACTTTTATACCCAAACATGGCACTCACCTGTTCCCAATTAGCCTGTTCACCTGTGGGATGTTCCAAATAAGTGTTTGATGAGCATTCCTCAACTTTATCAGTATTTATTGCCACCTTTCCCAACTTCTTTGTCACGTGTTGCTGGCATCAAATTCTAATGTTAATGGTTATTTGCAAAAAAAAAAAAGTTTATCAGTTTGAACATCAAATATGTTGTCTTTGTAGCATATTCAACTGAATATCGGTTGAAAATGATTTGCAAATCATTGTATTCCATTTATATTTACATCTAACGCAATTTCCCAACTCATATGGAAACGGGGTTTGTATATATATATACATAAATATATATATTTATATATATACATATATATATGTATGTATGTTTATATATATAAATATATATGTAGGTATGTATATCTATATTTAAACATTTTATTTCTTTTAAGTCCCGTCCTGGCCACACTTTTTGACCCAGTATGGCCCCCAGATCAAAAAGTTTGGGGACACCTGAACTAGAATATAAAATATATTTTCAGTTATTTCACCTTTTTTTGTTAAGTACATAACTCCACATGTGTTCATTCATAGTTTTGATGCCTGCAGTGACAATCTATAATGTAAATAGTCATGAAAATAAAGAAAAAACATTGAATGAGAAGATGTGTCCAAACTTTTGGTCTGTACTGTATGTACACAGCATACACACCGGCCCCACATTTTTTTCTTTCAACGTGCCCCCCCCCGGGTCAAAATTTTCGCCCAGGTCTAGGTTGGAGCACAAGAAGTTAAGATAAAAAAAAAAAACTAGGTATACATCTTAGTGGACATCACTGATAACCTCTTAAATGTAATCACATAAGTTAGTGTTAAACATCTAATGAAGTGTAAAAAGCTTTTGGAGATGGCAATCATCATACTACTTCTAGTACTTCCTCAGTCCCTCCCTGTTTCAGTGACCCTCAGCAGGCTGATGATCCTCAGCAAAAGGGAAAACGCCATCAGAATTTCCAGACAAGAACAAAGCCGTTTGGGCTGTGGCTTCCTTCCTTATCGGCCCCCAAGATAAGCAGCGTGCCTCATTCAAATTACCTCAAGGCCCATCTCAGGCCGCACACTGGAGCTCAGATTGTTTTCATTCTTCACTCCATCATCTATCTCCTTACATGGTGTTGATGAACAACATCTAAAGCAAAGGCTGTTTCAACCTTTCCACTGTGGGCCGTACGTGGACATGATGCAGGGACAACACTCAAAATAATCCAAAGGAAAAGCCTTAAATTCATTACAGCTCCAGTCGTAAAATGAAAAAAAAGACATACTTATTAGAGGCCTACTGAAATGCGATGTTCTTATTTAAACGAAATAGCAGGTCCATTCTATGTGTCATACTTGATCATTTCGCGATATTGCCATATTTTTGCTGAAAGGATTTAGTAGAGAACATCGACGATAAAGTTCGCAACTTTTGGTCGCTGATAAAAAAAAGCCTTGCTTGTACCGGAAGTAGCAGACGAGTAGCGTGACGTCACAGGTTGTGGAGCTCCTCACATCTGCACATTGTTTACAATCATGGCCACCAGCAGCGAGAGCGATTCGGACTGAGAAAGCGACGATTTCCCCCTTGATTTGAGCGAGGATGAAAGATTCGTGGATGAGGAAAGTGAGAGTGAAGGACTAGAGGGCAGTGGGAGCGATTCAGATAGGGAAGATGCTGTGAGCGGCGGGTGGGACCTGATATTCAGCTGGGAATGACTAAAACAGTAAATAAACACAAGACATATATATACTCTATTAGCCACAACACAACCAGGCTTATATTTAATATGCCACAAATTAATCCCGCATAACAAACACCTCCCCCCTCCCGTCCATATAACCCGCCAATACAACTCAAACACGTGCACAACACACTCAATCCCACAGCCCAAAGTACCGTTCACCTCCCCAAAGTTCATACAGCACATATATTTCCCCAAAGTCCCCAAAGTTACATACGTGACATGCACATAGCGGAACGCACGTACGGGCAAGCGATCAAATGTTTAGAAGCCGCAGCTGCATGCGTACTCACAGTACCGCGTCTGCACATCCAACTCAAAGTCCTCCTGGTAAGAATCTCTGTTGTCCCAGTTCTCCACAGGCCAATGGTAAAGCTTGACTGTCATCTTCCGGGAATGTAAACAATGAAACACCGGCTGTGTTTGTGTTGCTGCTGTCGGCCGCAATTCACCGCTTCCCACCTACAGCTTTCTTCTTTGCTGTCTCCATTGTTCATTGAACAAATTGCAAAAGATTCACCAACACAGATGTCCAGAATACTGTGGAATTTTGCGATGAAAACAGACGACTTAATAGCTGGCCACCATGCTGTCCCAAAATGTCCTCCACAATCCGAGACGTCACGCGCTGACGTCATCATACCAAGACGTTTTCAGCAGGATATTTCGCGCGAAATTTAAAATTGCACTTTAGTAAGCTAACCCGGCCGTATTGGCATGTGTTGCAATGTTAAGATTTCATCATTGATATATAAACTATCAGACTGCATGGTCGGTAGTAGTGGGGTTCAGTAGGCCTTTAAATACATGTTAAACCTGAAAAATATTATGGCAAATAAATTGATTTTTTCTTTTTGCAATGTTTTTGTGAAATAGTTCAATTAAAAATACATGAATAATTGGGTGGTGGACTAATAAAGTACATTGTTGATCAACATATGTCAAATACAGTGTATCCATAAACTGTTCACAGCTCTTCACTTTTTGTTATGTTAAGCCTTATTCCAAAATAGGAAAAAAAAAAAAATTCCCTCAAAATTCTACACACAATACCCCATAATGACAATGTGAAGTTGTTTTTAATTTATTTTGCAGATGTACAGTACAGTCAAAAGTTTGGACACACCTTCTCATTTCAATGCGTTTGCTTTATTTTTATTTTTTGTAGATTGTCACTGAAGGCATCAAAACTATGAATGAACACATGTGGAGTTATGTACTTAACAAAATACGGTGAAATAACTCAAAACATGTTTTAGTTTCTTTAAAACACACCTTCTCATTCACAACACACCTGATGGTCCCAACCCCATTGATAAAGCAAGAAATTCCACTAATCAACCCTGATAAAGCACACCTGTGAAGTGAAAACCATTTCAGGTGACTACCTCTTGAAGCTCATTGAGAGAATGCCAAGAGTGTGCAAAGCAGTCATCAGAACATAGGGTGGCTATTTTGAAGAAACTAGAATATAAAACATGTTTTCAGTTATTTCACCTTTTTTGTTAAGTACATAACTCCACGTGTTCATTCATAGTTTTGATGCCTTCAGTGACAATCTACAATGTAAATAGTCCTGAAAATAAAGAAAACGCATTAAATGAGAAGGTGTGTCCAAACGTTTGGCCTGTACTGTATATAAACTAAAGAAAACACAAGTACATAAGTATTCACAGCATTTGCTCATCACTTTGTTAATGCACCTTTGGCGTCAATCACAGCCTCGGGTCGGTTTTTGTGACCAAAATGTATTGGTTATCATTATCATCGCGGTATTTTTAAATGTGCTAAAAATGTTCAAAAAGTGCATTTTACTAAAATCTTTTAACCAAGTTGCATGTAAAAAACAAACAATTTCCTTTGCAAAAGAACATCATCGCAGATAACACTGTTTAATGTACAAGATACTTAATGTTCCAACTGAGAAGATATATATTTTTTTGCAAATAATCATTAACTTAGAATTTAATGGCAGCAACACATTGCAAAAAAGTTGGCACAGGGGCATTTTTACCACTGTGTTACATGGCCTTTCCTTTTAACAACACTTAGAAAATGTTTGGGAACTGAGGAGACCAATTTTTGAAGCTTTTCAGGTGGAATTATTTCCCATTCTTGCTTGATGTACAGCTTAAGTTGTTCAACAGTCCGGGGGTCTCCGTTGTGGTATTTTAGGCTTCATAATGCGCCACACATTTTCAATGGGAGACAGGTCTAGACTACAGGCAGGGCAGTCTAGTACCTACACTCTTTTACTATGAAGCCACGCTGTTGTAACACGTGGCTTGGCAATGTCTTGCTGAAATAAGCAGGGGCGTCCATGATAACGTTGCTTAGATGTTGCTCCAAAACCTGTATGTACCTTTCAGCATTAATGGTGCCTTCACATACATGTAAGTTACCCATGTCTTGGACACTAATACACCCCCATACCATCACGGAGGCTGGCTTTTGAACTTTGCGCCTATAACAATTCGGATGGTTATTTTCCTCTTTGGTCCGGAGGACACGACGTCCACAGTTTCCAAAAACAATTTGAAATGTGGACTCATCGGACCACAGAACACTTTTCCACTTTGCATCGGTCCATCTTAGATGAGCTCAGGCCCAGCGAAAACGGCGGTGTTTCTGGGTGTTGTTGATAAATGGCTTTGGTTTTGTATACTAAAGTTTTAACTTGGACTTACAGATATAGCGACAATCTGTAGTTACTGACAATGGTTTTCTGAAGTGTTCCTGAGCCCATGTGGTGATATCCTTTACACATTGATTTTGCTTTTTGATGCAGTACCGCCTGAGGGATTAAAGGTCCGTAATATCATCGCTTACGTGCAGTGATTTCTCCAGATTCTCTGAACCTTTTGATGATATTACGGACCGTAGATGGTAAAATCCCTAAATTCCTTGCAATAGCTGGTTGAGAAATTTTGTTCTTAAACTGTTGGACAATTTGCTCACGCATTTGTTCACAAAGTGGTGACCCTCGCCCCATCCTTGTTTGTGAATGACTGATTCTCTGTGTGTGTGCAGGGTTGCGTGGAGTATGCTGATCTCAATGGCGAACACGCAAATATGAATCATCGCCAATCAGGAATCAACAACTGCCAGGATCTGCCAGTTCCAGTTGATTAGGAGATACGGCTTCATCACACGCCGTTCTGTTTCCACTCCCACTTGCACTCACAAATCATGCACACACTCCTGTAGAAGCACTACTTTTCATTCAGTAACATGATTTTCATTTTCAATAAAAGCATGTGTCACATTTTTGCTCTATGTACTTATTGTCATGATCCGCTGCCCGGATCACGTTTGTTTAGTTTTTGATTCCCTCAGTTCCTGTTTTGAGCACCCATGGGTTTGTGTTTTCAGTTGCCATGACTGCAGATTGTTTTCACCTGCCTCTGATTAGTGTTTGGGACGCTCACCTGCTCCTGGGCACTAAATCAGAGAGCTACACTATATTGCCAAAAGTATTTAGCCACCCATCTAAATGATGAGAATCAGGTGTCCTAATCACTTGGCCTGGCCACAGGTGTATAAAATCAAGCACTTAGGCATGGAGACTGTTTCTACAAACATTTGTGAAAGAATGGGCCGCTCTCAGTGATTTCCAGCGTGGAACTGTCATAGGATGCCACCTGTGCAACAAATCCAGTCATGACATTTTCTGTCGGTTTTATTATTAGAAAATGGAAGAGTTTGGGAACAACAGCAACTCAGCCACCAAGTGGTAGGCCACGTAAACTGACAGAGAAAGGTCAGCGGATGCTGAAGCGCATAGTGCAAAGACTTTCTGCAGAGTCAGTTGCTATAGAGCTCCAAACTTCATGTGACCTTCCAATTAGCCCACGTACAGTACGCAGAGAGCTTCATGGAATGGGTTTCCATGGCCGAGCAGCTGCATCTAAGCCATACGTCACCAAGTACAATGCAAAGCGTGGGATGCAGTGGTGTAAAGCACGTCGCCACTGGACTCTAGAGCAGTGAAGATGCCTTCTCTGGAGTGATGAATCACGCTTTTCCATCTGGCAATCTGATGGACAAGTTTGGGTTTGGAGGTTGCCAGGATAACGCTACATTTTGGACTGCATTGTGCCGAGTGTGAAATTTGGTGGAGGAAGAGTTATGGTGTGGGATTGTTTTTCAGGAGTTGGGATTGGTGCCTTAGTTCCAGGGAAAAAAACTTTGAATGCTCCAGGATACCAAAACATTTTGGACAATTCAATGCTCCCAACCTTGTGGGATCTGTTTGGAGCAGGCCTCTTCCTCTTCCAACAAGGCCCATAAAGACATGGATGACATAGTCTGGTGTGGATGAACTTGACTGGCCTGCACAGAGTCCTGACCTGAACCCGATAAAACACCTTTGGGATGAATTAGAACGGAGACTGAGAGCCAGACCTTCTCGACCAACATCAGTGTGTGACCTCACCAATGCGCTTTTGGAAAAATGGTGGAAAATTGCTATAAACACAATCGGCAACCTTGTGGACAGCCTTCCCAGAAGAGTTGAAGCTGTAATAGCTGCAAAAGGTGGACCGACATCATATTGAACCCTATGGGTTAGGAATGGGATGGCACTTCAAGTTCATATGTGAGTCAAGGCAGGTGGCCAAATAGTGTACTTATTCCCGTTTTTCACCACACTCAGTCTGGGTTTCTTGTTTGCCTATGCCTGCTTATCTTTTGATTCCTGTGCTAAGTTTCACCTTAGCTCCCCATGCTATCGGCACGCTTGTTTGTATTTTTGTATTTTTGAATGATGTATGAGAATAAATCGTCGCCTTACCTGCACATGGCCTCCGGAGTTCCTGCTGCATCTTGGAAGAACGACCCGCACATCCCCATGCAACAGAGGTAGCATGTATTTCTCTTCAAATATTGTTTTGAAGGGTAATGCCAGCAAATATTGCATGTGATTCATGCTTTGAGGAATGTACTGCTTTGTTTCAACTGTGTGCAGAGGTCAATGTTACGCTGTGAAGCAGAATGGACCTGAGCAGCGGAGAAGTGTGCACCGCACAGCATCACCCTCCTCCGGTATCATGGCAACTAAGGAGAGAGAGGAGAGCCAGGAAAGGCAGAAACGCCAAGGTATATGCATACATGTCTTTAAAGGCCTACTGAAACCCACTACTACCGACCACACAGTCTGATAGTTTATATATCAATGATGAAATCTTAACATTGCAACACATGCCAATACGGCCGGGTTAGCTTACTAAAGTGCAATTTTAAATTTCGCGCGAAATATCCTGCTGAAAACATCTCGGTAAGATGACGTCAGCGCGTGACGTCACGCATTGTAGAGGACATTTTGGAACAGCATGGTGGCCAGCTATTAAGTTGTCTGTTTTCATCGCAAAATTCCACAGTATTCTGGACATCTGTTTTGGTGAATCTTTTGCAATTTGTTCAATGAACAATGGAGACAGCAAAGAAGAAAGCTGTAGGTGGGAAGCGGTGTATTGCGGGCGGCTGCAGCAACACAAACACAGCCGGTGTTTCATTGTTTACATTCCCGGAAGATGACAGTCAAGCTTTACATTGGCCTGTGGAGAACTGGGACAAGAGAGACTCTTACCAGGAGGACTTTGAGTTGGATGCGCAGACGCGGTACCGTGAGTACGCATGCAGCTGTGGCTTCCAAACATTTGATCGCTTGCCCGTACGTGCCTGCCGCTATGTGCATGTCGCGTATGTAACTTTGGGGACTTTGGGGAAATATATGTGCTGTATGAACTTTGGGGAGGTGAACGGTACTTTGGGCTGTGGGATTGAGTGTGTTGTGCAGGTGTTTGAGTTGTATTGGCGGGTTATATGGACGGGTGGGGGGAGGTGTTTGTTATGCGGGATTAATTTGTGGCATATTAAATATAAGCCTGGTTGTGTTGTGGCTAATAGAGTATATATATGTCTTGTGTTTATTTACTGTTTTAGTCATTCCCAGCTGAATATCAGGTCCCACCCGCCTCTCACAGCATCTTCCCTATCTGAATCACTCCCGCTGCCCTCTAGTCCTTCACTCTCACTTTCCTCATCCACAAGTCTTTCATCCTCGCTCAAATTAATGGGGAAATTGTTGCTTTCTCGGTCCGAATCGCTCTCGCTGCTGGTGGCCATGATTGTAAACAATGTGCAGATGTGAGGAGCTCCACAACCGGTGACGTCACGCTACTCGTCTGCTACTTCCGGTACAGGCAAGGCTTTTTTATCAGCGACCAAAAGTTGCGAACTTTATCGTCGATGTTCTCTACTAAATCCTTTCAGCAAAAATATGGCAATATCGCGAAATGATCAAGTATGACACATAGAATGGACCTGCTGTCCCCGTTTAAATAAGAAAATCGCATTTCAGTAGGCCTTTAAATGGTGTAAATCAGTTAAAGGGGAACTGCACTCTTTTTGGAATTTTCACAATAAGAGACAAGACCACAAGTCTTTGTTTTTCTTCTTGATTTTAAAGATGATTTTTTAATTAAATTTTATTTAACCAGGAAAATAAATCCCATTGAAATTAAAAAAACATTTTTCAAGTGAGTCCTGGCCAAGAGGCAGCAAAGTTACACATTAAAATGACATTCACCTTACACATTAAAACGGGGTTTGAATCAATCTGAACTGTTAAGACTGTGGAGAGTGCTTGGAAGATGGACTTCCAGTACCCCTTTAGCTTAGGACAAAGCCAAAACAGGTACTTTATTTACACATAATATTTCAACGCTTTCGGGGGCCACACAAATTGATGTGGCGGGCCAGATCTGGCCCCCGAGCCTTGAGTTTGACATCTGTGCTCTACAGTTTGTAAACACAGTCTACCATCTGAAGACAGGAATTGAGTAGCATTCATATCAAAAAGATCACCATTATCTAGCACAGATAAAAATGTGGCAGAGACAAGGCGCTTTTTTACACCAAAAGAAAAACATCTCTTATTCTCAATGTAAAGCGCTTTGAGTCACGAGAGAAAAGCGCTATATAAATATAATTCACTTCACTTCACTTATTACGGAAGAAAACCCCCAATTTAAGTTTTAGTTTTCTTCGCCAGTTGATCAATAAAAGGTTTAAAAGTGAGAAAGTCATCAATTAAAACACCAAGGTATTTATATTCATGCACCACTTCTATGACATTCCTATCAAGAGTGATTAAAAAAAACGCTTGGAAGATGCGATTAATGGTAGTTAGTCACTGTTGTAGCCTTCAATGCCTTCGAAGACAACTTCAAAACCCTTCATCAACGTTTTATACACACTGCATGTATAAATATAATGTAGTAACACACACCTTCATAACAATATGTAATATGTACAATTTACTGTATTTTGACCATTTTAATCAATGCTGGAACTGACTTTCGCATGTTGATTTCCGTTTCAATAGCAGCGCTCTTCCGACTTCTGGCAACGAATGTGTGTTCCTACTAGGGTTGGTACGATACCAATAATTTGGTACTGGTACCAAAATGGGTTTCAATACTTTTCTAAATAAAGGGGACCACAGAAAAATTGCATTATTGGCTTTATTTTAACAAAAAATCTTAGGGTACATTAAACATATGTTTTTTATTGCAAGTTTGTCCTTAAATAAAATAGTGAACATACAAGACAACTTGTCTTTTAGTAGTAAGTAAACAAACAAAGGCTCCTAATTAGTCTGCTGACATATGCAGTAACATATTGCGTCATTTATCATTCTATTATTTTGTCAATATTATTAAGGACAAGTGGTAGAAAATGAATTATTAATCTACTTGTTCATTTACTGTTAATATCTGCTTACTTTCTCTTTTAACATGTTCTATCTACACTTCTGTTAAAATGTAATAATCACTTATTCTTCTGTTGTTTTGATACTTTATATTAGTTTTGGATGATACCACAAATTTAGGTATCAATTCGATACCAAGTAGTTACAGGATCATACATTGGTTATATTCAAAGTCCTCGTGTGTCCAGGGACATATTTACTGAGTTTATAAACATAATATAATTTTTTTTACACAAAAAAAACTTTGTGATAATAAAAAAATATTGATGTAATCATAGTAGTATCGACTCGATACGCTCCTGTACTTGGTATCATTACAGTGGATGTCAGGGGTAGATCCACCCATGGCATTTGTTTACATTGTGACGCTGGTGAGCTACGGTGTGTAGCGAAGCATGTTTAGCTATTCCTCGTCCTGCAGGGATGATACTTGTAAGAAACTTACTTTATTTGTCGCCAAGGAGAGAAGGATTAGTTTATTTAGAAGTAACTAAAACACTGCAGACTGGGGCTGGACTTTCGCCACTAGCTAGCTAGCCATGTCTTAAAGCACCTCTTCCTGAGGGCGTTTCAGTGTTATAACTTCACCTTTATCTTCAGTTTTTAAGCCAAAACGCGTCCGTTCTCCCGTTTCTGTCTACACACTGTGTCTGCTTGTAAGTACTCTGTGATTGTGCGCTGCCGAACATGCTCCCCTGCTGGTAAAACCAGCAATGTCATGACGTGACAACGACGCGCCGTCATGCTCGTTAAAAAAAAGGGAGGGGGGGGGGAATTGACCAGTACTTATTAGAGGCCGTATAGTACCGAATATATTTCATTAGTATCGTGGTACTATACTAGTACCGCTATACCATACAACTCTAGTTCCTACTTCCGGATAAAAAACACTTGTGTGTTCTAACCATGGCAGACTTGCTAACAAACAACGAAGATGACTATTTTTGGACAAATGAGGATTCACAACTTTATCTTTTTGCAGCTGAATGAACGGAGGATGAACTGCTGCTCATAGAAGTGAGTTCAGTGGATGTCTCCAGCTGCCTCCAAGCAATTAGAATACACTTGATAGCTTTCTGGAAGTTTCCTTTATCATTTTATCATGTGTGCTAGCAGCTAAAGTTCATCCGCAGTCGGCAGTGTTTTAGTTACTTCTAAATCACTAATCCTCGTCTCCATGGCGACAAATAAAGTAATTTTCTTACAAGTATCATCCCTGCAGGACGAGGAGTAGCTAAACATGCTTCACTACACACCGTAGCTCACCGGCGTCACAATGTAAACAAATGCCATGGTGGATCTACACCTGACATCCACTGTAATGATACCAAAGTACAGGAGCGTATCTAGTCGATACTACTAGGATTACATCAATATTTTTTAGCGTCACAAAATCTTTTTTGGGTTTTCTTTTTATTCATATTATGTTTATAAACTCAGGAAATATGTCCCTGGACATATGAGAACTTTGAATATGACCAATGTATGATCCTTTAACTACTTGGTATCGGATTGATACCTAAATTTGTGGTATCATCCAAAACAAATGTAAAGTATCAAACAACAGAAGAATAAGTGATTATTACATTTTAACAGAGGTGTAGATAGAACATGTTGATGTCATGATCCGTGGTCCGGATCATGTTTTGTTTAGTTATGCTGTTAGTTTTGGACTTCCTTAGTTCCTGGTTTCACTTCCTTGTTTGAGTTTGTTTTGTTTCCATGGTTACCCATTAGTTTCACCTGTTCCACGTTTGGACTCACACACACCTGTCACCAATCATGTCACTGTTATTTAAGCTTACCTTTGTTCATCACTCGTTCTGCCTGCATTGTCTTTATGTCTCGTTCTGACCTAGTAAGTTTCCTGATCCATGCGCTTCTGCTAATTAGCAGCTTCTTGTGTTTTAGGCACACAGAGAATACCCACATTTAAGGGTCGCTCCACCAAGAGTGCGCACCTTAAATGATGGCGTGTAGTGAATGATGAAATGGGGGAGAATGCTGCGCAGTCAGAATCTGCGCAACTGGGCACATTTTGTTGACTTAAAGGCCTACTGAAATGCGATTTTCTTATTTAAACGGGGATAGCAGGTCCATTCTATGTGTCATACTTGATCATTTCGCGATATTGCCATATTTTTGCTGAAAGGATTTAGTAGAGAACATCGACGATAAAGTTCGCAACTTTTGGTCGCTGATAAAAAAAAGTCTTGCCTGAACCGGAAGTAGCAGACGAGTAGCGTGACGTCACAGGTTGTGGAGCTCCTCACATCTGCACATTGTTTACAATCATGGCCACCAGCAGCGAGAGCGATTCGGACCGAGAAAGCGACAATTTCCCCATTAATTTGAGCGAGGATGAAAGATTTGTCGATGAGGAAAGTGAGAGTGAAGGACTAGAGGGCAGTGGGAGCGATTCAGATAGGGAAGATGCTGTGAGAGGCGGGTGAGACCTGATATTCAGCTGGGAATGACTAAAACCGTAAATAAACACAAGACATATATATACTCTATTAGCCACAACACAACCAGGCTTATATTTAATATGCCACAAATTAATCCCGCATAACAAACACCTCCCCCCTCCCGTCCATATAACCCGCCAATACAACTCAAACACCTGCACAACACACTCAATCCCACAGCCCAAAGTACCGTTCACCTCCCCTAAGTTCATACAGCACATATATTTCCCCCAAAGTCCCAAATATGTTACGTACGTGACATGCACATAGCGGCACGCACGTACGGGCAAGCGATCAAATGTTTGGAAGCCGCAGCTGCATGCGTACTCACGGTACCGCGTCTGCGCATCCAACTCAAAGTCCTCCTGGTAAGAGTCTCTGTTGTCCCAGTTCTCCACAGGCCAATGGTAAAGCTTGACTGTCATCTTCCGGGAATGTAAACAATGAAACACTGGCTATGTTTGTGTTGCTGCAGTCGGCCGCAATACACCGCTTCCCACCGACAGCTTTCTTTTTTGCTGTGTCCATTGTTCATTGAACAAATTGCAAAAGATTCACCAACACAGATGTCCAGAATATTGTGGAATTTTGCGATGAAAATAGACGACTTAATAGCTGGCCACCATGCTGTCCCAAAATGTCCTCTACAATCCGTGACGTCACGCGCTGACGTCATCAAACCGAGACATTTTCAGCAGGGTATTTTGCGCAAAATTTAAAATTGCTAACCCAGCCGTATTGGCATGTGTTGCAATGTTAAGATTTCATCATTGATATATAAACTATCAGACTGCGGTAGTAGTGGGTTTCAGTAGGCCTTTAAGCACATGGAAGAAGTGGTTCCCACAGATAAGTTCAGCCTTGTACTGTAAAGATAAGGTAGCGTAGTAAAAATTATCAGAATCCCTCTCCAAATCTAGTCCATTCTCCTTTATCTCCCTTTGTACATTTCCTGAAAGTTTCTTGAAAATCTGACCCAAAATTATTCACAGCGCTTCACTTTTTCCACATTTGTTAATGTTACAGCCTTATTCCAAAATGGAACAAATTCATTTTGTCCTCAAAATTCTACACACAATTACCCGTAATGAAAATATTAAAACATATTTTTTGCAAATGTATTAAAAATGACAAAAAATTAAGAAAACACGTACATAAGTAGTCACAGCCTTTGCCATGAAGCTCAAAAGTGAGCGCAGGTGCATCCTGTTTCAACTGATCATCCTTAAGATGCTACTACAGCTTAAATTGAGTCCATCTGTGGTAAATTCAGTTGGTTGGATATGATTTGGAAAGACACACACCTGTCTATATATAACAGTGGTTCTTAACCTGGGTTCGAGCGAACCCTAGGGTTGGGTGAGTCGGCCTCAGGGGTTCGGCAGAGCCTCCGCCACGGAGGTCAGGACACACCCGACTCATCGTGTGAACAAAAACTTCTCTCTGTCGGCGTATTATGGATACCCCCAAACAATGTTCCCTCTAATTTTCCATATGCGTGAGCAAACGCAAAAACTCCTTGAGCATTCAGTGGAGCACATGTGAGCGACGTCAGACGTGCACACTGTGGCCACACCTGTCCCAAACCTGACTAAATAACAAGTTAAATGTTTTATTATTATAATCAAATGACAGCAGTCATTTCCATATTTTCTAATATAAGTGTTTTGGCCCACTTACAATGACAATAACAACAAATATTTTTCATGAGCTGTGTACTAGTATTGTATGTCTGGGGGGGGGTCCTGCTTTGGAAATAATTTGTACCCCTTTCAGATATCGCATTTGGTTCCCCCTAAAACATTCACATGTTGCACAATGAGATGTAAACATGGAATCATGTGTACATCCCTATAACTTTCTGTTTGTAAAAAAATATATTGATTAGTATTTCTTTAATATAATAACATCATTTCATGATTCATATTTATAGAATAAGATTAAATTAGGGGGAAAAAATTTTGTTTTTCTCTAAAGAAGGGTTCGGTGAATGCGCATATGAAACTGGTGGGGTTCGGTACCTCCAACAAGGTTAAGAACCACTGGTCCCAAACTTGACTGCGCATGACAGAGCACAAACCAAGAATGACGTCAAAGGAATTGTCTGTAGATTGTGTTGAGGCACACATCTGGGGAAGAGTACAGACAAATATCTGCTGCCTTCAAGGTCCCAATGATCACAATGGCCTCCATCATCCGTAAATGTAAGAAGTCTAAACTCAGGAGAGAAGGGCCCTAGTCAAGGAGGTGACCAAGAACCCGGTGGTCACTCTGTCAGAGCTACAGCATTCCTCTGTGGAGAAAGGAGAACCTTCCAGAAAGACCACCATCTCTGCAGCAATCCACCAATCAGGCCTGTATGGTAGAGTGACCAGACAGACGGAAGCCATTTCTTAGTAAAATGTTTGTCCAAATGCACCTGAAAGACTCTCAGACCAAGAAAAACTAATGTCTCTGGTCTGATGAGACAAAGATTGAAGTCTGCCAGGCGTCATGTTTGGAGGAAACCAGGCACCGCTCATTGCCAGGTCAATACCATCCCTACAGTGAAGCATGGTGGTGGCAGCATCATGCTGTGGGGATGTTTTTCAGCGGCAGGAACTGGGAGACTAGTCAGGATAGAGGGAAAGATAAATGCAGCAATGTACAGAGACATTCGAGATGAAAAGAGCGCTCATGAATTCAGACTGGGGCGGCAATTCATCAGGACAACGACTCTAAGCACATAGCCAAGATACACTATATTGCCAAAAGTTAACTCGTATGAAAAGAAACTTTTTAACATTTTTATTAAAAAATCAAATGATTGATATTTATATACTGCTTGAAAAAAGCCAAGTGAGAATAGCACATTGTTGACCCTGCCTCATAAAAGAATTGGACTGGAGAATAATTTGAAACCAGAATCGAAACGAGGAGCCGGATCGCCAAATTCAAATGATGCCTATCAAAAAACATCAAGTCCCTACCTTATGTCAAAAATGATTTACGACCTAGCTGTCAAAAATGATTTACGACCTAGCTGTCAAAAATGATTAATGACCTAGCTGTCAAAAATGATTAATGACCTTGGGGTCAAAAGGTCAAAGGGGGGGGGGGGGGGGGTTATGGAAAGGTCAGAGGGAGGGGGAGGAGGGGGGATACACCTTGTGTTAGAAATGATTAATGACCGTGATACACCTTGTGTCAGAAATTATTGATGACCCTAGAAGAGGTGGTGGGGTTATGGAAAGGTCAGAGGGAGGGGGGTATGAGGAGTCCCACGAGTCCCGCAGCCGGCCTTGTGAGCCCCGACAAAGGGAGGAGTGGTGGAGAAAAGTTGGAAAAGTGGTCAAAAGTCCTCAAAATGTTCAAAAATCACACGCACGCACGCACGCACACACATACGCACACACACAAAGTCTCACTTTGATACACTCTTGTGCGTGAAAATAACCAGATACATGCTGAAAAACATATTTAAAAGCTGGAAAAACTCTGGTAGAGCACACTCTTCAGAGGGTTTTGAGAATGAGGGGTAATAATTTTTTTTTTTTACTGATTGCAATATATCTGTTTAGAGTTTATATAATAACAAGTATTTATTCTAAATAAAACCAGTTAAACACCGCGTCGAAATTTACGCTCAGCAGAGGGATGTTCTAGGGGAACCTTCATCCATTTTGCGTAAGTACTGGTTATTTTTTACATTGTTTTATTACCTCTGTTTTACAACGTTATTGGTATATTTTATTAGACGATGATCTAGTCGACGCAGAAGTAAGAGACGACGAGCTTTGTTTGATTGATCTTGCAAAGTTGGAAAACAACTCTAGCGGTGAGTTTAAACTATTGATTTGTTTTATATTATTTGTAATCATTATTTTGTTTTATAGAGGGGATGTGGGAAGATTCTAAAGAGATCTCTTTTTCACAATCACAGTTTGATGAGTCAAATGATTTTCAATTTACAAGAAAAAACATACATTATACAATATATATATATATATATATTTACTTACAGATGTTTCTTTTACGCCTCTGGCACGATGGTTGGTCTTAACCGAACGTTCGACGGCATCACACTTCCCGCCAAAACGTTCCGAAGAAGTCTATATTGAAGACCAGCTTGCGGAGGAGGAAGTTTTAAACCCGCAAAAGACTCCTGCCGTTGAAGAATTGTTCCCGGACAAAATTGTCGAAAAAGACGTCGAATGTCCCTCCGTTGAAGACTTGCTTGCTGCGGACGAGAAGGCTTTTCTCCCGGTAAAGAGTCCAGAGGAGGCCGCCGTCGAAGGCTTGCTCAGGGACAACATCATCGAAAAAGACGGCGAAAGTCCTACATGCTCCCGCTGTAAGTTCTTTCTGCTTTCTGTACGTTCTTCCTTAAAGCTCCGGAGTTTTGAGGATCTCCTCACACTAACCCGTCTTTTGCAGAAATGAATTTCGCGCTCAGAGAAGTAGGCGGGGTTTGATTCCGGAGGTGGGGGTTTGTTTCCGGGTGCGATTGTGAGAGTGTTGAGCGAAAACGACAGCGCCACATGCGGTTAAAGTCGATCATGTTTTTAATTTTTTTTATTTTTACAGGCGGTAAGAAGAAGCGGAAGAGGAGGAGTCGAGAGCCGAGCAGACTGGAGCAAAAAAGACAACGGATCAAACAACACTACAATATACTGGCTCATACCTTTGAGATGCTGTCTGACATTGTTTAATACATGTTTGATTGATATAACCGCTTTATAATTTTTATTTATTTATTTTTTTTAATTTTTTTTTTTTTTTTTTTTTAGAGAAATAGAATGGCCGTCGAAAAAATTGTAGTTTCGCCCGAATTAGTGGAGGATGACGGAGAAATAGAAAACGAAAACATTCCTAATCATCATTTAGAATCAAATAAACGGGTAGAACGTGATTCACAGTTTTTCAATCCTTTACAACAAGCGCTATGTCATGTAGAATCAAATAACCAAGCAGAATGTGATTCGAACTTTTTTCATTCTTCACACACAGCAATTTATCATTCAAACTGGAAATCAAACTATAACCCGTCTTTGCAAGATACTCATAATGGATTAAATTTAAACACAAACGAAGACGAACACACGCAACCGCAGCAACAGGGAGATTTGGAGGGTGAAGGGGTACAACCACAGGGTGGCATGGTGGCGGTGCAGCAGCAGAGGACAGCTCATGACCATCCAAATTTAAATGAGACCCAGAGAGGTGAGGGTTTAAATGTCTTGAGACGCGAAGTGTTTAACAATGTTGAGTTAATAAGTGTTTTATCTTTTCCTCAAAACAGCGGTGTAACAGATTACGCCACATTTTACCGTCGAGTCATGGGGAACCTTGAAAACTTGACAAATAGGGTCATTGAGGAGGCTAGACCCAACGACATCGTTCAATTAGAGTTTATCGGTGACAGGGCGCGAAAACACGCTTCATTTACGTTTCAAAACGATGCCGGGGAAGTAATGAATGCTTTTCAAAACGTGCTAGACCTGCTGGTACAATCAAACGCTGAAATTATGAACGACGACGAAATACAGGTAGTAGTTCAAGTGATACATAATCCTAGAGGCGGTGTTAGAAGAAAAGCCGAAACCCTTTTGGAACATGAACTCAACAAAAAGAAAGCTCGCTATCTGTATAAACCAAACAACACGAATAATCAGCTCTGTTTTGCCATCAGCCTAGCCCATCTGATTCATCCCGAATTTACGGATAGTCAGGCTGTGCTGGAGGCTAAACAAATACAGAGAAAAGCGGGCTTAGACGATCAAACCCTCGTCACTTTCAGTCATATTCAAGCGTTTGAAAAAGTCGTGCGACGTAAAATTGTCATACTGTACAGAGAAGAGGATCAACGCCCCTTCTCGCTGTTTGAGACAGATTCCCCTAAATCAGATAATCCGTTGTATTTGTATTTATCTCAAAATCATTACAATGGTATCATCAACATTAAAGGATTTTTGTCAAAACCGCACGTTTGCCACTACTCCTACAGAGGGTACATCAAAGCCAACAGACACAAATGCGACGGTCATTTCGTGGTCTGTACAATTCCCGACTGTGTAAAAATAATGACAAAATCAGTCTTTTGCCAGGATTGCAACATGTGCGCACGTACACCTACATGTCTACTCAAACATAGGGAAAAACAGCCGGTAATGGGTAAACTACTCAGCATTTGCGATCGGCGGAAAAAATGCCCTGAATGCGGACTATATTACGAAGTACCCGTTTCTACAGGTATCGACAATCACAAGTGCCCCAAGTCAAAATGTCGAATATGTAAAGTGGAGTTACCCCGCAGTGACACAGAGGCAGCAGGAGCAGGACATCTTTGCTATATACAAAAACTACCAAGCGATGTAAAGCACAATGATAACATCATATTTTACGATTTTGAGACGTTTGTTGGTGCCAACAGTACACACATTCCCTTTCTAGTCTGTACAAAGACGTTGCAAGGAGAAGAGTGGTGTGCTTTTGGTACGGACTGCGTTACAGTTTTCCTCACACATTTTAGGAAAGCTTGTTATCGTCAATCTACATTTATCGCCCACAATTCGAGAGGATTTGACGGTTACTTGATTCTGAGTGGTATGGTACAGTTGGGCATAGCACCCTCTATCATTATGCAGGGGAGTAAAGTTCTCTGTTTTGAAGACCGTGATTTTAGGCTAAAATACATTGACTCGGTTTCCTTTCTTACCATGCCACTCAGTGCCATGCCTAAAGCGTTGGGACTCAATGATTGCTGGTCCAAGGGGTATTTTCCTCACAAATTTAGTTCGGAGGAACATTTAAACTATGTAGGAAAATACCCCCCAATCAGCAATTACGGAGTAGAACGCATGACGGCCGACGAGCGGGACAAGTTTGAGACGTGGTATCGTAAAAAGAGCCGAGAGGTCTTTGATTTTCAAAAACAAGCTGTACATTACTGCAAAAACGACGTTGACGTTCTTCGTGCAGGATGCCTCAAATTTAGAGCTGAGTTTATGCATGAGACGCATGTTGATCCTTTTAGCCGTATCACCATAGCGTCAGCCTGCATGAAGGTGTTTGTGACTAATTTCCTCGAACCAGACTCTCTAGCCATACCTTCCCCGGATAACTACCAAGGGACGTGTAAAAAATACTCGCACGCCAGCATCCAATGGTTAGAATGGGAGGCGCATCGTCGTGGAATTTTTATACAGCATGCTTTAAACAAAGGAGAAAAACAGATGGGGTCATACTTTGTAGACGGATTTGCTGTAATCGGCGACAAACCGTTTGTCTGGGAATTTCAGGGATGTTTTTATCACGGATGCCCGACGTGTTTTGAACCCAGTGCCGTATGTCCTTTGACAAACACTCGTTATGAAGAGTTGCACAGGGTTGCCGAGGAAAAAATGGAGGCGTTAAAGCGCGACCACAAGGCCAACATCATTATCATCAGAGAGCACGAGTGGAATGAGATGAAAAAATCACAACCCAGGGTGATAAACTTTCTCAAAACTCACAATTTCCCCGAACCTCTCATCCCACGAGATGCTCTTTTTGGGGGTAGGACGAGTGCCTTCAGCTTGAGGCACACGGCAGGTGAGAAGCAGCGTGTATTGTATGAGGATGTCACCTCTCTCTACCCGTACGTCAACAGCGCATTTCCTTACCCATTGGGTCATCCCGTCATCATCCACACGGATTTTGAGGACGTTCAAAACTATTTTGGTCTGGTCAGAGCTATCGTTCACCCTCCTCGAGGTCTCTATTTTCCAGTGCTACCCTACAGAACGGCCAAAGGCAAACTAGTGTTTACACTTTGTCGCACATGCGCCGAAAACAATAACCAACAGGGACCTTGTGAGCATGATGAGGAAGGTAGGGCGCTGACGGGAGTCTGGGTCACGGTTGAATTCAACAAAGCTCTGCAGTTGGGGTACAGAGTCGATAAGATTACGGAGGTATGGCACTTTGAAAAGCAGAGCGGTAGCGTCTTTACGGGTTACGTTCAAACTTTTCTAAAGGGGAAGCAAGAAGCTTCGGGGTATCCTAAAGAAGCCGTCGATGCAGAAAGCAGGGAAAAGTACATTCGCGAATATCGTGAAAATCAGGGAATACTGTTGGATGCTGCAAAAATCGAGGTCAACCCCGCCAAGAGCCAAATGTCAAAACTCTTTTTAAACAGTCTTTGGGGAAAGTTTGCGGACAGGCACAATAGAACTCAGACCACCTTGGTGAAAAAAAGTGAAGAATTTTACAACTTTGTATTTTCAGGAAAATATACGGTTGAATATTTCTCCTTTCTCAGCGATAAGATTGCTATGGTACAGTGGAGATACGGCAAAAACAGCGTGGTGCTTTCCGGTAACACAAACAATGTATTTATCGCCGCTTTTACCACCGCTTACGCACGCTTGAAAATGTATGGTTACCTAGAGAAGCTGCAAGAGAGAGTTCTTTACACAGACACCGATAGTTTAATCTACACGGTAAACGAGGGGGAAGCTTCTCTGGAGACGGGCTCCTATCTAGGGGATTTGACGGATGAGTTGGGGGGCGACAACATTCAAGAATTTGCCTCTGCCGGTCCAAAGAGTTATGCCTACCAAACCCTACGGGGTAAAAAAAACTGTGCTGCGTGCCAAGGGAATTACTCAAAACAGAGAGTGTTGCGAGAGGGTCAACTTTGACAGCGTCAAAGATTTGGTAGAGGGATATCTACAGGGAGAGAAAACGGGTGAGATATACACGCCTCATCATCAAATTGCTCGTGATAAAAGGGGCTTCCTTTTAAAAAACACTTAATTCGAAAAGAAGTTTAGAGTAGTGTATGACAAAAGACGTCTCTTTCCTCACGGGAAAACTTGACCATTTGGGTATTAGAGAAGGAAAAAAAAAATGGACAAAATGGAACAAGGAGACTTTGATCCTAGATTGTATACACCTTTTTCATGCTTGGTTGTAGGGCCTAGCGGTTGTGGAAAGACTTTTTTTGTAAAATGTATATTGGAAAATTGTGAACACGTCATGAACTCTGTACCCGATAATATTGTGTGGATTTATACTTCTTTTCAACCCATCTATGCAGAACTAAAAAAGATGAATAAAAAAATAAAATTTGTGAGGCTTCCTCCCACCTCCAAAGACATGCACCTGGGGATAAGTTGATTGGCAACACTAAATTGGCCCTAGTGTGTGGATGTGAGTGTGAATGTTGTCTGTCTATCTGTGTTGGCCCTGCGATGAGGTGGCGACTTGTCCAGGGTGTACCCCGCCTTCCGCCCGATTGTAGCTGAGATAGGCTCCAGCGCCCCCCGCGACCCCAAAAAGGGATTAAGCGGTAGAAAATGGATGGACTGCCTGATTCTTTTGAAGATGAAAACTTCTTTCCGGACGATCAAACTCATCTGGTCATTTTGGATGATGTTATTTTCCAAGCCTCCAATCATCCAGAAGTGGTGAAAATTTTCACTCAGTATAGACATCATAGAAATATGAGCGTTATGATGCTGACCCAGAATGTTTTTCATCAAGGTAAATTTTCACGCACAATTAGCTTAAACTGTAATTATATGATACTGTTTAAGAACCCGAGGGACAGATTGCAGATTAACGTGTTGGCTCAACAAATGTTCCCCTCGCAAAAAAGTTTTTTCTTGGAAAGTTTTGCGGATGCAACTTTGGACGCTCATGGGTATTTAGTGGTTGACCTGACACATTTTTGTCCAGAACAATACAGACTGAGGTCGGGTTTGCTTCCGCATCAGTGGCCCGTTGTGTACGTGCCGAAAACATAATTTGAAAATGTCAAAGCGTGTAAAAAGGAACGGACCTATGTTAAAAGCTCTGTACCATGCCTCGCCTCAAAAACATCGAGACATTCTGAGTTATGGCTCTCCAGACTTTATCCAGACGCTGTGTGAAATTGCTTTAAACATTTTGAAGGGTAATGTGCCCTTATCTCAGTCTCAATTTGCTAAACTTAAAAAACAAAAGAAAATCATCAGACTGCTGGCCGATAAAAGGACCAGACTGAAACGCAAACGCCAGACTCTGATGAAACAGTCGGGCGGTTTTCTTTTACCTTTGCTCTCTACAATCGTACCTTTTATAGGGAGTCTTATCGGAGGATTGACCGGAAAAGGTTGAAGATGAAAAAGGCTCAAAAAATGTTTCTCCTATCTCCCCAACAATTAAATCGTCTGAATCGATCTGAGCAGACCATCAGACACTCGGCGGAGGATGATCTGGACGCTAAAATGAGAGACGTCTTAAACGAACCGGGAATGAATCCTCATGAAAGAATAAAAATATACGACACCCTGATGCAGAGATACCTTAGTTTGGTGAAGCAGGTGCAACGTGAGGAAAAAAAGATGACTGTGACTTTACACAAGGATTCGACAAACGACCCGTGGAATGTCCCTGAAAAGATGGATAAACCAAGGAACACAGCCGGGGAGTCGGAGGATGTCACGATGATCCAAGTTATAAAAAACCTCCCTCAACGCGATCGTAACAACGCCGAGTACATTATGAAAAAATTATCCGAGAATGGCATGGGGTGGACCATCAAAGGAGAGTTTGTTCAAAACGGAATGCCGTTACTAGGAACTCATATGATCGATTTGCTAAAACATCTGATGCAACGGATCAAAAGACCGCAGAACCGCCCGCCCGAGGGATGGAGAAATTTTTTAACAGTGTTGACGGAGCTAAACATCCCTGCATCAACCATTCATAACCCCATAGCACGAGATCAATACAGACGTCTAAAAGAGGGGGTAGAGTTTGAACCGGCATGGAATGAAGAGGAGAAACGGGTTGCTGTGAAAAAAGAAACATTTCTATCCCCTGAGAGGAAAAGAAGAAGTAAAAAAGTGACATTGTCCCCGCATTGGCTAAACCTTGAATGATGTGACAAAACTTTTGTTTCAATAAAATGTTTTTTATTCATCAAACGCATTGTGTACAGCATTTTCATTTCAACGATTCAAAAACGTTTCTAAACAACAGACAGCTTGTGCGTTGCAACTACTACTATTATTCTTATTCCAACTTGTACAACGTTGCAATTTTTTAACCAGGGTATATGCTTCTAGATCATTTTTTACTACATCATCGTCGTATAAAGACAAAACTTGTTCAAAAGACAGTCCGCAAAATCGATGGTACAGATAATAAACACAGTGTTGACCACACACTACGGACAAAGGGTGTTGAAGCTGAAGGTTGTGGTACAATGTCCGCTCAGAACGATTTTCCAAAAAGCTCAAAATGCTCCGAGGATAGTAGTCAAAATCGGAAGAAAATCCATAAGAATCAAAAAAAGTGGCGGTCCCATCTTCCTCCAGAGTCATCGATAACCAGTGCTCCCCCGGCCGATGTCCTTCGTGGGTGTTGACGATAAAGTAGGAGGGTGGGGTGAAGGAGCGAGTCAGCGAGACGAGTTGATCCGAGGCCCATACACCGCAGAAAACATCCCCCAACACATGTTGCAGAAGCTTCTCCAATTGATGGTTATTCATTTCCGTCATCAATAATAATCCACCAGCACTTGTCGTTTGGAATCAATTTCCAAAATAGAGTCGTAGCACGCATAAACCACAAGAGTGACCGTGTTGGATAAGGGCACTCTGAATCTCATTTCCAGTCTTAAAGTTCCGTTAGAAACCCTGGACAGTGCGTCGCTGTCCTCCCCCGGATTGAGATTGAACACAAACAACGAATACCCTCGTTCAAAATCTTGTCTGTTGATGCATAGAGGTAAATACTTCAGATGCCTCCCTGTAGCGGTAAACATGTTGTAAAACTCTCTGACCGAAGCCCCCTGGTTAAATTGAGGTTGGAAAGCTTTGGAGGGAATTTGTTTTCCCGCTTGACAGAGAGTGACGTATTCTGCATTAAAATGCTGGAAATTAAAGGGGGAGAGATCTCTTCTTCCGGTGAAAGCTTCGTGGTTCACCATGCCCAGAACAATGTATTAAGGCATTGTCCCCAAAAACAAATTTTCTTGGGTGCATACTCTGGAATTTTCGGGGATAGAGTACGTTTTCACGCTGACCCGTGACAAAGGGTAGAGGGCGTTTCCTTTGAGCAGGGCAGAGGCATGACCCAATCGTACAGCCGGAGAAACTGTGACCTTTTTTGTGAAGAGAGAGGCGCCCAGCACTTTCAGACGAAAAGTACCGTCCGCAGCCCCCATGAGACAAAAGGCGTCGCTGGCACGCGTGAGTTTGATTCTCACATCCACCGAGTTGAGAAGGAGTCTCTCACTGAAAAGAATGTCGGCGTGAAGCGGACCCAGTAGATGAACCTCATTAGATTCGGCCGTGAAAGCGCTTCTGATGTTAAGTCCTTTGTTGGGCCCATTCACGCCTACTATAGAGTCTATAGAGCCGGCGGTGTCTTTGTAAAATAACCCGCCTGAAAATTGACTTTTGAGGGTGGCTTCAGAATAGTTTAGTAGTGTTTCAATTATTGCTCTGTAGGGGTGAGTGGCACTGGATTGAGAAATCAGTCTATCCCCTAGCATAATATCGCATTGGCTAAAGATGGTGTTTAGAGGATAATTGATGAGACCCACGTTTGCATCGAGGGGGATATTTGTTCCATCGGCGCGGGTGATTTTAACCCGTAGGTAAAGTAATGTGTCGTTCAGATCCAAGTACTTTTCACCTTCTCCCGGGATGAAAAATTCAATAGGGCCCCCGTCGGTGATGGCGGACAGAGGCAGGACTTCTGTGTAGGTTTTATCGTCGATGGACATTTGAGTCATAGGAGCTGAAAATAAATCCAGCTCGGCCATCGTGCATTCGGACGAATTTTGATGTAAAAGAGCCATCTTTTTTTTAAATATATCGCTCGAGACGTCGTTGGTCCTTCTCTTTGTAAACCTTTTACCGACTGATTTGTTTTCCCCTAGGCGTCTGCGTTTTTTTATCAATCCTGGAGACACGTCGCCCCGGCGGTCTCTTTCTGGGTTGTCTAGCCAGGACCATTATTCCTCTTGATCCGTCTTGTACTCCTCGACCCATTTTTCCAACGGTATGGCTGAACACGTCGGAAGCGATATTTTTCGCCGCTGTTTTAAGATGAGGTTTGGCCAGGGCAAAACCTCTTTTCACAAGAGGGGATACAAAACGAAACAGCCTCGAAAATACGGAGCCTATACCACGCCCGTACATCACAGGTGAACCTGCGAAACCGGGGAGGGAACCCCCCACTTGGCTTTCATAATATCCCACTAAACGTAGAGGGTTGTGCAGGGGTTGACTCATTCTCGATGTTGGTGGTTTTTTACTTTCTGACGGGTCTAAAGTGGAGCTTCACGATAGTCTTGCCAAAGGTGAAGTCGACGTATTTGTTTTGATCTGATTTAATCTCCACCCTGATGTTTTCAATGTGATTTTTGGAGACGGGTAAATAGTAGGCAGGGTTAAAATACTTGGTGACAATGTCCCCGTAAGCTCCTTGTACACTCACGATTCTCAAGAGAGGTGCATAAGCATCGCCTACTATCTGAGGGCGCACCACGTCACTGTAACAGTAAAGGTGGTAGAAACCGGCATTTATATCCAATGGATAGGGGGCCCATCCATGGTCAAACTTGATCCACTTTCCAGGTCGCACTCCCATGATGTAAGCCAGGGGAGGAGGAAAACGAAAATGAGTTTGACCCCCTGATAGATAGGAGATTGGCTTTTTAACGTCATCAAAGGCTATCCTCACCCCAGGGTCAATTTTTTGTAAAGAATCATTCAGCTCATTTATGAATCGTGTAACATTCTCGTAACATCCTCCTCTCATTTCTTGACGGAAAACTATCCCCTCTTGAGGGTTGCTTACAGGACCCTTGTTAGAACCCTCATCCGCTTCCATGTTTAAGGTAGAAGAATGAAAAACTTGCGAGTTGTCCTGTGATGAGGCGTCAACTTGTCCAGGGTGTACCCTGCCTTCCGGCCGTTTGAAGGTGAGATAGGTTCCAGCGTTCCCGCGTTCCTGAGGGGGAGAAAGCTTATCCCCTTCGTCAACTTGTCCAGGGTGTACCCCGCCTTCCGGCCGTTTGAAGGTGAGATAGGTTTCAGCATTCCCGCGTTCCCGAAGGGAATAAGCTTTCTCCTCTTGGGGATTGCTTACAGGACCCTTGTTAGAATCCTTATCCGTTTCCGTGTATAAGGTAAAAGAATGAAAAACTTGCGAGTTCACCGCAGGCTGGGGGTTCTTTTTCCATTCATAAAATACTCCGTTACAAACATTATACCACGAGCGAGGGTATGAAATCTCTGTTAAGGCCACCTCCCATGAGCCTGCTAAATCTATATGTTGAGTCAAATCTATCTGGTAATGGGAACTTTTGTTTTTTTTAAACACGTTGAGGCTGGCGTTGGAGGGTAGGGTAAGGTAAAAACCCTTGTAGGAATGATCCATAATGCTCGTTGATCTTTTGTCCTCGAGACTGGGAGGCTCGTCGCTGCATTAGATTGTTTTATACATTTGTAAGGAGGTCGTCGTCCACCCAACTGTTGAATTTTTCGGGCCAGTTTTTCCAGCGCACTAGAACTTGTTTTTTTCCACCAACCGTCCGTCGTTTTAAAATTTCCTCCACGTGATAGAGCTTGTTCTCACTCTCTTTTACTTTTTGCAACTCAGCTTCGTAAAAAGAACCTTCTATTATTTCTCCGTCAAAATCTTTCAGTTTGTATGCGGGGGGAGAGCGAGGGAGACGTTGGGTGATTGTAAACACCTCGTTTGTAAAACTCTGTTCATATTTTTTATCAAACACTCCTCTCACTTTGGATATTCTCACTGTATCTCCAGCGGCAAATTTGTATTTGTGTTTGGACACTGTGGTTGAGCCGTAGAGATTCTCAAACACTTGAGGGGTATTTTCCAAAGTCACATCATCCGGTTTCATTTTAATACTGCTGTGATATCCCTGGTTGTAGCTTTTTAACAAGTCTTGTAAGACGTCTAGGTAGCGCCTAGTATTGTTGGCTGTAAAATATCTCCACATTCGTCCTTTCAAAGTACGATTAAATCTTTCAACCACCGAGGCTTTGAGATCGCTGGCTGTAGAAAAATGTACAATATTGTGTTTCTTCATCAGAGCTTGAAAACTTTTGTTGAAAAATTATTTTCCCGCGTCAGTTTGTAGTTTACGAGGGATCTGGCTTTCCTCCAACACTGATTGAAACGCTTTAACCACGGCATCGGCGGTCTTTCTCTTCAAAACCCTCGCATAGGCCTTCTTGGAAAATACATCGATGACCGTTATTAAATAATTAAAACCGTCGTTATATTCAGCCAAGGCTTGCATGTCGCAGAGGTCGGCTTGAAATTGGTCTAAAGGTCGAGGTACAAAGACTCTGTTTCTTGGAAATTTGATGCGAGCCGGTTGATGAAGTGTATAGGCATCCTGCCCCATTAAATATTCTTGAACTTTTTCTCTTTTGACACATTGCCCCGTTTCATCCTGTACAGCTCTACGGAGTCGATCTACCCCTCCAAAACTACCCGGGTGTGCGGGTGTATAGTACGCTTTTTCCATAGCTTTCTTCATTGTGAAAAGACACAGAGAAATGACCTCGGTTTGCTTGGTACACATTTCTTTTATTCATTCATGAGAAACAATACAGTGTATCTAAAACAATTTGTTTTTATTCATGAGAAACAATACATAAAAACAACACAGTGTATCTAAAACATTTTGTTTTTATTCATGAAAAACAACACAGTGTATCTAAAACATTTTGTTTTTATTCATGAAAAACAACACGATGTATCTAAAACATTTTTCTATAAACTATAATCAAGGTTTGATGTAAAACAGGTATACCGTAGGTAAATTTAATCGCATTGTGTAGTTTTTGTAGTTCAAACAAAACATTGACGGGGATGTCACGTCGCAGACGATACATTGTCATATCAACAAACAGAGCATATAAAACAAACACATGACAAGGTGAGGGTTGAAAAGACTTTTCTTTAGACCATTCAGCCAAAATGATTTCAAAAATGTCAAAGTACAAAGCATGAGAGACAACGGCTTTCCTGATAGTTTCCCATGCGGGCTGAGAGCGGGCATAGTCAAGAATGATTTGTAGTTTTTGAGGTCTGTCTCGTTTTAGAATAAATGCTTCTATCACATCCGTCAATGGGTAAATAACAGCATGGTTCTCGACAAAGTATACAAGTTTTGCCCAATAATTACCCATCTTTCTTTTTTTTTTTTTTTTTTAATTCTTCCAACACTCTGTCACCATATCCAAATGTCCCAAAATCGTTTCATCATCCGTCACCATCTCGTTGTACATGTCATCTATGGACCCCCAGATATCTTTCACAGATTCCAGTTGAGACAGCAGAGAGTTGGCGTAGGCTTCAACCCTTGAATCCTCGGCCTTAATACGACGAAGCATCAGCAAGCGTTGAATGGCCTGAATGAATTTAGGCGTACGCAGACTTGACGATTTCGGAGTAGTTGTACAGCAGAAAGTCCTGTTCGTAGGGTTCCAGGCATGGATGTTGTCTTTGGCTCGGATGGTTCACCCAGCAGCCGTAGCACTCGTTCTGCCTGAACCTGCAAATGGCCTGGCTGAGGAGATGAAACACGGCCGTTTTCACCGTGCTGGCGAAAAACAACAACAGACCCCCATCGGTTTCATCACCGATGTGCAATGTGGGCTCCAAGAGTGACGGGGATGGTGGCTGGGATGTTGGCGGAGTTATGTTTACGAAACAATTATCCTTTTCCTCCTCCTCCGCATCATTGTCTGGCAAAGACTGTGTAGCGTCGCTGGTTTTCATCCCCCGTCTGCCGAGGCATCTGCTGAAGCGACACGGCGGGACTGAAGGCGTCTCTTCGTCGTATGCATCCTCCGTCGTCTCAGGAGGGTTAAAAATCTCAGCCATGGTTGCTTCATCAGTCTGTTTTAATTGGTCCTGTGGTATAAAACAGGTCTTTACGCGTCTAATTGTCTTGTTTGCCATTTTCTTGTTTGAGAGGTCCTTGCGTTCAGAAAGGGAACCGATGTGGCTTAGTCAAAAATTGCAGGAATGGTTTGTTTTTAAAGGGTACAAAAAAAAAGGAACCGATGTGGATTGGTCAAAAAATTGTTGGGGTGGGTTGTTTTCAAAGGGGGTGGAGTCCGATAAAAAAAAAAGTTTCGACCAATCAGACTATCGGAAGGGTTGTTTTCAAATGGTATTGGTTGAGGTTTCGGCGGGAGTATTCCCTTGAAGGTTATTGGTTGAAACTGAAGCGGGGGAGGTCCTTTCGTACTCCGTCGGGGGTGTGGTCTCAAAGCCCAACCTTCTTCTCGTTGTCACCATACATTTCCAATTCCGACTGCTTCGAAACAAGACGTCTATCTTCTCCTTCATTTCCCCCATACACTCTCGCCATGCCGCTATGGGCACGACCACCACCGGTGTAAACACCCCGCATTCGGAGTTGAAAGACTCCAGGGAAAAGACGTCTGGCTCGGTCAACTGGGGCGTATAGGAACCGCTGATTTTAGGAGCACGGAGACTGGCGCGGAAAAACCAACGACCTGAGGCCGAAGATTTCGTCTCCCAAGTAGCGCTAAACAGAATTCTTCTCTCACTCAACTCATCCATCGTCGGGTAAGTAAACAAGCTTCCTTTTACCCCTTTTTCCATCGGAGAAGGATCATGCCAAAGGACATCGGGCATTGTCAGACTTAACACATCCCAATCCACGGTTGATAGCGAAGAAGCAATCGAAAAAGGGCTTTCGTCTCTTCTCTCTTTCAGCTGAAACAAGCAAATATCTCCTGTCTGATATTTGAAAACATATCCAAAAGATCCAACCATTCCGTAAGCATCCAAGCACCATTTCTCACGCAAAGACTCGGTTGGAGGAATTTGAGTGCGTTTCAAAAAAACTCTACTTTTGCGAGGAGCGGCCAGGTAAGTTTTATTATTTTTATAAATGGAAACTGGCGTTTCACTAATCACGGCTGCTGAAACAAAGGGCTTCTCCATCTTTTCCATTTCCTCTTGGCGCTCGTACTAACAAATACTTTGTTATAACCAAACCCATTCACATATATATGTGTGTGTGTGTGTGTGTGTGTGTGTGTGTGTGTGTGTGTGTGTGTGTGTGTGTGTGTGTGTGTGTGTGTGTGTGTGTGTGTGTGTGTGTGTGTGTGTGTGTGTGTGTGTGTGTGTGAGCACATGCTGTTTATTACACGTGTGATTTTTGAACATTTTGACGACTTTTGACCACTTTTCCAACTTTTCTCCACCACTCCTCCCTTTGTCGGGGTTCACAAGGCCGGCTGCGGGACTCGTGGTACTCCTCATACCCCCCTCCCTCTGACCTTTCCATAACCCCACCACCTCTTCTAGGGTCATTAATCATTTCTGACACAAAGTGTATTCCCCCCTCCTCCCCGTCCCTCTGACCTTTCCATAACCCCACCCCCCTTTGACCTTTTGACCCCAAGGTCATTAATCATTTTTGACAGCTAGGTCATTAATCATTTTTGACAGCTAGGTCATTAATCATTTTTGACAGCTAGGTCGTAAATCATTTTTGACAGCTAGGTCGTAAATCATTTTTGATATAAGGTAGGGACTTGATGTTTTTTCCTATCCTAAATGTAACCATTCACTAAATGTAACCATTAACGTACTTATGAGCAAATACATATTATGTATATAATTACGCAGGTTAGCTGCAAGTATAGCAATATTGTGTGTACCTAATAGTATGGCCTCATGTGTCCCTAATATTTGGGCTGTTTCGCATGGTGTGGTTCCATCCATCCATTCATCCATCCATTTTCTACCGCTTATCCCTTTTTGGGGTTGCGGGGGGTGCTAGAGCCTATCTCAGCTGCAATCGGGCGGAAGGCGGCGTACACCCTGGACAAGTCGCCACCTCATCATTCACAGGGCCAACACAGATAGACAGACAACATTCACACTCACATTCACACACTCGGACTAATTTAGTGTTGCCAATCAATGGTGTGGTTCCACGTGTACCTAATATTTATGGATAAGATGGCTGACCTTGGGTTTTGCAGTTAAATAAAGATACAAATGTATCGTAAAAACTGCATGAAGTGTAGTGTGCCCGAGGACTCCAATGATCTTACCTGACAATGTCAGGGCAGATTCAATGGAATTCAACTTTGAGAGCATGTTGTCAGTTCCTCTTGCTGTCAATGGAGATTACTCGATAGAATCACCTGTACACAATTTTGATTATTATTATTATAAACACAATTTTTTTACACAATTTAACTGCCTTGATTCCAAGGAGTAGTACAGTAATATACTGCACATAACAAGTGTGTATTAAAACGAGGTGCGATATCAGAGACAAAATAAGTTGTGTATTTTATTAAGCTTCTGTACTTTTCTTGTTCTTTTCTGCATTTTATTCCCAATTAAAGTCGGGTTCCTTTGGCACATCTGACAAGTCCCGCCTCCCTGCGCGCTAACTCCGTGCAGCCTGCAGCGACCTCTTGTGGCATAAACCTAAACTCGTTTGGGCAGTGAAGCAATATACAGGAGTATATGATGAGAGTAGAACTCTGGATTGATACAAAAAAAAAAGAACAAACACTTTATTTCTACTGAATGCATTACAGTGTGTTTTTTCTACAACTTTATCAGTCATACCAAACTACCCGTCTGGCCTCAGTGCGGTGTAGCCTCGTCTTGTGTGAAGTACCTCAAAGCTATACCGTTCACAAAACCCAAAACCAGTGAAGTTGGCATGTTGTGTAAATGGTAAATAAAAACAGAATACAATTATTTGCAAATCCTTTTCAACTTATATTCAATTGAATAGACTGTAAAGACAAGATACTTAATGTTCGAATTGAGAATGTTTGTTTTTTTTGCAAATAATTATTAACTTAAAATTTAATGGCAGCACCACATTGCACAGGGGTATTTCTTACCACTGTGTTACATGGCCTTTCCTTTTAACAACACTCAGTAAACGTTTGGGAACTGAGGAGACCAATTTTTGAAGCTTTTCAGGTGGAATTATTTCCCATTTTTGCTTGATGTACAGCTTAAGTTGTTCAACAGTCCGGGGTCTCCGTTGTGGTATTTTAGGCTTCATATTGCGCCACACATTTTCAATGGGAGACAAGTCTGGACTACAGGCAGGCCAGTCTAGTACCCACACTCTTTTACTATGAAGCCACACTGTTGTAACGCATGGTGTCCATTAAAAAGACATTGCTTGGTTGGCAACATATGTTGCTCCAAAACCTTTATGTACATTTCAGCATTAATGGTGCCTTCACAGATGTGTAAGTTACCCATGTCTTGGGCACTAATACACCCCCATACCGTCACAGATGCTGGTTTTTGAACTTTGCGCCTACAACAGTCCGAATGGTTCTTTTCCTATTTGGTCCGGAGAACACAACGTCCACAGTTACCAAAAACAATTTGAAATGTGGACTCGTCAGACCACAGAACACTTTCCCACTTTGCATCAGTCCATCTTCAATGAGCTCGGGCCCAGCGAAGCGTTCCTGGGTGTTGTTGATAAATGGCATTGGCTTTGCATAGTAGAGTTTTAATCAGAATCAGAATCAGAATCAGAATCAGCTTTATTGTCATTACGCAAGGTAACGAGATTGAGGCCATTCCATACAGTGCGATGTGTGCATGCTAGAAAAACAATGTGCAAATATATAAAAATTTAAAAAATGTAGAAGTGCAATGAATATGGTGTGAAATGAATATATACATGAAAAAACAAAACAAAAACAGGGTGGTTGGTGGAATGGGTTATTGCACCGAAGAGAAGGCAGTTATGAGGGACAATGGGGCAGTCCGTTCAGGATGGTTATGGCCCTGGGGAAGAAGCTGTTCTTTAGCCTGTTTGTTTTGGTTTTAATGCACCTGTAGCGCTTCCCAGAGGGCAGCAGGTGGAACAGGTCAGAGCCAGGGTGGGTGCTGTCTTTGATGATGGCACTGGCTCTGTTGAGGCAGCGGGAGGTGTAGATGTCCGTCAGAGAGGGGAGAGGGCGGCCGATGATCTTCTGAGCCGTCTTGACCACTCTTTGCAGCCTCTCCCTGTCTGCTGCAGTGCAGCTGCCGTACCATACCGTAATACAGTAGGTCAGCAGGCTCTCGATGGACGAGCGGTAGAAGGTCAGCAGCAGGTCAGGCTTCAGGTTGTACTTCCCGAGGACTCTAAGGAAGTGTAGCCGCTGCTGAGCCTTCTTGATGATTGATGTGGTGTTGACTGTCCAAGAGAAGTCATTAGAGATGTGGACTCCAAGGTACCTGAAGGTGTGGACCCTCTCTACACGCTCGCCGTTGATGTAGAGGGGGGCAGGGTCGGTGCTGCTCCTCCTGAAGTCGACGATGATCTCTCTGGTCTTGCTGGTGTTGAGAGCGAGGTTGTTCTCCGAAGACCAGGCCGTCAGCTTCAGGACCTCCTCTCTGTAGGCAGCCTCGTCACCCCTGGAGATGAGCCCGACCACTGTGGTATCGTCGGCAAACTTGACGGTAAGGTTGTCACTGTGGGCCGTACTGCAGTCATGGGTGTAAAGGCAGTAGAGGAGGGGGCTCAGCACACAGCCCTGTGGGGAGCCGATGCTCAGCGTGCGGGAGGATGAGAGGTGCGGGCCAAGTCTCACATTCTGGGGTCGGTCCGTTAGGAAGTCCCTTATCCAGGCGTTTGTGAGAGGGGGGAGGCCAAGAGTGTCCAGTTTATTGCAGAGTCTGTCCGGGATTATTGTATTGAAGGCAGAGCTATAGTCCACAGAGAGCATCCGGACGTAGCTCTGCTGCTGCTCCAGGTGGTTCAGAGCAGAGTGGAGAGCAACAGCGATGGCGTCTTCTGTGGACCTGTTCGCCCGGTATGCGAACTGGTGGGGGTCGAAGTCTGGAGGGATATGGTCCTTGATGTGCTGGAGAACAAGTCGCTCGAAGCACTTCATGATTACCGGAGTGAGGGCCACTGGTCGGTAATCATTCAGGCTGGTGATGGGAGACTTCTTCGGCACCGGGATTATTGTAGATGACTTCAGGCAGGATGGGATGACTGCCTGAGCCAGGGAGAGGTTGAAGATCCTGGTGAGGGGGGGAGCGAGCTGGTGGGCGCACGTCCTGAGCACCTTTCCAGGTACTCCGTCTGGTCCGGTAGCCTTCCTGGGGTTCACAGCCAGGAGCACTCGTCTGACACTGTGCTCCTGTACAGTGAGTGGAGTGGCGCCGGAGCCCGGTGGGGGCGGGGGCAGGGCTGGAGCAGATGAGTGTCGCTGGGGGGTTTCGAAACGGGCAAAGAAACAGTTAAGCTCCTCTGCCAGTGTCGCACTCTGATCCGCAGTTGTCATATTGCAGCCTCTGAAGTTCGTGATGTCATGAATGCCCCGCCACACCTCCCGTGAGTTTTTGCTGGACAGATGGGACTCTATGCACCTCCTGTGGTCCGCCTTTGCTTTTTTAATCCCTCTCTTCAGGTCGGCTCTAGCAACACTGTACAGTGCCCTGTCCCCTGACCTGAAGGCTGCGTCGCGGGCCCTGAGGAGTGTGCGGACCTGGCTGGTCATCCAGGGTTTCTTGTTGGGGTAAACCCGGATGGTTTTTTCCACAGTCACATTCCCGATGCAGAACTTTATGTAGTCCAGCACCGTTCCTGTGGCTGTCTCCAGCTCCTGTTGTTGGAAGAGGTCCCCCAGTCTGTGTGTTGGAAGCAGTCCTGAAGTTTGAGGAGTGCATCGTGTCAGGTGCAAACACTGTTGACATCTTACGGAAGTTTCATTCTTTGCGGACTCCGACGTCCTTCTGATTTGTAGGCCTTTTTACCTGTTAGAGCCTAGGATTTACAGGGTTTGTTTTTGCGTCGTAACCCTTAGTCACACGCCTTTTTTTTTCTTCTTCTATGCGTCGTAACCCTCAGTCACACGCTATTTTTCCTTTGTAATTCAAAACGTACTCACTGAAATCTGCGTTCCTTCCTCTTGTCCTCGGTTCCCCGTCAGTCGTCAGATCCAGCCAGGGTGCAGAAAAAGCAGCTCCTCAATGGGAGATGTGGGTGCCATGGTCTTCTGGTTTTACTCACCAGGCTGGAATCGTCAGACGTGTTGGGATCCGGCTCGAAGGACCAAGGAGAGAACACACAGAAGATAATACAAATAACAGAATAAATGAACACATTTAAAAAAATGGTTTGACTCTTTGAATCTCAGTAAAACTAAAATAATGCTATTTGGTAACAGTAGAAAAGAGCATCAAACACGAATACAAATAGACGGAGTAGATATTGAAAGGGTAAAAGAAACAAGATTTTGGAGAGTATAAATAGATGATCAAATGAACTGGAAATCTTATATACAAAAATGCAAATATGTTGACACTTGGTGATATCGCCCAGTCTCTTCTCTGCTTTGTCTGGTCTTGGAACCAAATATTCGGCCTTGGCTGCCAGCAGGCCGAGTCTGCACACAACACTGATAACGAGGCTAGCAATCTTTTGGATTGCTAGCTCTGCACAAATTGACAATACTTTATAGTATGGCCCTAAAGCATAAAGTTATGATGATAATATATACATAATTATTCTAACAATCGTCAGGCCAGGTCATAACAGTCTTTGTGATAGGCCTGGCCTGGCGTCTGATGGGGGTGTAGGTAGGAGAGAGCAGGAGGGAAAGATGGTCTGACTGTCCAAGCTGGGGGAGGGGTGTAGCTCTGTACGCGTGCTTTATGTTGGTATACACGTGGTCCAGGGTGTTCTTGCCCTTTTGTAGAACACTTCACGTGCTGGTAGAACTTAGGGAGTACAGTCTTCAGATTGGCCTTACTAAAATCCCCTGCTATGATATGAACACCGTCGGGGTGGGCCCGCTGCTGTTCGTTGACGGTGTTCAGCAGAAGAGAGAGCGCTGTGTTTACTTTGGCGTCCGGTGGAATATACACAGCCGTGATGATAACAACAGACAGCTCTCTCGGGAGAAAAAAAGGCCGACATCTAACAGACATGTACTCCACGTCCGGGCAACAGTGCTGTTCAGTGATTGTCCCGTTGTTGCACCAGTTCTCATGCACGTAGATACAGAGCCCCCCCTCCTCTGCTCTTACCGGAGTCCTTAGTTCTGTCCCGGCGGAGCAGAGTGCGTTAACTTGCACTTACAGATGTAGCGACGAACTGTAGTTACTGACAGTGGTTTTCTGAAGTGTTCCTGAGCCCTCGTGGTGATATCCTTTACACACTCATGTCGTTTTTTGATCCAGTACCGCCTGGGGGATCGAAGGTCACGGGCATTCAACTTGCAGTGAATTCTCCAGATTCTCTGAACCTTTTTTGCGAATTGTGCCAACTTTTTTTTAAACATGTTGCAGGCATCAAATTCCAAATGAGCTAAAATTTACCAAAAATAACAAAGTTCACCAGTTCGAACATTAAATATCTGTTGAATATAAGTTGAAAAGGATTTGCAAATCATTGTATTCTGTTTTTATTTACCATTTACACAACGTGCCAACTTCACTGGTTTTGGGTTTTGTATTTATGTATGTTTATTTAGCACTTTGAAATGTATTATTCAAATGTTAAGTGCAATACAAATAAAATCTATTATATATATATATATATATATATATATATATATATATATATATATATATATAAATTGTGATTTTTACTTACTTTTCTCAAGTTAACGTCTACCAGCATGTTTGGAACACATAGCCAAAATGTTATCTGTAATTACTTGACTGATATTTAACAAAATAACAGGCCATAACTTACTGGTTTATATTGGCGCCTCAGACAGAGAACCAATCACCTTCTTTTTCTCCTTCTTTGCATGGATTGGCAAGCTGCATCAGAGTATTTCCTGCAGCCATTGGCTGTCAAAATAATACAAAAAGTAACGAATAACGACAATGTCAATGAAGTAAAGTAAAGGTAACAGTCTGCCTTAACAGAAAAAAAGTTGCAACCATACTTTATACTGGATTTTTTAATTATCGATGAATTTAAAAAAAAATGTTGCCTTTAATTTATTGATCATACATGGAATCCAAATTATACACAGCTAAAGCAAATATCTTAGGTCGGGGGTCGGCAACCCGTGGCTCTTTAGCGCCGGAAAAAGATGAAGAACAAAATATATTTTTTGTTTTAATATGGTTTCTGTAGGAGGGCAAGCATGACACAAACTTCCCTAATTATTAGAAATCCCACTGTTTATATTAAACATGCTTCAGTGAGACTATTTGGCGAGTGGCGTTTTGTCCTACTAATTTTGGCGGTCCTTGAACTCACCATAGTTTGTTTACATGTACAACTTTCAGCGACTTTCCAAGATGTGTTTTATGCCACTCCTTTTTTGTCTCATTTTGTCCACCAAATGTTTTATGCTGTGCGTGAAGGCACAAAGGTGAGCTTTGTTGATTTTATTGACTTGTTGGAGAGCTAATCGGGCATATTTGGTCACTGCATTACTGCAAGCTAATCGATGCTAACATGCTAATTAGGCTAGTTGTATGTACATATTGTATCATTATGCCTCGTTTGTAGGTATATTTGAGCTCATTTAATTTCCTTTACGTCCTCTTAATTCAATTTATATTTGCAAGACAGCCAGCCGTTTCCTTTAACTTGGACACACACATCTATACCTTTGGCATTTGTAAGCCAGTGATTTCCAGGAGTTATCTCACCCTCTGAGAAGCCTCCATGCAATTTACGAATGATTTCAAATGTTGTAAAAATGTGTATGTGGGAGGAGGTTGCGCTCAGCCTGCCACCGGCGTCCCGGGTGAGCTACCGGGACATGAGGAGGGAGGTGTTGGACCGGACAGGAGGGTCCAAAGAGGACTACAGACGCCGGTTCCGAACCATGAGACTCGGACCGAAGGAGCGGCCTTTCGCCCTGGGCCAACAGCTAAGAGACGCGGCTACAAGATGGCTGCAACCCGGAGGAATAGAGGAGGTAATTGAGCAGATTATCCTGGAACAATTACTGGAGGCAATCCTGGCACGGACGTCAGCGTGGGTCCGCTACCACCGGCCACAAGGTGTAGCAGCGGCGGTAGCCTTGGCGGAGGACCACCTGGCCGTACACCAGGAGAAGAGGAAGGAGGAGAAGGCTGCAGGAGGAGTGGAGCGGCCAGTCCCGGCGCCGCGCAGGATGCTGGCGCTGCCAGCCGAAGGAGCCCAGCCGTGGTCACGGCCACGACACAACCCGAGTCTGCTTTCTCCTCCTCAGGGCCAGGCCGCTCCGGACACTGCGTTTCCCCCGCAAACGGCGCCTCAAATGCCGGGGAAGGTGTGCTGGAGGTGTGGGCGGCTAGGACACCTGCAACGGGAGTGTCCAGCGATGGAAGTGGGGCAGGTGATCCGGGTTGGCGACCCTCCAGCACCCTCCCACGGGCCAGGAGAGACATACTATGTACCGGAAAGGATACAAGGGAGTATACACCAGGCTATGGTGGATTCGGGCTGCGAGCAGTCCATGATTCACCAAAACCTGGTTCGACCTGGGGCGTTGAGGAAGGTTACACGGGTGCGGGTTAAATGTGTGCATGGGGATATTTACGAGTACCCTATCGTGCCGGTGGAAGTTTTTTTCAAAGGGGAAAAACATAGTGGTAAGGTGGCTGTAAGTTCGCACCTGGCGCACCCCTTAATCTTGGGAACCAATTGGTCGGGATTTAAAGGGTTAATAAAGCAGTGCGCAGGGGTGCGTTCACGGCCAGTAGGTAAAGGGGATACCCGCGCTGTTCTCATCGGCGACGCAAGATTATCCGACGCTGCCGGGGGGTAGGGGGAAGGGGAGCCGGCGGGGAATTCGCAGGAGGTTTCTCCGGTTCCCCGTTGCCGCCCCATGGATGATTTTCCACTCGAGCAGTCTCGAGATGACACTCTGCGCGCGACCTGGGACCAAGTGATTTCAATTGATGGGCAGCGGGTTCGCCCGGGGATAGCGCGGGATTTCCCTCACTTTGCATTGATTAGGGACAGATTATACAGAGTGAGTCATGACACTCAGACAGGGGAGGAAATCAATCAATTGTTGGTGCCAAAAAGCCGTCGGGAAATGATTTTCCAGGCGGCTCATTTTAACCTGATGGCCGGTCACATGGGTTATGATAAAACACTCAATCGGATAATGGTCCGGTTCTATTGGCCAGGCATTCGGGCAGACGTGCGCCGTTGGTGCACGGCCTGCCCGGACTGTCAACTAGTCAACCCCGCGGCCACCCCTAGGGCACCTTTGCGGCCATTACCACTCATAGAGATTCCGTTTGAGCGAATTGGCATGGACCTCGTCGGACCATTTCACCCGAGCACCCAGGGATATCGCTTTGCGCTAGTCCTGGTGGATTATGCAACGCGCTATCCCGAAGCAGTACCACTGCGCTCCATCTCTGCAAAGAGTGTCGCGCAGGCTCTGTTTCAAGTTATCTCCCGAGTTGTAATCCCGAAAGAGATTCTAACTGACCAGGGCACGTCCTTTATGTCACACACGTTAAAGGAGCTGTACGGATTATTGGGGATCAAATCTATTCGGACCAGCGTTTACCACCCGCAGATGGATGGGCTGGTATCCATCCATCCATCCATCCATCCATCTTCTTCCGCTTATCCGAGGTCGGGTCGCGGGGGAAGCAGCCTAAGCAGGGAAGCCCAGACTTTCCTCTCCCCAGCCACTTCGTCCAGCTCCTCCCGGGGATCCCGAGGCGTTCCCAGGCCAGCCGGGAGACATAGTCTTCCCAACGTGTCCTGGGTCTTCCCCGTGGCCTCCTACCGGTCGGACGTGCCCTAAACACCTCCCTAGGGAGGCGCTCGGGTGGCATCCTGACCAGATGCCCGAACCACATCATCTGGCTCCTCTCAATGTGGAGGAGCAGCGGCTTTACTTTGAGCTCCCCCCGGATGACAGAGCTTCTCACCCTATCTCTAAGGGAGAGCCCCGCCACCCGGCGGAGGAAACTCATTTCGGCCGCTTGTACCCGTGATCTCGTCCTTTCGGTCATAACCCAAAGCTCGTGACCATAGGTGAGGATGGGAACGTAGATCGACCGGTAAATTGAGAGCTTTGCCTTGCGGCTCAGCTCCTTCTTCACCACAACGGATCGATACAGCGTCCGCATTACTGAAGACGCCGCACCGATCCGCCTGTCAATCTCACGATCCACTCTTCCCTCACTCGTGAACAAGACTCCGAGGTACTTGAACTCCTCCACTTGGGGAAAGATCTCCTCCCCAACCCGGAGAGGACACTCCACCTTTTTCCAGGCGTGAACCATGGACTTGGAGGTGCTGATTCTCATGGGCTGGTAGAGCGGATGAATAGAACCTTGAAATCCATGATCTGGAAGTTCGTACACGAGGACAAACCAAATTGGCATAAATGGTTGGATCCCCTGTTATTTGCAGTGCGGGAGGTTCCTCAGTCCTCAACAGGATTTTCTCCATTTGAACTGTTGTTTGGCAGGAAGCTGCGCGGGGTACTGGACCTAGTTAAAGAAAGCTGTGAGGAAGGTTTAAGCCCCAGTAAAAACGAAATTCAGTACGTCATGGACTTGAGACAAAAACTCCACACATTGGGGCACTTGTCACGTGAGAATTTACTCCAAGCCCAAGAACGTCAGCAGCGCCTGTATAACAAGGAGACACAACTCAGACAATTTTCACCAGGAGAGAAAATACTTGTATTACTCCCAACATCCAGGTCCAAATTACTCGCCAAGTGGCAAGGATCCTTTGTGGTCACACGATGAGTACGTGACGTGGATTACAAGGTCAGGCGGTCTGACCGGGGCGGGGCAACCCAAATATACCACCTCAACCTACTAAAAGGATGGAGGGAAGCGGAGCCTGTCTCCATGGTGACGGCGATAGCGGAGAGCGAGGAGCTGGGGCCGGAGGTTCCCCCCTCCCCCCGGCCCTTTCCTCTCCGCTGTGATAATCATCTGACGCCGTCACAGAAAGCAGACGTGGCCAAATTGCAGCAGCATTTTGCTGACGTGTTCTCCCCCCTGCCAGGCCGCACGAATCTCACCCAGCATCACATAGAGACCAGCCCAGGCGTGACGGTGAGATTTCGGCCCTATAGGCTGCCCGAACACAAGCGCAAAGTAGTTTGGGAAGAATAAAAAGCCATGCTGGAATTGGGAGTGATAGAAGAGTCACACAGTGCGTGGTGCAGCCCCATAGTTCTGGTAGGGAAGAAAGATGGGCCTGTGCGGTTCTGTGTGGACTACCGCAAGGTAAATGATGTGTCACGTTTTGACGCCTATCCAATGCCCCGGGTCGACCAGCTCCTGGACCGGTTGGGAACTGCTCGTTTTTTCACGACACTGGATTTGACTAAGGGCTACTGGCAGATTCCCTTGTCTCCAGAGTCTAAGGAAATAACGGCATTCTTCACTCCGGAAGGTTTATACCAATTCGTGACCCTTGTTCGGTGCGCCCGCCACATTTTAGAGACTCATGGACCGGGTGCTGCGGCCCCACGCTGCATATGCTGCCGCCTATCTGGATGATGTCATCATCCAGGGGAACAGCTGGGTGGAGCATATGCAGAGAGTGGGGACGGTACTCAAATCCCTGAGGCGGGTGGGGCTCACCGCCAACCCGGCGAAGTGCGCGGTTGGCCGGGGGAGGTACAGTATCTGGGGTACCACTTGGGGGTAGGTCAGGTGTGGCCTCAAGTAGATAAAACCGCTGCAGTTGCGGCCTGCCCGACCCCGAAGACGAAAAAATCGGTGAGGCAATTTTTAGGGTTGGTAGGCTACTACCGGAGGTTCATCCCCCGGTTTGCGGACCTGACCAGCCCACTAACTGACCTCACCCGAAAAGGTGCTCCAGATCTGGTCCAGTAGACGGGGCAGTGCCAGCAGGCATTCGAGAAGGTGAGGAAAGCACTTTGCTTTACTGCACATGCCTGATTTTTCTATCCCATTTTGTTTGCAGGCGGACGTGTTGGGCAGAGGACTGGGAGCCGTTTTATCCCAGCAGCGGGGGGGAACCGACCACCCGGCCCTGTACATCAGCAGAAAGCTATCGGAAAGGGAGGCCAGATACAGCACGGTGGAGAGGGAGTGCCTCCCCATCCGGGGGGAGGTCGGTGCCCTCCGGTACTATCTGCTGGGACGCCCGTTCAGCCTCTGCTCGGACCACAAGCCCCTCTAGTGGCTCCACCGCATGAAAGATGCCAACGCACGGATCACCCGGTGGTATCTCGCTTTACAACCCTACAATTTCAGAGTGATCCATAGGCCGGGGGCGCAGATGGCCGTGGCGGACTTCCTCTCCTGCTCTCAGGCCGGAGGGGGAGTAGGCGCGGCCGGACGATGTCCCGGCCTAAGTCTGGTGGTGGAGGTATGTGGGAGGAGGTTGTGATCAGCGCACTGCAGGAGCAAAAGGTCACTGCCTCAGTCAATGGTGTTGAGGGCGGAGCACCATCGACTAGGGGCGGGGCATGTGCGGGACGGCGAGACGCAGCTGGCAGGTGATTAGATTTTGCAGGTGCTACGCGTTAATCTAATCAGTTGTTATCTTTAACAGTGAGCGGCCAGCAGAAGAGAGGTGTGGGAGAAACCGGAGAGACAGACATCTGCAAAGATTGTACTGGAAATAATATACATTAAATCACATGGTGATTAAAGGCTTGGTTAAATGGCACAACTGACTCCTGACGTGATATCCGTGGAACGGGTAGGGAACGACTTCTACAGTGTAGAATAAATATTACATTTCAACATTTTTGTCAACGAAGATTTGCGTCAGCTTGTAACACATAATCATTTTGATAGTAGGCAAATGTTGCTAATATAGACACTTACATAAGGTGTTGTCTTCATTATAAAACTTTTGTTATGGGTGTACAGTAGAGATGTCCGATATTATCGGCCGATAAATGCTTTAAAATGTAATATCGGAAATTATCGGTATTGTTTTTTTTATTATTGGTATCGGTTTTTTTGTGTGTTTTTGTTTTTGTTTTTTGTTTTTTGTTTTTTGTATTAATCAACATAAAAAACACAAGATACACTTACAATTAAAACACCAACCCAAAAAACCTTCCTCCCCCATTTACACTCATTCACACAAAAGGGTTGTTTCTTTCTGTTATTAATATTCTGGTTCCTACATTATATATCAATATATATCAATACAGTCTGCAAGGGATACAGTCCGTAAGCACACATGATTGTGCGTGCTGCTGGTCCACTAATAGTACTAACCTTTAACAGTTAATTTTACTCATTTTCATTAATTACTAGTTTCAATGTAACTGTTTTTATATTTTTTTACTTTCTTTTTTATTCAATTTTTTTTTTTAAATGGATTTATCTTATTTTATTTTATTTTTATTTTTTTTTAAAGGACCTTATCTTCACCATACCTGGTTGTCCAAATTAGGCATAATAATGTGTTAATTCCACGACTGTATATATCGGTTGATATCGGTATCGGTAATTAAGGGTTTGGTCAATATCGGAATATCGGATATCGGCAAAAAGCCATTATCGGACATCCCTAGTGTACAGGGAAAGAAGACAGCGCAGACAGGAGGGACGTCGTATTAGCTCTATTTATTATTATATGTATAAACAATGTGTATAAATAAGAAATAATAATATTAATAAACAAGGGAAATGGGGTATGACGAAGCCAAAAGTGTATGGTGTGACTATGTATGTGAATTAACTGTTTTGTGTTACCGGGAGTGTTGAGCGAGAGGCGGAAGTCCCGGAGGGGAAAAGCAGGCTCGTAGGTCCGTGAGCACAGGCAGGAAGTCGGGGGCAATAGCGAGGCGTCAAAAGTCTGTGTCAGGTGGGAGGTCGAGATCCAAGATGCAGCCAGGGAACCAGAGGGAACGCGGGGCGACGAGACACCAGAGGTGTAGACTCGAGTCACATGACTTGGACTCGAGTCATGAATTTGATGACTTTAGACTCGACTTGACAAAATGTAAAGAGACTTGCAACTCGACTTGGACTTTAACATCAATGACTTGTGACTTCACTTGGACTTGAGCCTTTTGACTTGACATGACTTGCCACTTTCCCCAAAATCCAAAGCTTAAAAAGTTATTTTGGAGCGCTCCGTATTTTTCATTTTCTTCGTCTGTGTCATCAGCGTGTTGTTCCTGTCAGCTGGTGTGCTGTCATTACAACAGCCAATCAAATTAGATCTACGTTGTTTGCATCACACAGCATTCATCCAATCAAATTGCAGAACAACCAATGAACAAGAGTTGTCCAACAACGTGCCAGTGAGAAACAATTATGTTAAAGTTGGTTTCGTTCGGGTATAAAAACTACGACTTGGTCAACAAAAAACGAATTGCCGTATGCAAATCACGCAGTTCGAATATTACAGACGGAGACGCAACAACTTCCAACTTCGTTCGACATTTGAAGTTGCACAAAGAAGGGTAAGTTTTGAATGTAAGATAACGTTTATTGGCTAAGTAACGTGACTTTTATTTGCTGTGTAGTTAAATCAGCGAGGCTGCAAACTCACTGCTAACGTTATAACCATAGACATCTTATAAGTAGACGCAGCATGGAGCGCTACTGCCTACTGGCGCAGACGAGACGCGTGGCCGCCATCTTGGAGTGGTGATCCGCTCCACTCAGTGCAATTAATTTGGCAGGAGCAATGAATTGTCAGCGCATTTAATTCATTTTACCTCACTGAATACCACTGATTTTCACCCCCTTTTTTGTCATACGTGTAGCTATGATAACAGACACATGTTTTGGCGTGTTTTATTATTCATAGTTTGCTTAACAGTAATTGTACAGCCCTTACCTTTGGGCTGGTACCGAGGGCGACTGTGCTGACCAGTTTGACGCGTGTAAATGATAGAATGTCCAGTACTGTAGAACTGTGTTTGGATATGACAATCCGTTTATTACAAGCTATCTAAATTAAATCAAATGTAAGTTGTATAACAAAGTATGCTAACCTTGAATGGCACATTATAACAGCATTGTCACCACAAGTCAGGATAAGACACCACACGACACCACACGTGGCTACAAGACACGACACGATCGAAAACTGTTTGTCCTTCCAATCGCCCTGCCCATGCTCACACCTGAACCCAATTTAAGGACGCTACCATGGTAACCCCACCATAGCAACAGTCCCCTCCCTGTCGACACTTCCTGGTTCTTAACAGGAAGTGGGCGGAGCAATCTGCCAAAGAAGGAAATACATCATGCTGAACCAAACAATCAATTAGAGAAAATAAAATAAAAACAATATAAACAAATAAGGAATTTTGGCTCCAACACTCCGGCCCCCAATTGAGAAGGGCAGGATGCCATTAACAATTCAAAATAAATAACAATGGAGCCATAAATATAAACAAATAATCATCTTTGAGTTAGAGTTTTTCAGTTTTGATTTTAGCAGAACGCACCAATCCTTTTTTATCTGGATAAGTCTCCATGACTCTTCCAAGTAACCAAGAGCCATGTGGAGCGGTATTGTCTGCGATGAGTACAATGTCATTTGGGACGAGACTTTTTCTCTGTTTGCTCCACCTCTGCCTCTCCAGTAGCAAAGGTAAGTACTCTCTTAACCAGCGTTTCCAGAATAGGTCAGAGATGTATTGGACTTGTCTCCATCTTTGTTTGAGACTTTGTCTGCAGGATTTTGAGTGGCATTATTGTACCGCCATTGTGTGACATCAGAAATCTTGCATCTTTCCCTCCTTTTCCGGCCAAGTATGCGCTGCCTAGTAGCGCACTGATTGTTGGGTAGAGACACATCATCCTTTTTAAAGGGAAGTTCCAAAGTGTAGTGTCCATCTTGAAGCTTGCACGTTTTAGTCATGACTTTCATGAACTTCATGTCATCTCTGGAAATGTCTTCTGATGACCTGTCGTGTAAATCATGGTTGTATTGATTGTGCAGTAGCTTCTCTTGCTTTGTTATGGAGATCCTGTTAACAGTAGTAGTGGAGCAGCCAATCTTACTCCTCTTCTTACTGTAATCAGGAAGGCCATGAATGACCCACCCCAATAGGGTCTTAACGGCATACGGTCCATTTCCACGACTGTTGACCACTTCCCAGGGTTCAAGCAGTTTAGACGCATTGGTCCCAATCACTAGCTCTACATCAGCTTGAACACGAGGAAGAGTGACGCCATCCAAGTATGGCCATTTAGCCAACTCCTCTTCATTGATGAGGTTGTTTGTAGTTACGGGCATCCTTTTTTGGGTGTAGACCTTGGGAAGGTCGTAGAACTGTTGCCCAGTGAGGTTTGAAATCTTTAAGTCCGTCAGCATGTAACTGGAACCTGATGTTTTTGGGCCCATGGTTAGGAGATTGATTTTAGTTTTTCTTCCTTTCAAGTTGAGCTTTGTCATCAAGCTTTCAGAACAAAATGAATCTGTGCTGCCCGGATCCAGGAATGCATAGGTTTTTATGACTGTGTGTCCTTTGCTGGACTTTATCTGTACAGGCAGAATTGACAGAATTCCATTTCCAGCCCCTGTTTGTCCATATGTTTGCAGAGATACTTGTGCACTGCTCACAGATAGTCCCCTTGCCTTATTTTGGTTTGGAATTATGTTGCTTGCTCTTTCCTTCTGACCAATATGAAGCAGACTTGGATGGTTTTGCTTGCATATCTTGCAGGTCAAGCGCTTATCACAATGCCTGCTAAGATGTCCAACATGAAGACACCCAAAACAGATTCCTTTCTGTCTTATGAAAGTTATCTTTTCCCTGTGGGTCTTCTCCTCCAACTGAGGACACTGGTCAAGAGCATGATTATTGGAGCAACAGGTATTTGTGGTACGAGCAGATGCACTTTGCTTTGGAGCAGGTTTGTATCTGGTTTTCTCTGCCGCTTGAGGGGTTTCGATATTAATAGTTGTGGCAAAACTGCTACCTTGGAATTTGGGTTTACCTTGTGATTTTGTTGCTTTTACAGATTTACTTCCTGTACTCTGTGGTGCATTCTGGATGTCTCCAAAGACTGGGTTAGAGACAATTTTCACCTGTCGCTCAATAAATGCTACAATGTCTGAGAACTGAGGTCTGCGATGGTGGTTTTCTACTATGTTGCATGCAGAGACTCTCCAGCTTTCTCGCAGCCTGTACGGCAGCTTGGAGATCACAGTTTTCATGTGAGCTGACATATTAAGTTCCTGCATGTACTGCACGTTTTCCATGGCAGTGCAACATTCTCGAAGGTAAAGAGAGTAGGCTTGCAGAGCTCGTACGTCTTCAGACTTTACCAAAGGCCAGTTAAACACTTTCTCCATGTAAGCTGCTGTTATCTGGTACTGGTCACCAAAGTGTTTTTCCAATAAATACTTTGCCATCTCATAGCCTCTTTCTGGGGGCATGTGTTGACAGCTATGCACCAGTTCTTTAGGTTGACCCTTAGTGTACATTTCCAGGTAGTACAAACAGTCTCCTTTGTTGCTTGTGTTCTTCTCAATGCATTGCACAAATGCTCTGACAAAGGTTCTGTACAGCAATGGATCACAGTCAAAATAGGGAATCTCTCTTGGTGGGAGTAGATGAGAAGTTTGCAACGACATTTGCAATGTTGCAATCTCATTTTGCCTGTGCAATAAGTCACATAAAGTGGGGGTGCCATTGGTTGGAGGGGAAATGTTAGTTTGCCTTGATTGTTGTACAGGGGGGTCCATGTGGGTTGTAGGGCTATGGTACTGCACTGTATTCCAAGAGACCTGCTGCTGTTTTGGTACAGAAGGTGGTGGTTGCAGATGTACCTGAATGGGTTTAGGGTGTGAAAACATGGACTGTTGCTCTTGCCAAAAGGTGGGTGGTTGAATGGGAAGTGGTGTCCTATATTGTAGTTGCCATGCTGTTATTTGTTGTTGCTCAGATGGATGGTGTATAGACTGTGGTGGAGGTGGTGGTGAAGCTTGGCTTGACTGCTGCTGTGTGAGGGGTTGATAGTCTTTAGCCTGGGGGTTGAGAGTGACTGGTGCTTTAGCCTGGGGGTTGAGAGTGACTGGTGGTTCCTTGGTTCTCTTTAAGTAGGAGCTCATGCCATCAGATGCTGTATGGGAGGAAGCATAAAGGCTGGGAGCTTTTAAAACTGCTAATTTTGCATTAGCAGCTGCCAATTGAGCATCCAGATCCATCATTTCCTTTTTCTTTCTGATTCTTTCCCTCTCCTCTTCCAATTTATTTTTGATCTTTTCCTCCTCCTCTTCCAATGCATGTTTTTCCTTTAGAGCTGCAGAGAGGACAGCGAGGGCAGCCCTTTCGGCCTCTGCCTGTCTGCGAGCTGAGGAGGTGCTTGACCGACTAGAACCAGAGTGTGTGTGACTCCCATGTGATTTGTGACTTATAACATTAGAAATGCTGTCATTTGGATTACTTTCACTTTCTAAATCCTCAATACCCTCCAGGGTTGGCGCTTTTATCCAGGTGTTAACATGCTCAACAAATTCATGTACATTAATTAATTTGGCTTTGTACCATATGTCATGTTTGATTTGGTCCTCTGTAGGTAGAATTGGTAGGAGGGATTGGTGTGCACTTGCAGTTTCCTTTATAACATTGTGATATTTGGTGAAAGCACATTGCACTTCCATTTTGTCCTCTCCATTTTTCATCATCTCCATGATATGTTTCTGCATGTTGCTTGCCTTGTTTAATTTGGATCTTCTCTCCTTCTGAAGTGTTTCAATTCTCTCCATTAGGGCTTTTGGTGTCATTTTCACTGTGCGTTTTTTAACAACAGATGTTTGATTTGTGTCCACCTGATTTTCCATCTCTGCAGGCTGTGACTGATTTTCAGTCATTTCTGACAATTCAGCCTGTGAGGGTTCCATTTGACCTTTGATTGTGTCACCAATTGAATGCGTTAACTTTAACTCCTCCATTAACGCATGATCATGCATTTCCCAAGCATCATGTTTGCTTTTTCCAGAATCCATGATTGTACACAACCCACAATTCAAAATCAGATCAAATATATGGAAACCTTGTAAATGTCAGTCAAAACACCAAAAATCAAAACCCGCAATTATTCATTTGCATTTGTTCAAACCAAACCTCACCCACGAACGGGCTTGCACAAGGAATCATAAACACCACCACAATTGAAATGTACCCACGGACGGGTTTGTCATGCACAAAACCTCATAGAAATGTACCAACGAACGGGTTGCAATCATGCACAAAACCTCATAGAAATGTACCCACGAACGGGTTAAATAACAATGAATATTAACCACCAATGCATTGGATTTTTTGTTTTTGTCTTTGTGTGCACACAGTATTATATGGCCATACAGTATATTAGCCCGTGTAGCGCGCTACATACCTTTATGTTGTTCTTGTCTTCAAAAGATTGTCTTCGAAAAGAGTTCAGTATCTTCAAAAAGAGTACAAAACTTCAAACAGCGTTGCGCGTCCCAGCGCTGCTCAGCTGTCGCTCCAAACGGCGAGGCCCGCGGTGATGCTGTTGTTCGATCAGCGCGACGTCCTCCGTCTCGATCAGCGCGGCGTCCTCCGTCTGCCTGTCGCTGCGTTGCTCCTGGCCCCAAACGACGATCCCGTCTGCTGTCTGGCTCTTCTCCTGGTCCAATCGAGGTGAAACAGCCCGGCCTGCGGCTGAACACCGTCCCAGCGTGCGCTCCAGGTGCATACACTTAGGGCTGTTGCAATCTAATTACTTCCTGTTCCTAATGAAGTGTCCACTGTGTGTCTTACTGACATTCAAACTTAGTCCTTTTCCAAAACGAAGACTAAAGTTTTCGACTTAATGTACAGCCCTTACCTTTGGGCTGGTACCGAGGGCGACTGTGCTGACCAGTTTGACGCGTGTAAATGATAGAATGTCCAGTACTGTAGAACTGTGTTTGGATATGACAGTCCGTTTATTACAAGCTATCTAAATTAAATCAAATGTAAGTTGTATAACAAAGTATGCTAACCTTGAATGGCACATTATAACAGCATTGTCACCACAAGTCACGATAAGACACCACACGACACCACACGTGGCTACAAGACACGACACGATCGAAAACTGTTTGTCCTTCCAATCGCCCTGCCCATGCTCACACCTGAACCCAATTTAAGGAGGCTACCATGGTAACCCCACCATAGCAACAGTCCCCTCCCTGTCGACACTTCCTGGTTCTTAACAGGAAGTGGGCGGAGCAATCTGCCAAAGAAGGAAATACATCATGCTGAACCAAACAATCAATTAGAGAAAATAAAATAAAAACAATATAAACAAATAAGGAATTTTGGCTCCAACAGTAATATAATATTCTTATACGCTATAAGTGACCAGACGTCCGAGATCAAAACTGGGAATATAATCCCAGAGAAGGGGGAAAAAACGGTCAGCTATTTTTAAATTGAAGAAACAATATGATTAGGTTATATATACATGCGCATATCCCAGAGGTGGGACCAAGTCATTGTTTTGCAAGTCACAAGTAAGTCTCAAGTCTTTGCCCTCAAGTCCGAGTCAAGTCCCGAGTCAAGACAGGCAAGCCCCGAGTCAAGTCCAAAGTCAAGACTGGAAAGTCTCAAGTCAAGTCCTAAGTCCTGCATTTTGAGTTTCGAGTCCTTTCAAGTCCTTTTAACCACAGACTAATATATTTACACAGATTGTGTATGCTTTTCAAACGCTGTATTTATTTATTAAAACAAGTGCATTTTAAATTGCAGGAAAGAAAATTGTGCTGACATTGCACTTTATAATAGCACTATTAACCAGTCATTTTAAACATTAACTCATTCCTTTACAGAACAAACACATTGAAAAATAAAGTGCAAATGTACTTATTTGTACAAAAGTGTTAACATTGAAAAAACATGACATATACGTGAACATAACAAAAAAGTTGTACTTTTTATATGTCAGGGCCCTATGCTGCATTGCATTTGCAAAAGACCAAATTAGCCAAGAGTCTGTCAGTCATTTGTGCACGATGGGGGCGTAGTATGATGCCACCATGGCTGAAAACTCGCTCCACTGGAGCACTGGAGGCAGGCACTGCCAAGACTCTCATGGCCACTCGGAACAGTGAAGAAAGAGCCTTCATGTTCAATGCCCAGAACAAAAGGGGGGAGAGAGTTGTTTTGGGTTGGTGCACTACTTGTAAGTGTATCTTGTGTTTTTTATGTTGATTTAATTAAAAAAAGAGAAAAAAAAAAATTATTTATTGTGCGGCCCGATACCAATCGATCCACGGACCAGTACCGGGCCGCGGCCCGGTGGTTGGGGACCACTGAGGTAAACAACCAACAGTATGTCAGAAAGCTAGCTAAAACGGTACACATATTCATAATATAGTATACATTTTAACTGACCTTTATTTTACTATTTTTGTCCTTTTTTAGGTGGCTAAAATACGCGGTGCTGCTGACCGCCGTCTAACGTTACGTGTGATATATTGACTAACGTAACCCTGCTTAAAAAAAATCACTGAACAAAAAGTATGAATAAGGTAGTGAACTGCAACAGATTCCCATGTTTGCAATAACGTTATAACGTTAGCAGTGAGTTTACAGCCTCACTGATTTAACTACACAGCAAATAAAAGTCACGTTACTTAGCCAATAAACGTTATCTTACATTCAAAACTTACCGTTCTTTGTGCAACTTCAAATGCCGGACGAAGTTGGAAGTTGTTGCCTCTCCATCAGTTATTTTCGAACCGCATGTGTTGCATACTGCAAACCGTTTTGTGTTGACCACCTCGTAATTTTTATACCCAAACAAAATTATTTTAGGTATCATTTTTTGTTCACTGGCGTGTGGTTTCGACATGTCTTCTTCGTTGGTTGTCCTGCAATTTGATTGGATGAATGCTGTGTGATGAAAACAAAGTAGATCTAATTTGATTGGCTGTTGTACTGAGACCACACCAGCTGACACACGCAACGCTGATAGACAAGTACACAATGAAAAATACGGAGCGCTCCCGAATAACTTTTTCATCTTTGGGTTTTGGGGAAAGTAGCAAGTCATGTCAAGTCATGTCAATTCAAAAGGCTCAAGTCCAAGTGAAGTCACAAGTCATTGATGTTAAAGTCTAAGTCGAGTTGCAAGTCTTTTTACATTTTGTCAAGTCGAGTCTAAAGTCATCAAATTCATGACTCGAGTCTGACTCGAGTCCAAGTCATGTGACTCGAGTCCACACCTCTGGTATATCCTACATAAACAATGTATGAATACATTAGATATCTATATATCTTAGGGACCTATAGACTGTATCTCTGTTGCTGCAGCAGCATAGAGTTTATTCTGTTTTGACACTTTGTATTGATATTTTCTATTACATTCTTCCCTTAAATGATAATGTTTGCAGTGATTGTTTTATATGTATTTTTTTATGTAAGTCGCTTTGGATAAAAGCGTCTGCCAAATACTTAAACATATATAAACACCTGAAAGTCTTTATATCAGCTAAAACCACCAATCTGTTTCACTGGATTCAGAAAAAAAACACATTCTGTTTTACCCAACAATGTTAGTATTTGAATATTGTTACTTGAAGACTTATTACTGGTTACAATTATACTGTTAAGAAAGTATTGTCTTATACTTTGCCTAAAATGAGAATGCATCATAATCAGTGGCGGCTGGTGAATGTTGTTTTAGGTGGGGCTGAATGTTTGTAAACCAAACCCCTGTAGGGGCGTCATCCTCCCCCAGAAGATTTCTTTGTGATTTTCACATACAAATATTGAAGATCTTTGCTCCTTCTCAACTCTGTGGTAATATTATTTTCATAAAATACAACCAATAGTACGTTAATGTTAAATCTTACTTGTAAAAAGTAATCCCCCGATTCCTATTTTCAACAGTCCGCTCATTTGAGCAGGAAAACGCTGAACATCAGCCCGGCATCTTTGTTTTCTACCTGTCAACTGTCAGTTTAGGCTGCTCGCCGGCTCCTCATCACCACTTCAAGATGGCGGCCAAATTGCTCATGTCACAGCAACCAATGCTGCGTCTACTTATAAGATGTCTATGGTTATAACGTCATTGCAAACACAGCAATCTGTTGCGTCCACTGCAGTTCGCTACCTTATTCATACTTTTTGTCAAATGATTTTTTTTAAGCAGGGTTGCATGAGGTACCTACACATAACGTTACGTTAGTCAATGTATCACACACAGTAACGTAACGTTAGTCAATGTATCACACACAGTAACATTACGTTAGTCAATGTATCACACACAGTAACGTAACGTTAGACGGCGGTCTGCAGCACCGCGTATTTTAGCCACCTACAAAAAGACAAACATAGTCAAATAAAGGTCAGTTAAAATGTATACTATATTAAGAATATGTGTACATATTGCATAGAGCCCTGACATCTAAAAAGTACAACTCTGTTCATTGTTATGTTCATGTATTTGTTATGTTTTCCATGTGTCAACACACATACAGTATGAGATGAGATCAATGAGATAAGGTAAGAACAAGACAGAAACTGCTGTGGAACTAGTTGCAATGCAATATGCCATGGAAATACAATGTTAACACTTTTGTGCAAATAAGTACAGTTGCACTTGTTTTTTCAAATGTGTTTATTCTGTAAAGGAATGAGTTACATGTTTAAAATGACTGGTTAATAGTGCTATTTTGAAGTGCAATGTCACCACTATCTTTTTCCCTGCAATTTCAAATGCACTTGTTTTAATAAATAAATACAGCGTTTTAAAAGAATACACAATCTGTGTAAATACATTAGTCTGTGGTTAAAATGACTTGAAAGAACTCGAAACTCAAAATGCAGGACTTGGGACTTGACTTGAGACTTTCCAGTCTTGACTTTGGACTTGACTCGGACTTGAGGGCAAAGACTTGAGACTTACTTGTGACTTGCAAAGCAATGACTTGGTCCCACTTCTGCGAGACACACATCTTGTGACGTGGGAACGAAGACAGGCTGCGGAGAGGCGACAAGGAAGACACGAGACAAATAAACACGACGGGGGAGAAAACACAGAGAGAGAAACGAATGCATAGAGCTAGACAGGTTTGGCTTACTGTACAGGACAGGTAGCTACGTTCTGGCCTGGGATAGCAGTTTGTGCTGGCTTATGAAGGCTGGTCTCATCATCAGCTTCAGGTGTGTTGATTGCAGCTGCTTGCTGCAGCCGGACTGGCACGCGCCTGGCGCACTCCAGGAGGTGCACACACGAATGCGCTCTGACGTGCGCCCGGGCTGTGACAACTTTTAATTTTATGCGGCTCCAGACAGATTTTTTTTTTTTGTATTTTGGGTCCAATTTGACTCTTTCAACATTTTGGGTTGCCGACCCCCGTCTTAGGAAAACAGAAGAAATTAGTATTATTGAAAAGCAACTTATTTTTGAGCATTTACATACAATGAAAACAACTATACAACAAGATAAGACAATGTCTAAATATCAACAGCATATTAAAAGTGTTACCGGGAGTGTTGAGCGAGAGAATAAAGTCAAAAGTGCAAAATAATAAAGAAAAGCAAAAACAACGTTTGACTCTCTTTCAAATCATTGAAAGCCCTCCTGTGTCCAATAATGTATTTACTGAGATTGTCAACAACATGACAATGTCAATCATGTAACGATATAAACCTCACAACAACAAAACAAGTCTTTGATATTTTCATCATTTTGATATTTATTCTATAGTAAGTCTGATTACTTGTTTGTTACTCAGAGACACGCATGTTTTGTTGTCTTTTTCCATGCTGAACATGATTAAATTACCGTCATCCTGTGTTCACGTTAATAACTTGCGTCATCGACAGTACTGCAAACGAACGCTCTTTGTTCAGTGAGTCCAAGGACCACAGGGACCAGGCGCGCTAGCGTTGGCATGGCAACATCATAGGACATTCAAAGTGGTCTTCGTTACTCCAGCTCTTAAAAATCCCATTAGGCTTTAATGAGTGACATCGTGGAGGCGGTCAAAACAGGTATTCTAATGCTGCGCTGGTTGAACAATGTGCCTCAATTCATTCTACTTCCTCCACTTATAGAGGGAGAAGTTATTTGTATACGGTTGTCCAGTTTGCAGCTTGCAGATCTTTTATTATTGGCCCATACCATGTTCTCCAAATTAAACTTGACTCTGGGGATTTAGTTTGGTTTCGGTGAACATTTCTAAAAGTTTGGACACCCCTGGTATAAGAGGTTAAATGCACTGACTTACAACGTCCACGCAAACCCCCTTTGATTGCAGAAAGTTGTTTAAGCAACATGGTGTTTTCCTGTGTTGCATCAGCTGACCTGACATCAAGGCCTGTTTATGTCATGTGACGCAATCACATTGCTCTTGTAATTGTCCTCTTCTATTGATCTACTATTGCAATAGAAATACAAACCCCGTTTCCATATGAGTTGGGAAATTGTGTTAGATGTAAATATAAACGGAATACAATGATTTGCAAATCCTTTTCAACCCATATTCAATTGAATGCACTACAAAGACAAGATACTTGATGTTCAAACTCATAAACTTTATTTATTTTTTGCAAATAATAATTAACTTAGAATTTCATGGCTGCAACACCTGCCAAAGTAGTTCGGAAAGGGCATGTTCACCACTGTGTTACATGGCCTTTCCTTTTAACAACACTCAGTAAACGTTTGGGAACTGAGGAGACATTTTTTAAGCTTCTCAGGTGGAATTCTTTCCCATTCTTGCTTGATGCACAGCTTAGGTTGTTCAACAGTCCGGGGGTCTCCGTTGTGGTATTTTAGGCTTCATAATGCACCACACATTTTCAATGGGAGACAGGTCTGGACTACAGGCAGGCCAGTCTAGTACCCGCACTCTTTTACTATGAAGCCACGTTGATGTAACACATGACTTGGCATTGTCTTGCTGAAATAAGCAGGGGCGTCCATGGTAACGTTGCTTGGATGGGAACATATGTTGCTCCAAAACCTGTATGTACCTTTCAGCATTAATGGCGCCTTCACAGATGTGTAAGTTACCCATGTCTTGGGCACTAATACACCCCCATACCATCACAGATGCTGGCTTTTCAACTTTGCGTCTATAACAATCCGGATGGTTCTTTTCCTCTTTGGTCCGGAGGACACAACGTCCACAGTTTCCAAAAACAATTTGAAATGTGGACTCGTCAGACCACAGAACACTTTTCCACTTTGTATCAGTCCATCTTAGATGAGCTCAGGCCCAGCGAAGCCGACGGCGTTTCTGGGTGTTGTTTATAAACGGTTTTCGCCTTGCATAGGAGATTTTTAACTTGCACTTACAGATGTAGCGACCAACTGTAGTTACTGACAGTGGGTTTCTGAAGTGTTCCTGAGCCCATGTGGTGATGTCCTTTACACACTGATGTCGCTTGTTGATGCAGTACAGCCTGAGGGATCGAAGGTCACGGGCTGAGCTGCTTACGTGCAGTGATTTCTCCAGATTCTGTGAACCCTTTGATGATATTTCGGACCGTAGATGGTGAAATCCCTAAATTCCTTGCAATAGCTGGTTGAGAAAGGTTTTTCTTAAACTGTTCAACAATTTGCTCACGCATTTGTTGACAAAGTGGTGACCCTCGCCCCATCCTTGTTTGTGAATGACTGAGCATTTCATGGAATCTACTTTTATACCCAATCATGGCACCCACCTGTTCCCAATTTGCCTGTTCACCTGTGGGATGTTCCAAATAAGTGTTTGATGAGCATTCCTCAACTTTATCAGTATTTATTGCCACCTTTCCCAACTTCTTTGTCACGTGTTGCTGGCATCAAATTCTAAAGTTAATGATTATTTGCAAAAAAAAAAAAAGTTTATCAGTTTGAACATCAAATATCTTGTCTTTGTAGCATATTCAACTGAATATGGGTTGAAAAGGATTTGCAAATAATTGTATTCTGTTTATATTTACATCTAACACAATTTCCCAACTCATATGGAAACGAGGTTTGTACAGTTAGTCTTTGTGTGATAAAACATTCTTAATTTACAAATTGACATTTAAATTTTCCACATTTTGTTATTTTACTGCCTTGTTCCAAAATTAAATACATTCATTTTATAATGACAATGTGAATGTATTTTTATTTTTATTTTGCAAATGTATTAAAAATTAAAAAAATTACATGTACATGAGTATTCACAACCCTTTGCTCAATACTTTGTTGATGCACCTTTGGCAGCAGTTACAGCCTCAAGTCTTTTTGAATACGATGCTACAAGCTTGGCACACCTATCTTTGGGCAGTTTCGCCCATTCTTCTTTGCAGCACCTCTCAAGCTCCATTAGGTTGGATAAGAAGTGTTGGTTTTCATCCAGGATGTCTCCGTACATTGCTGCATTCATCTTTCCATTTATCCTGACTCGTCTTCCAGTTCCTGCAGCTGAAAAACAACCCGACAGCATGATGCTGCCACCTCCATGCTTCACTGTAGGGATGGTCTTGAGCTGGTGATGAGCGGTGCCTGGTTTTCTTCAAACATGATGTCTGGCATTCACGCCAAAAAGTTCCATCTTTGTCTCATCAGACCAGAGAATGTATTATTTATGGTCTGAGAGTCTTTCAGGTGCATTTTGGCAAACTTTTTACTAAGTAAAGGCTTCCGTCTGCAGCCACTCTGCCATACAAGCCTGATTGGTGTATTGCTGCAGAGATGGTTGTACTTCTGGAAGGTTCACCTCTCCTCTCGGGTTCTTGGTCACTTCCCTGACTAGACTAAGATGAATGCAGCAATGTACAGAGACATCCTGAATGAGGCCAACACTTCCCATCCAATCTGATGGAGCTTGAGAGGTGCTGCAAAGAGGAATGGAGTCAATGGAGTATTGAGCGAAGACCGTGAATTTTTAATTATTTTTATTTGTAATATATTTGCCAAATTAAAAAAAAAACTTTTCACATTGCCATTACGGGATATTGTGTGTAGAATTTTGAGGCCAAAAAATTACTTATTCCATTTTGGAATTAGTAACATAACAAAATGTGGAAAAAGTGAAGCCCTGTGAATTATTTCCGGGTGCACTGTACATTTACATCCTTTTATCATCCACATTTCAGGAAAGAAGAAAGCCCAATCAGGACAATGTCCTCTAAGTGAACATGACTTTGAACAATAGGAAAGCCTGTAATGTCAGCATGCGGACACTGTGTCCAAGTCTTGTCTGAGTTTCATTCTGGCTCTTTTCTAAACTCTTTCCTCTCCTTCTTGCGCTGACCTGTGACACTGATGGGGTCAAGCAAGCACTCGTGTGAATCTGTCAAATTTAAAGCTCAAGTGTGGAAGGGCACATAAATTATTAGTTATAACAAGAAGGATTACCACAGATAGACAGACAACATTCACACTCACATTCACACACGAGGGCCAATTTAGTGTTGCCAATCAACCCACAATAGTTTAATATCCAAGAATCTCAATAATGAATTCATTTTATTTCTACAATTTCAAGAGTGCCAATGAAACACAAATACACTATATCGCCAAAAGTATTTGGCCACCTGCCTTGACTCACATATGAACTTGAAGTGCCATCCCATTCCTAACCCACAGGGTTCAATATGATGTCGATCCACCTTTTGCAGCTATTACAGCTTCAACTATTCTGGGAAGGCTGTCCACAAGGTTGCGGAGTGTTTTTATAGGTATTTTCGACCTTCTTCCAAAAGTGCATTGGTGAGGTCACAAACTGATGTTGGTCAAGAAGGCCTGGCTCTCAGTCTTTGTTCTAATTCATACCAAAGGTGTTCTATCGGGTTCAGGTCATAAACTCATAATCTTAATTTTTTTTTTTGCAAATAATAATTAACTTAGAATTTCATGGCTGCAACACGTGCCAAAGTAGTTGGGAAAGGGCATGTTCACCACTGTGTTACATCACCTTTTCTTTTAACAACACTCAATAAACGATTGAAAACTGAGGAAACTAATTGTTGAAGCTTTGAAAGTGGAATTCTTTCCCATTCTTGTTTTATGTAGAGCTTCAGTCGTTCAACAGTCACACATTTTTGATGGGAGACAGGTCTGGACTGCAGGCGGTCCAGGAAAGTACCTGCACTCTTTTTTTACGAAGCCACGCTGTTGTAACACGTGCTGAATGTGGCTTGGCATTGTCTTGCTGAAATAAGCAGGGGCGTCCATGAAAAAGACGGCGCTTTGATGGCAGCATATGTTGTTCCAAAACCTGTATGTACCTTTCAGCATTAATGGTGCCTTCACAGATGTGTAAGTTACCCATGCCTTGGACACTAATGCACCCCCATACCATCGCAGATGCTGGCTTTTGAACTTTGCGTCGATAACAGTCTGGATGGTTCGCTTCCCCTTTGGTCCGGATGACACAACGTTAAATATTTCCAAAAACAATTTGAAATGGGGACTTGTCAGACCACAGAACACTTTTCCACTTTGCATGAGTCCATCTTAGATGATCTCAGGCCCAGAGAAGCCGGCGGCGTTTCTGGATGTTGTTGATAAATGGCTTTTGCTTTGCATAGTAGAGTTTTAACTTGCACTTACAGATGTAGCGACAAACTGTATTTAGTGACAGTGGTTTTTTTGAAGGGTTCTTGAGCCCACGTGGTGATATCCCTTAGAGATTGATGTCGGTTTTTGATACAGTGCCGTCTGAGGGATCGAAGGTCATGGTCATTCAATGTTTGTTTCCGGCCATGCCGCTTACGTGGAGTGATTTCTCCAGATTCTCTGAACCTTTTGATGATATTACGGACCGTAGATGTTGAAATCCCTAAATTTCTTGCTATTGCACTTTGAGAAACGTTGTTCTTAAACTGTTTGACTATTTGCTCACACAGTTGTGGACAAAGGGGTGTACCTCGCCCCATCCTTTCTTGTGAAAGACTGAGCATTTTTTGGGAAGCTGTTTTTATACCCAATCATGGCACCCACCTGTTCCCAATTAGCCTGCACACCTGTGGGATGTTCCAAATAAGTGTTTGATGAGCATTCCTCAACTTTATCAGTATTTATTGCCACCTTTCCCAACTTCTTTGTCACAGGTTGCTGGCATCAAATTCTAAAGTTAAAAATAAAAAAAAATGTATCAGTTTGAACATCAAATATGTTGTCTTTGTAGTATATTCAACTGAATAGGGGTTGAAAATGATTTGCAAATCATTGTATTCCGTTTATATTTACATCCAACACAATTTCCCAACTCATATGGAAACGGGGTTTGTATAACAGATCTCCAGTCAACCGATTCATGACTTTCCAACCGGACATCAAGCGAGCCATACTGTATAGCCATATGTATTCATATCTCTAAAGTTAAAATCGGTTTTCTATTTGTACCAATTCATTTTTACACCTCTGGTAAATACTGTACACTACTTCATAAAGCTACTGTCGTTGTTAGTAGTACATTCCATTGTCTCTCATACACTATTTATTTTCTGAAAGTTTTTTATTTATTTCTGAAAGGCATGTTACATGTTAAAATTGTGCTGTTTCAGGGGGACCAAGCACCAAATAAATCAATTGTAATTCATTTCTATGATAGATGTTGATTTGAGATACGTTGATATAGTGTTAAGAGCTCCGCCACAGAACCAATTAAGCTCTGTAGTTAAGGTACTACTGTACTTCGCTTAAACAATTGTATGCACAAAACCCAAAACCAGTGAAGTTGGCACATTGTGTAAATGGTAAATAAAAACAGAATACAATGATTTGCAAATCCTTTTCAACTTATATTCCATTGAATAGACTGCAAAGACAATATACTTAACATTCGAACTGAGAAACGTTGTTATTTTTTGCAAATATTAGCTCATTTGGAATTTGATGCCTGCAACATGTTTAAAAAATGCTGGCACAAGTGGCAAAAAAGACTGAGAAAGTTGAGGAATGCTCATCAAACACTTATTTGGAACATCCCACAGGTGAACAGGCTAATTGGGAACAGGTGAGTGCCATGATTGGGTATAAAAGCAGCTTCCATGAAATGCTCAGTCATTCACAAACAAGGATGGGGCGAGGGTCACCACTTTGTGAATAAATGTGTGAGCAAATTGTCCAACAGTTTAGGAACAACATTTCTCAACCAGCTATTGCAAGGAATTTAGGGATTTCACCATCTACGGCCCGTACTATCATCAAAATGTTCAGAGAATTTGGAGAAATCACTGCACGTAAGCAGCAAGGCCTTGACCTTCGATCCCTCAGGCGGTACTGCATCAAAAAGCGACATCAGTGTGTAAAGGACATCAGCACATGGGCTCAGGAACACTTCAGAATACCACTGTCAGTAACTACAGTTCGTTGCTACATCCGTAAGTGCAAGTTAAAACTCTACTATGCAAAGTCAAAGCCATTTATCAACAACACCCGGAAACACCACTGGCTTCGTTGGGCCTGAGCTTGTTTTATTGGTTGATGTTGTGACAATCTTGAGCCAACAAGAGATTGGTCAAATGCCTTTCTGGTGACTTGTAAAAGAATGCTTTTCATTGCAGTAGCAACAACAAACAATGACTAGGGAGCTCAAACAAAACAGACTAACATGAACAAAACATCAACCGCACTGTTGTATGAATGTGCATGAATGTTAGATGGTGGTTGGAGGGGCCAATCGGCAACTATGATGGGTTCTCAGTTCTCTCTGTAAAACGCTTTGAGTGTCTGGAAAAACTATAAAAATCTACAAAACCCAAAACCAGTGAAGTTGGCACGTTGTGTAAATCATAGATAAAAACAGAATACAATGATTTGCAAATCCTTTTCAACCGATATTCAATTAAAATAGACTGCCAAGACAACATACTTAAGGTTTGAACTGGAAAACTTTAATTTTTTGCAAATATTAGCTCATTTGGAATTTGATGCCTGCAACATGTTTCAAAAAAGCTGGCACAAGTGGCAAAAAAGAGTGAGAAAGTTGAGGAATGCTCATCAAACACTTATTTGGAACATCCCACAAACTTTATTGATCCACATGGGAAATTGTTCCACACAGTAGCTCAGTTACAAAGGATGGAAAGTGTAAGGATTGAAAGGATAATGCAGGTATAAAGTAGACAAAAAAATTACCTTAGTAGCAATATAAAATATAACATATATGTAATAATTACATATTATATATACAGTATATAATATATACTGATATATGTATTATATTATATTTTATATAATATATACTATATATAACAAATCCCAATTACTATGTCCAATTTTACAGTATATGTAACAGCTGAAGAAGAAAAAAAAATAATTAAAAATAATAATAATAATAAAAAATAAAAATAAAAAGGGCAGCATAAATAAAGAGTAGATCCGGCAGAAAATATGCATTACATGTTGGTTTGAGTATAATCCATCCATCCATCTACCGCTTGTCCCTCTCGGAGTTGCAGGAGTGCTGGAGCCTATCCCAGCTGCACTCGGCAGGGTACACCCTGGACATAATCATGATCAACAAATCAAACCTTGAAAAAAATCAAGCAAAAAGTATCTATTTTAAAAATATTGTTTCAAGTGACCATAAACCATGCCCCACTATATTTAAACTATGAAAGGGACAAGCGGTAGAAAATGGATGGATGGAGAGTACGTTCTCCCTTGCTTTGCAATTGGTCCATTGTACAAATCGGTGATGTTCTTTAAAGGCTTTGACGCCGGAAGGAAAAACATGCAAATAAACCCGACTGTGAAAGAATGGAAATAACCTCATTATACTATTGGCTAAGTTTTATATTCATAAATGTAAGTTTCTCAATACCCGACCTGTATTTTGTGCCTATAAAAAAGAATTAGAACTTAACTTTAAAACGCTTTGAAAACTATGATGCTGTGCTCCAAATTTGGATTATTTACGGAACTTGTGTGAGCATACGGCTTTACATTTTGTTACATTTAACGGACAAGCGGTAGAAAATGGAAATGGATATATTTTGCATTCTATTTTAGTTACTTTATTGAGTTTACAACCCCCTGGCGCTGTTTTGTACTGTTTTTGTACTGTTTCTGTACATGTTTTGATTATTATTTATTTGCTTGAATGTAAATGTTGGATATTATAAAAAAAAAAGGTTTAAAAAAAAGAAATTAATCAATTAATAAATAAAACATCCATCCATCCATCCATCCATCCATCCATTTTCTACCGCTTGTGCCTTTTGGGGTCGCGGGGGGTGCTGGAGCCTATCTCAGCTGCATTCGGGCGGAAGGCGGGGTACACCCTGGACAAGTCGCCACCTCATCGCAGGGCCAACACAGATAGACAGACAACATTCACACACTAGGGCCAATTTAGTGATGCCAATCAACCTATCCCCAGGTGCATGTCTTTGGAGGTGGGAGGAAGCCACACAGTCACGGGGAGAACAAACATGCAAACTCCACACAGAAAGATCCCGAGCCCGGGATTGAACTCAGGACTACTCAGGACCTTCATATTGTGAGGCACATGTACTAACCCATGTTCCACCGTGCTGCCCATAAATAAATTAAAAAAATTAAAATAAAAAAAGAATGGGAATCACTGGACACGTCAAAAAAAAAAAAAAAAAAAAACTAAAAAATAAAATAATAAGAAATAAAAATAAAATAATTAATACAAAATTACAAAAAAACACAAAAAAAATAAAAATAAAACAAACAAAAAAATATATACATTTTTAAATAAAAAGAAATAATAATAATCACTGGACACGCCCCCTTCGATCTGCGTGCTACGGCGAGCCTGCTGGTTGGAGGCGAAGTGCCTAGCAATTCATCCGAAAGAATGCCTGCACATTGTGCTTGTTTAAACAAGGACATTTGGAATAAAATCAAATGCGTAAACTTGGCAAATAATAAACTGTGTTTTGACGAGCGAGTGTTTTATTGTGAATATAAATGCATTGCCGTTAATGGTAGATTCCACTCAGGCATTTTTTTTTAACATGTATTTTTTTTAAATATATTATATATACCACAACATATGTTTAGATCCTTTTTTTCAACCTTTATTTATAGTATTCAACATTTACAACATTAGCATACATCCACTCAGGCATTTCGCTGCATGGATACCGCGGTGCGCTGACGTACGTAGTCTTTATGCACACGTATGTGCTACGACGGTGTCTTTTTATTGTTTGATTGTATATGTTTGTGACGTTTGTGCGCGTCACTGACGTAGGACAACAGTCGCCCGGCGCCTTAATTCACTTCCAGGTGCAGGCAGCTGCGGTCCAGTCACATTTCAACACGAACTGCTTAGGATCTGATAAATACGCATGCGCACTGCAGCTGACCCCCCTCCGCTTCCCGAGCGCACTGCCACGTTAGTGAGCGCCAGACACAAAAAATAGCACCAAAAAAAAAACCCAATAAGGAAGAACAAAGAGCAACTTTGACTGCGTCTCTCACTCTCCAAATCTGTCCTGCGGAAGACTTCTCGTCGACGAAAATGCTCAAGATATTCCTCCTGTGCACGTTAGCCGTAGCCATTTCGGCGGAGATCGCCGAGGAAGATGACGTCCTGGTGCTTAAGAAAAGTAACTTCGACGAGGCTCTCCTACTGCATCCCAACATCCTAGTAGAATTCTGTAAGTACCCCGAAAGCTTGTCCGCCATTTTTCCAGGCTCTTCGGCTAGCTTGCTAGCTAACCTGTGTGTCATACAATGAAACTTTGTCGCCTTCCCCAAGTTACTTCCGGTAGTGTCTAAATCCTGGAGTGGAATGGAAACTCTGTATAATGATGTTTCGATTCAGGCTAACACTTGACTTTGATACAGCTAATTACTTGACGCGCGCACTGAACATATAACTTAAGCTATACACAACATGTAATACTTTAATTTACTTATTTTGCAGTAGCAGGTCTGCGGTCGTTTAATGATGACAGTAAAGACATAAGTTGTTTGCCAATGAGCTGTAATTTTGAATGAGTCACAAATACTTTGAAGCTGTGAGCAACTCAGGCCTGTCCCGCTGCTCTGGAGTCAGATTGTTGACCTGCTCCCAAACCACGTGACTATCCCTGGACCAATCACGGCCTGATCGTAGGTCAGACAAGCCAATGAGCTGAGAGTGGGCGGGGTTTCTGGATAGTGGAGCTAAGTTGACGTGTACTTAAAAGACTGCAGGGTGGTGTATTGTAAAGTATTCAAAATGAGGCGCTGCAGGGTATTAGTTTTTGGCATACCTGAATTGAATATGCGTAAGGGCGAACACAATGGATGATTTGTGCAAAATATTTTTTTTCATCACCACGTTATTTTACGTTTTTCAACAAAATTCACGTTTTTCACACCAACCCAGTGTTAAAATGTAAACAGCCATAGTCTTCTATGGCTGTTTATCAACTCAAAATAATTATCACATTTTCTGTACTTTAACATTTTCCTTAAAGGGGAACTGCACTTTTTTTTTTAGAAATTTTGCCTAAAGGAACTGCACTTCTTTAGAAATTTTGCTTATCGTTTAGAACAGACCTGGGCAAAATACGGCCCGCGGCCCATTAAGATTTCCAAGCCGGTCCGCCGGATGTTCTGCATAATTTTTTTAGACCTTTAACATCAAAACTGTAGCTGCCATTTTAGACTTAGACTTCCTTTTTATTGTCATTCAAATTTGAACTTTACAGCACAGATAAGAACGAAATTTTGTTACATAAGCTCATGGTAGTGCAGGATAAAAAAAACAATAAGGTGCATATATAAATAAATAAATATATATAAAATATATATAAATAAATAAATGGATTACTGTACAGATAAATATATTGCACTTTTTCACATGCGTCCACGTTTATGGATGTATGTTATATTGTCTTTTTTTATTCCAGCGAGTTAATTCATTTTGGGGGGAGTTGAGGGGATAATTTAATTATGATGTGCAGTGCTGTTTTTGAATGACCGTAAGTCTTGAACTACAGAAAGTATTTCAATGGTTGAAATCAGCGCTTTAGGGTGGGCGGGATTTCTGTATAGTTGTGGAGCTAAGTTGACGTGTACTTTTAACCAAAGACTACTGCAGGGTGGTGTATTGTAAAGTATTCAAAATGATGCGCTGCAGGGTATTAGTTTTTGGCATACCTGAACCGAATATTATTTGTGTGAATGCTTAAGGGCGAACACAATGGATGATCTGTGCAAAATATTTTTTTCCATCACTCCGTTATTTGACGTTTTTCAACAAAATTCACGTTTTTCACACCAACCCAGCGTTAAAATGTTGAGGTCATTGAAGACTATGGCTGTTTATCAACCACAAATAATTATCACATTTTCTGTACTTTAACATTTTCATTAAAGGGAAACTGCACTTTTTTTTTTACAAATTTTGCCTAAAGGAACTGGACTTTTTTTTTTAGAAATGTTGCCTATCGTTTGGAACAGACCTGGGCAAAATACGGCCCGCAGGCCACATGCGGTCCATTAAGATTTTCAAGCCAGTCCGCCGGGCGTTCTACAAATGTCAATGGTTGAAATCTGCGCTTTAGGGTGGGCGGGGTTTCTGTATAGTTGTGGAGCTAAGTTGAAGTGTACTTAACCAAAGACTACTGCATGGTGGTGTATTGTAAAGTATTCAAAATTATGCGCTGCAGGATATTAGTTTTTGGCATACCTGAACCGAATATTATCTGTGTGAATTAGGGGTGTAACGGTACGGGTATTTTATCGAACCGTTTCAGTACGGGGGTTCCGGTTCGGTACGGAGGTGTACCGAACGAGTTTCCACACGGACATATTAAGTAGCGTACTGCATGTTGTGTAAACAATACTCAAAATGCCGGACATTTGAGGCACCCAAGAAACTTCGCCCCGACTGCTCCGCAAAAGAGGACACGCCCGGTGAAAAGAGGACGCACGGCCAGTCTATTGTAGCCCGTTAGCTGCTAGCATGCTAGCAGCGACCGGGCCAGGTCCTGACCACACGTCCTACCCCACGGGGCCGCCCGGGCGGTGCCCCCCAAACGCCTCAAATGTCCGGCACCTCGAGTTATAGTTGCGTGTATTAACAATGTACGTTCAGGGTTAAGAAGGGGTTAAAAACAAAACTAATTGTGAAGGTGTGCAGCAGCATTCGTGAGGGAGGGGGAGAGACAGAAAGAGCGCGAGCGAGAGAGTTGTGATAAACGGGCATGCGTCGTCAGGCTCTGCTTTTTATCCATAGATTTATCACATTTAATTTTTTATTATATATAGCAGGGGTGTCAAAAGTGTGCCCCGGAGGCCATTTGCGGCCCACAGCTAATGTTTTAAAGGCCCACGGCACATTCTAAAAATATTATTAAAATAAACAAAAATATAACAAAAGTGAAATAAAAAAAGCTTAAAGGTTAAATGTAATTTAGAAAAAGTTGCAATGTTGACTAATAAAACAAAGCATTTTTTTTTTTTTCAAACTGTCATTGCTCAAAACATAATATTGAATCAAAATCAATGTTATTTTGAATTATTGACCTATCCAAGGTTCCCATTACGTCACATCAAATTTTCCACCAAGAAAAATATTTTTGGTGGAAGATTTTGCAAATTTGGTAAATAAATAACCACAAAATGTATATTTTGTTGTTTTCTTACTGTACCGAAAATTAACTGAACCGTGACCTCTAAACCGAGGTACGTACCGAACGGAAATGTTTGTGTACCGTTACACCCCTAGTGTGAATGCTTAAGGGCGAACACAATGAATGATCTGTGCAAAAATATTTTTCCCAGCCCGTTATTTGACGTTTTTCAAAAACTTTCACATTTTTCACACCATTAAAATGTTGAGCTCATTCAAGACTATGACTGTCTATCATCCCCAAATAATTATCACATTTTCTGTACTTTAACATTTTCATTAAAGGGGAACTGCACTTTTTTAGAAATTTTGCCTAAAGGAACTGCACTTTAGAAATTTTGCCTATCGTTTAGAACAGACCTGGGCAAAATGCGGGCCACATGCGGCCCATTATGATTTTCAAGCCGGTCCGCCGGACGTTCAACATATTTCTTTTTTAGACCTTTAACATCAAAACTGTAGCCGCCATTATGATGTGCAGCGCTGTTTTTAAATGACCGTAAGTAATGAACTATAGAAAGTATTTCATTTGTTGAAGTCTGCGCTTTAGGGTGGGCGGGATTTCTGTACAGTTGTGGAGCTAACTTAACCAAAGACTACTGCAGGGTGGTTTATTGTAAAGTATTCAAAATGATGCGCTGCAGGGTATTAGTTTTTGGTGTACCTGAACAAAATATTATTTGTGTGAATGCTTAAGGGCGAACACAATGGATGATCTGTGCAAAATATGTTTTTTCATCACCACGGTATTTGACTTTTTTCAACAAAATTCACGTTTTTCGCACCAACCCAGTGTTAAAATGTTTAGCTCATTCAAGACTATGACTGTTTATCAACCCCAAATAATTATCAAATTTTCTGTACTTTAACATTTTCATTAAGGGGGAACTGCACTTTCTTTAGAAATTTTGCCTAATGGAACTGCACTTCTTTAGAAATTTTGCCTATCGTTTAGAACAGACCTGGGCAAAATACGGCCACATGCAGCCCATTAAGATTTCCAAGCGGGTCCGCCGGACATTCTACATAATTTTTTTTAGACCTTTAACATCAAAACTGTAGCCGCCATGATGATGTGCAGTGCTGTTTTTAAATGACTGTAAGTCTTGAACTATAGAAAGTATTTTAATGGTTGAAGTCTGCGCTTTAGGGTGGGCGGGATTTCTGTATAGTTGTGGAGCTAAGTTGACGTGTACTTAACGAAAGACTACTGCATTGTGGTGTATTGTAAAGCATTCAAAATGATGCGCTGCAGGGTATTAGTTTTTGGCATACCTGAACAAAACATCATCTGTGTGAATGCTTAAGGGCGAACACAATGGATGATCTGTGCAAAAATATTTTTTTCCAGCCCGTAATTTGACCTTTTTCAACAACATTCACGTTTTTCACACCAACCCAACGTTAAAATGTTGAGCTCATTCAAGACTATGGCTGTTTATCAACCCCAAATAATTATCACATTTTCTGTACTAAAACATTTTCCTTTTAAGAGGAACTGCACTTTTTTTTTTTTTTAGAAATTTTGCCTATCGGTTAGAATCATTATGAAAGACATGACGACGGATTCATCCATCCATCCATTTTCTACCGCTTGTCCTTTTCAGGGTCACGGGGTGTGCTGGAGCCTTTTGTTTTTTTTTGTTTTTTTAAATACATTCTAAATATTAAATACATGTGATGAAAAGTTTGCTTACAATGGCGCCTATGGGAGATGTTCAATTCTGCCTATAGATCCCTTAAAAAAATCCGAACACCTCCATAGAGGTTTTATATACATTTTGTAAGTATATATGTAATGTAGTAAGAGGCACATTTATAATATTTACGTATTTTGATCATTTTAAGCATGCACATTAATTTAAAAAGCGCATCTTTATGTTTGCTTCTTTTTCTTCATCACTGATTTCTGCTAACTGCAGACTTTAGCAGAGCCAACAAACATAATAAAATGTCACTTACTATACAAGGTCTGCTGTCATTAGGATGCCGAGTGTGAGGATGTTCATATATTCCCATTTTGATTAAAAATGTCTCATAATCCTTGCGAAGAAATGGGGGGGGGAACAAGCGCTTTTTCGTGTCGTTATCCCCAGTTCCAGGTCCTAAATGGCTGTCAGATTATCTCCTCAGCCATCTACTTCTCAGGTGAGATGCATGCTACATGATCTACAATAAACGTGCATGGAGCAGGAATGCGAGGAAACAGCAGACCACTCGATAATGTATACATAGGCACACACAAAAGTGATCACGTCACCGCTATAAATAGTTCTTCTGGGTTAGCGCTTATAATAACAATATCACTAATACTTGGTTAATATTCAAGTCATTTTATTGTTGGCGTGTTTTTACTGGTTATTTATAGGATTTTATGGGTGTAATCGTGCGGCTCCCAGGGGCTCCGCTGTAAGCGGACTTATATTTACGTTTATTTAATACTTAGAATGCATTAAAAAATGTATCTGTCATCTCTTTCATGATTGTGAACAATAAGCAAAATAAATGTTTAAAAAAAAGTGCGGTTCCCTTAACACGTTTTTCTTTTTTTAATGCATTCAAAATGGTAAATAACTATGATCACAAGTCCGCTTACAATGGAGCCAAATGAAGTCGCTCTGTTCTGCCTATAAAGCCCTCTAAAAACATCCAAACACCTCCATCCATTAAGGTTTTATATACATGCTGTAAGTATATATATATAATGTAGTAACAACCACATTCATAATAACATTTTGTATTTTGATAATTTTAAACATTCGGCGGCACATTCATTTCAAAACTGCATGACAATTTTTGTTTTTTCGTTCCACAATACTGCTCGGACTGGGCCTATAGAATGATATCGATATATATCGCGATAGACATAATCGATACCATATAAAATGCGTTTGATAAAACATTCGATATATAGTTATATTTTTTGGTCAGAAGAAACCAAAAAATTATGCATTAAGTCACTCTGGGAACCCAGCTAAATAGGAAACAGGAAGTGTCACTGAGCAATGGGCGTGACATGCCAATCAGGTAACAGTATGAACTACTAAGTTTGGTTGCGCCGTCTTTCTGTCTCGCTGTGGATTCTCTACATGGAGTGAGGAGAGAAACTGTAACAAATTGATATGAACTCAATAACAGAAACTTGTCTTTAGTTTTGTTGGGTTTTATGCAGATGGTGCGACAACATCCTGACACTTCCAATGTGTCAGTTTAATTAGTTGCTTCTCAAACTTCTCTGTAGTGTTCAATAGCTTTTACACTACTGCCATCTAGTGACTCGAAACTGCAACAACCTTCAAATTTACTGCATTTATTGTACCACCTGGCTACCAAATACTTTCTCCACTAATAAATAGCACCCTTGGTAAGTTAGAAATTGTATTGTATTTATTGGCAGGCTTAAATAAGTCTTAAAAAATATCAATTATCAATATCAATCCATATAAAAAAACATATATTGTGATGTATTTCAGCCATATTAAAAACTTATATTGTGATGTGTTTCAGCCATATCGCACAGCCCTACTCACTGCAGACTTCATGAGTGCCAACATACATGATAAAACATAACTTGCTGTACAATGTCTGCTGTCACTAGGATGTTGACTGTTAGGATGTTCATATATTCCCATTTAGATGAAGAATGAATTTAGATGAAGAATGACTCATAATTCTCACAAAAAGAAAAAAGGTGTCTTCATCGCCATTTCTGGATCTAAATTGTATGCCAAAGTATACCAACATTTCAGTTTGTCTTCATCCTTGTACTGTCTCGGTGAGAGGCATTACTTATGATCTAGGGTAAACTTTCAAATTCCTAGGGGTGAAAAGCAGCTCACCGAAGCCACTGATGTCAATCCCCTTTAATTCAATTCCCCTTTACTATCAAACCAGTCTTAAATGAAAACTGATCAAAATTTGGACTGACAATGTTCCACATTCCCAAAAATTCCCTCATTTCCAGAGATTATACATTATTTTTACACAAATTGATTAATCTCGATAATTCTCACTACAGTGGGGGACCGTAAGTTAATATTTTGAGATAGTTGCTTTATCTTGGCTTTTTGCTAGCTTAGTTACGAGCATACATCTTGAGTTACGAGCGTTCTCGCTGTTGGTAGTGATTGTCCACAGCCAAAGATCGCCACAATTCCACCCTCCAACTACCTGCACTATGAATGTTAGTGAGAATGATGGTGCCCAGCGACACAAAAAAACAAAACATAAATAACATGTCCGACCATGTTGCAGACTCTGCACGGCAGCCCAATTTCACACCGTTCCAACATTCAGCTAATTGAGGACATCCTACTGTAGGCTATTTTATTTGCCGCATTCCAAAAATCACAGTAATCCAGGAATTCCAAGTTTTCTGGCCCGGAAATTCCCAATTAAAAATTGCATCTTTCCACCCATTCGAACAATTACTACATCAAAATATTGAGGCAGACATTTTCCACAATATGCTAGAATTCCTACTGTTACCGTAGTGCCACATTTTCTGTAAAGTATTTCAGTTCAGCTTCAACTCTTCAGCATTCACATGCATTTGTGACTTAAACTATTTTCTGGACCATAGGGCGCACCGGATTAAATGGTGCATTACCGCTGAGTGGTTCTATTCAGGTCTTTTTTCATACAAAAGGTGCACCAGATTATAAGGCACATTAAAGGGGTCATATTATGATTTTTGTTGTAAATTTAAAACATTTCCTTGTGTGTGCGTCATATTGCAGTCCACGTATCTCTTATGTGTGACTACCATCTACTGGTCACACTTTTCATTACACCATGAACCAAATAAAATTGCTTCGAGGTCGGTAAGCACAACCAGAATTATTCCGCACATTAGGCGGAATAATGTACGGAATATAAGGCGGGGGTTATAAGGCGCACTGTCGATTTCTGAGAAAATGAAAGGATTTTAAGTGCGCCTTATAGTCCGAAAAATACGATGAATTGCCTTGCGTTTAAACTGATATTTTAACAATTAATTGCTTTTGTGTGGATAGTTGCTGCTTTGAATAAATGGATGATTATAAAATAAGTAATTCTTGTCTTAAAATTAGGACAGTAAACTAAAATATTTAATTGTGATTATTGTAATTTGTCTAGTTAACTCTTAATCACAGAAGTTTTATTAAACAGATACATTTCCAGTGTTTAATATCAACATTGGACTGAACAAATTATTGTTGCTCTATGCAAATGTCTGTTTATTAAACACAATCTCACTGTAAAGACAAAAGAAATTGCACCTGCAGTGTGCCAAAATCGTCTTTTCAGGTGAATTGTTTTTTTGCCGTTGTACCCGAGTTGTGCCAAATATTTTACCAACGTGTTCACTACATTTCTTGCTTGTACTCCATCCGTCAGATGCCCCATGGTGTGGTCACTGCAAGGCGCTGGCTCCGGAGTATGCCAAGGCCGCTGGAATGCTGAAGGCGGAGGGTTCAGCGATCCGCCTGGGTAAGGTTGACGCCACGGAAGAGAACGACCTGGCTCAGGAGTTTGGTGTCCGAGGATACCCAACTATCAAGTTCTTCAAGGGAGGAGACAAGGACTCACCCAAAGAGTACTCAGGTGAGCTGTTGTTTTTTTCTTTTTAACCCAAACTGATTTATCAGAGGAGATGGGATGTTTTTAAAGCAACATTGCACAATTGTTGGTAAAAAAAAAAAAAATATATATATATATATATATATATATATATATGTATATGTATGTATGTATATGTATGTATATGTACCGTATTTTCCGCACCATTAGCCGCACCTAAAAACCACAAATTTACTCAAAAGCTGACAGTGCGGCTTTTAACCCGGTGCGCTTTATATATGGATAAATATTAAGATTCATTTTCATAAAGTTTCGATCTCGCAACTTAGGTAAACAGCCGCCATCTTTTTTCCCGGTAGAACAGGAAGCGCTTCTTCTTCTACGCAAGCAACCGCCAAGGTAAGCACCCGCCCCCATAGAACAGGAAGCGCTTCTTCTTCTACTGTAAGCAACCACCCGCCCCCGGAAGAAGAAGAAAAAACGCGCGGGTATCACCGTACGTTTCATTTCCTGTTTACATCTGTAAAGACCACAAAATGGCTCCTACTAAGCGACAAGGATCCGGTTCATGAAAAGACGCAATCTCTCCATCCGCACACGGATTACTACCGTATTTCACAGCAACTGATATTCCTGTGAACCGCACTGTGGAACGGGAGCACGTACGGTGAATATTCGCACCACAGGGAATGAGAAGTCATCCTTCACTGTGGTTCTAGCTTGCCATGCTAACTTCCACCCATGGTGATATTCAAAAGGAAGACCTTGCCAAAAGAGACCTTTCCAGCCGGCGTCATCATAAAAGCTAACTCGAAGGGATGGATGAAGAAAAGATGAGCGAGTGGTTAAGGTAAGTTTAAGTTTACGCGAAGAGGCCGGGTGGCTTTTTTCACGCAGCTCTGTCCATGTTGATATACGTATGTTTGTGATTGCACATTTGCGTACATTTTGGGAGTGAACAGAGTTGTTAGAACGCTGGTTTTTAATATATTATTAAAGTTTGACTGACCTATCTGACTGTTTTTTTTGACATTCCTTTAGCGCAGTTAGATGCGGCTTACAACACGGGGCGGCTTATTGGTGGACAAAGTTTTGAAATATGCCGTTCATTGAAGGCGCGGCTTTTAACCCAGGGCGCCTTATGGTGCGGAAAATACGGTATGTATATATCAGTGACGTGCGGTCACTAGAGGCAGGTGAGGCCCCGCCTGGAAAGTAAAAAAAATGTAAAAAGAAAAAAAATCTATTAAATTGTTATATGTATTCAGTGATTATACTATAAAGTTATTTTCCATTTAACTTCACCAGTTTTAGATTATTTTTATTCAAAATCGCTGAATTTTCACATTTGCCGTTCAAATACTGAGAAGAGACGGTGCGATGATCAGCAGCCAGTTGAGGCACGTCACTGCGTTGTGCCTCAACATGGATTGCGGACTCGGCTAACTGCTGGCCTGCTGTGCAGTGAGACCGTATTGCTATATAAATTATATTATACATTTCCATAGTTTAATTAGCTGAGGTATATAATGTACAGTGTATTTTGTCAACAACTGTATGTGTGTAAAGTATTTATTGTGCTGAGCAATCATAAATCTGCTGCGAAGACGCACTGGCTGAGGCTCGCGTAATCCCGCCTCCTGGTGCCGGTTAACGCACCCCCCGACGGGAGCGCCACACCAACCAAAGCCCACACCCAAACCCTCCACGTGCAAGACCGAATCCACCCAAAAAAAGTCACTTAACGAGAAGCCAAAAAGTGCAAAAACAACAATGCCCGCGGCGGAGGAGCGTGAATGACTGCAGGGACACATTACGTACACCTGCAGACTGCAGCACGGATTTCATATTTCATTCATTCACAACTCCTCCAACACGAACACCACTGTTCCCGCACTTATAAGTAAAGGTAGGACCATAATAACGTTTTTTTTTAATTAAATGTGATTTTTTTTGTGTGCTACAGTTTGTATGTGTAAAGTTAAAGTTAAGTTAAAGTACCAATGATTGTCACACACACACTAGGTGTGGTGAAATTTGTCCTCTGCATTTGACCCATCCCCTTGTTCACCCCCTGGGAGGTGAGGGGAGCAGTGGGCAGCAGCGGCGCCGCGCCCGGGAATAATTTTTGGTGATTTAATTCCCAATTCCAACCCTTGATGCTGAGTGCCAAGCAGGGAAGAATGCTGGTATGAGCTTTTAAACACAACCTGTTAACTGCTGCCAATCAAATGGTGAATAAGATACTCTTTAGGGTTCATATGTTTGTAAATCTGACTGTGATGAAGTCAGTGCCTCACCAGCCATGAACCTCATCGCACGTCACTGGTGTGTATATATATATATATATATATATATATATATATATATATATACATATATATACAGTGTTTCCCACAGGACAGGCATCTATTTGTGGTCGGGGGGTGGCGGCGGCAGCGGCGATGACCAAGAGGAACGCGGAGTTGGAATATAATTACAACATTTTATGTACATATTTATATACAGATTTGAACAATTAGTGATTCACTGAAATATATTTATTAATTGTGGTTCTTACAAAAAATATATCTTATAAAATATAAAAGCTAAAATGTCTCTTAAAGCTCTGCCCCTTTAATTAGTGAATACTAAATAATTTAACTTTAGCCTACTACTACAACCATATTATTTACCAGCAACATGAAGTGAAACAGAGGCAGAGGTGTCCTGCCACAGTCAGTCAACCTCCTCCTCCTCCTCCTCCTGCTGCTGCTGAACAGGTCGCACCTGTGGTCCGGACTGTAGGCCTACCTCCTCTCCAAGTCGAGCCCTTTTCGGCCGTTGAAAATATTTTTCTATACTCATCTGTGTGAAGGAGTGAACATCCAACATTAGAATTTATTACTAACGAGCAGAACCGCTCTATGTACAGTGCCGTCTAACCTTAAGCGGCAGCAGCTCAACACATGCAGGGTTCAACGTTAAGGTTTTTTTCTACTTGCCCGACTTCTCAAATCTACTTGCCCCAATGTTTTTACTTGTCCTGCCTAGGTTTTTTTCTGGCTGTGTAGTGCTCATGGCTTATATCTTACTAAAATTCTTCCCGATGACTATTTACAACACTACACAGTATTTATTATTATTATTATTATTATTATTATTATCTATAATTACATTTAAATGGCATTGCATACATGTAAAATTAAATGCTATTTTACATTATTTGACCAGTAGCAGTTACACTCATCTGAACAGGTCAGCCACCTGTTTAAAGCCCGATCACAGTTGAAATCTTGAAATGAAGGGCTTTTAATGGCCAAAACATTAACCTGGACAACATTTTAACAGCTGGTTGGCTCAGATGTTATTCTTTGCATTGCATTCACATGCTGCAGTGGACAGTGGACAATTTAGCTTCAGTCCATGTGTGTTTATTGACAACAGGGTTATAACCTGGACACGTTAGCTCGTCGGTATGGTAACAGGAGACTGTTATTACGTGCGTCTGCCCCGGAACCCGAGTCAAACAGCGGCGGTGTTAATGAAGCAGCGTCAGGCTGCTCACCGTCAGTGAAACGCTCGGTGAAATCGCGGATTAACGTTAAATATATGACGAGCCGTGAGCGATGCAGCTATAACCTTTCTACCTATAACCTATATTACCCTCGTATTTTGATCCCGTCCGTCCGTCCCTCTTCTTCTTCTTCTTCTTCTTCTTCTTCTTCTTCTTCTGGCCTACCAGGTGAATTAAGTGCTATTGGCGGAGTTGCAATGCATAGTAGGCTACCGCCACCTACTGCACCGTAGTTGTAACTACAAGCAACATTCACAGACAGTCCCATTGCTTTTATGAGCGGTCGAGCGAGTCAAAAGCCGAAAAATCCATTTGTAGCGGACGTAATTCTTTCGTGGTGGGCCGCCACAAATAAATGAATGTGTGGGAAACACTGATATACAGGTAAAAGCCAGTAAATTAGAATATTTTGAAAAACTTGATTTATTTCAGTAATTGCATTCAAAAGGTGTAACTTGTACATTATATTTATTCATTGCACACAGACTGATGCATTCAAATGTTTATTTCATTTAATTTTGATGATTTGAAGTGGCAACAAATGAAAATCCAAAATTCCGTGTGTCACAAAATTAGAATATTGTGTAAGGCTAATACAAAAAAGGGATTTTTAGAAATGTTGGCCAACTGAAAAGTATGAAAATGAAAAATATGAGCATGTACAATACTCAATACTTGATTGGAGCTCCTTTTGCCTCAATTACTGCGTTAATGCGGCGTGGCATGGAGTCGATGAGTTTCTGGCACTGCTCAGGTGTTATGAGAGCCCAGGTTGCTCTGATAGTGGCCTTCAACTCTTCTGCGTTTTGGGGTCTGGCATTCTGCATCTTCCTTTTCACAATACCCCACAGATTTTCTATGGGGCTAAGGTCAGGGGAGTTGGCGGGCCAATTTAGAACAGAAATACCATGGTCCGTAAACCAGGCACGGGTAGATTTTGCGCTGTGTGCAGGCGCCAAGTCCTGTTGGAACTTGAAATCTCCATCTCCATAGAGCAGGTCAGCAGCAGGAAGCATGAAGTGCTCTAAAACTTGCTGGTAGACTGCTGCGTTGACCCTGGATCTCAGGAAACAGAGTGGACCGACACCAGCAGATGACATGGCACCCCAAACCATCACTGATGGTGGAAACTTTACACTAGACTTCAGGCAACGTGGATCCTGTGCCTCTCCTGTCTTCCTCCAGACTCTGGGACCTCGATTTCCAAAGGAAATGCAAAATTTGCATGGTTGGGTGATGGTTTGGGGTGCCATGTCATCTGCTGGTGTCGGTCCACTCTGTTTCCTGAGATCCAGGGTCAACGCAGCCGTCTACCAGCAAGTTTTAGAGCACTTCATGCTTCCTGCTGCTGACCTGCTCTATGGAGATGGAGATTTCAAGTTCCAACAGGACTTGGCGCCTGCACACAGCGCAAAATCTACCCGTGCCTGGTTTACGGACCATGGTATTTCTGTTCTAAATTGGCCCGCCAACTCCCCTGACCTTAGCCCCATAGAAAATCTGTGGGGTATTGTGAAAAGGAAGATGCAGAATGCCAGACCCAAAAACGCAGAAGAGTTGAAGGCCACTATCAGAGCAACCTGGGCTCTCATAACACCTGAGCAGTGCCAGAAACTCATCGACTCCATGCCACGCCGCATTAACGCAGTAATTGAGGCAAAAGGAGCTCCAACCAAGTATTGAGTATTGTACATGCTCATATTTTTCATTTTCATACTTTTCAGTTGGCCAACATTTCTAAAAATCCCTTTTTTGTATTAGCCTTAAGTAATATTCTAATTTTGTGACACACGGAATTTTGGATTTTCATTTGTTGCCACTTCAAATCATCAAAATTAAATGAAATAAACATTTGAATGCATCAGTCTGTGTGCAATGAATAAATATAATGTACAAGTTACACCTTTTGAATGCAATTACTGAAATAAATCAAGTTTTTCAAAATATTCTAATTTACTGGCTTTTACCTGTATATATAATTTAAGATTTTGTCAAAACAAAATACCTTTGTATTTTGAGATACGAGCTGTCTCTCTGCTTTTTGTTGCTGTTAAGTTGCAAGCATACTGTAAATACAGTTCTGAGCCTCCCTGCTGCTAGCTGCTGTGGCAAATGCCTCATTGAACAATGTTGGCTAATCGGATTATGAAGCGAACACCTATTCAGTAGCTCTAATTTTGCAATCGGCTTTTAAGTTCAGATTGAGATAGTTTTAGGCACATGCTTACTAACAATTAAAGACTACTTCACTCTGAAAGATTTATTCATTTTATAACTGTACTACTCATAATTTTTTTACTAAAATATTTTTTACTCCATTTAAAACAGTGGTTCTTAACCTTGTTGGAGGTACCGAACCCCACCAGTTTCATATGCGCATTCACCGAACCCTTAAGTGAAAAATAAAATGTTTTTTTTTCAAATTCAAGACAAAGTTATACGTTTTTGGTAACACTTTAGTATAGGGAACATATTCTAAGTAACACAGACTTAATTTAGAGTTATTTGGACACTAGGGGAACATATTCTAAGTAATAGACTTCATTTAGAGTTATTTGGTTAGGGTTAGGGTCAGGGTTAGAGGGTTAGGGTTATAATAAGTCCATGCCGAATAAGGCATTAATAAGTACTTAATAATGACTAGTTAAGAGCCAATATGTTACTAATTTGCATGTTAATAAGCAACTAATTGATGGTGAATATGTTCCCCATACTAAAGTGTTACCATGTTTTTTTTTGTTTTTTTTTACTGGTGCATAAAATGAAGCGTGCATGAACATCACCTTGTTCAAACAACAAAACCCACACAGTGCATAAACTCACAATAATTTACACACCTGCAAATCAATCAGCTGTTGCCGTATCCGTAATACGCTGATAAGGAGAAGTTTGTATTTACACGATGAGTCGGGTGTGTCTTGACCTCCGCCGAACCCCTGAGGCCGACTCACCGAACCCCTAGGGTTCGATTGAACCCAGGTTAAGAACCACTGATTTAAAGAGCAGACAACGTGCCAATAAAAACAACATATTTGATATAAAGGACTCTCAAAATGGCAGCAATATAAAAAACAAAACACCAACGCTACTTTCTCTAAAGAAAAAAGCGTTTTGTGATAATGATCTGTTTAGAAAGTTGTACACGGGTATATGTACCAAGTTTTAAAAAATATGTTTTGTCTCTGTTTTTAGCTAGGTAGGTAACAAGCTAACAAGGAGAGTTTGAGACCGTGTCCTTCATATGTTAGACAAGCTTCTTGTCACTTTAAAAGCTTCCGCGCCATAGTTGTTTGTATTACATTCTATTATTTTGTATATCCATCCATCCATTTTCTATATTTCAAACAATATTTTTTTCTTCCAAAAGTTAGTTCTTTTTAAAGGGAGTGTAAAATGTTAAAATGGTGGTGTTTTGGGGAGTGCACGCAATGACTAAATTGATTTCAATTAATATCAATGGGCGACAATGATTTGAGATACGAGTGTTTTGAGTCACAAGCTCAGTCGTAACCAAATGAGCGTGTAAGTTGAAGTAGTACTGTAATTCAGAGATGACTGCACCCTAACACATTGCCATTAGAAGCCACTCTGATATTTTAAAGAATTTACCCGTTTTCCAGACCGTTGTCTTTTAAGTAGTTCAATGTTTTCCAAAGGCTTCACTTTCCCATCGCCACTGCATTTTTTAGGTTATATTGTGTTTACGGTCATGGCAGCATTAAGAGAAGCTTGAAGTTGCTTAAAATGTTTAAATAAATCTACAACCTACTTTAAGAACAATAGAATGTTAGTTTATGTGCATGGACAGAAAATCTTTGCAGACCACAGTTGCGACAGAGTGGCATTTCTTAGGTATTGCTGGAAGTAGGATGGAGGAATTAGAAGACAGTAAATCAAGAAATGTTGATTTACTGTAAACGCTCTGAAGTGGGAAAGGGGTAGGATTAAATAAGCTTTGCTTCTTTCTACTCCTTTTCGGACATGATGTACAGAGAAATTATATGAAATTGTGTGATGTATTATACTGTGTGTTCATGTTCGAAATAAACTAAAAAAAGAAAAGAAAGGAAGGATGAAATGCAACTGAGGAGGCACAAAGGCAGAACACAACTCTTAGTAAGCACAGTCTAAGAATGCACAGTACGGGCCAAAGGTTTGGACACACCTTCTCATTCAATGAGTTTTCTTTATTTTCATGACTATTTACATTGTAGATTGTCACTGAAGGCATCAAAATATATAAATAAATAAATGGGTTATACTTGTATAGCGCTTTTCTACCTTCAAGGTACTCAAAGCGCTTTGACAGTATTTCCACATTCACACACACATTCACACACTGATGGCGGGAGCTGCCATGCAAGGCGCTAACCAGCACCCATCAGGAGCAAGGGTGAAATGTCTTGCCCAAGGACACAACGGACGTGACTAGGATGGTAGAAGGTGGGGATTGAACCCCAGTAACCAGCAACCCTCCGATTGCTGGCACGGCCACTCTACCAACTTCGCAATTGAAACTGAACCAGGTGTGATGAAATATCAATTTCCGCTGGCGACTGCTTCTTTCTGTTGTGGTGTGCACACCTTCCCTTTGTACCAAGTCACTAATGTTTGCTTGTTTCTTTTTGAAATGAGAGAAACCATATAATGAACATACATAGTAGCATCATTTACATGTAACTCAATACATACATGGGTGATTTCTGACGTAAAAGGCAAATACGTCACCACATTTTAAAAAAAAAAAGCTAAATGAAATAAATGGACATTGGGGATGCAGCATACACCAATAATAACACAGAAATGTAACTCATCAGATCAGAACTGAATCAGATAGTGTACACATTTCTGTTGTGGATAATAAAGGATTCATTTTAGGCTGCCTCTGAATAATAGCATGAAATATTCCAGCACCTTCATAACGTTTAGTTATACTAAAGCGTCACTCAAATCTAAATATATTTATATAGCTTTATCGGGCCCGGCTACATTCATCCATTATGAAACCAACCTGATATATTTCTGTCCGTTACGTTTATTTCGAAATTGGTAACCGTGCGTTTTCTCTCTCAAAACAGAGTCAAATGTGCCGGAGACACACTATCAGCCCCGCGTTGCTGCAAAGGCATAATGTTAACGTTACTCACAAAAAAGCTGAACTCATGAATGCCTGTTGCGACTCAAGACAACACAGAAAATGCACTCTCCAAGAAGTTCCTAACACTCTGAAAGTTAATACACAACAGTTGCTGCTTCGCTTCCTTAAAAAAATCTCCTCGTTAACAAAATATTAACACACAAAGACGGACACAACGGATCATTGTACCCCGGACTATGGACTTAAAAAGTTACGTACCGTGAGTTCTTCCCTTCATCCATGGCTCCAACAAACTATCCGTACTGTTTTCCTCCGCCATTTTTCGAATGTTTCCAGCAAAGGAGACGGCGTCGTCACGTGAGCTGTACATGACACATCATTGGCTGGCTTACTGCCACCTCATGAGACGTAGCCTCAGCGCCGCCCTGGCGTTTTTTGTACTGTTTTTGTACTTATTTTGATTATTGTTTCTCAGCTGTTTGTAAATGTTGCAGTTTATAAATAAAAATTAAAAAAACTAGCCTCAGCGCATGCGCATAGCATAGATCCAACGAATCGATGACTAAATTAATCGTCAACTATTTTTATAATCGATTTTAATCGATTAGTTGTTGCAGCCCTACACAGGATAGAGAACACAGGGTTTTTCCTATATGTATCTGATCGTGGCGTGGCGCCATGGCTAAATTGAAGCCACCACACCTTATAAAAATTGCTTGCTGTGAAGTTGAGGGAAGTAGCACTTTGGACTGAGGCGCTGCTTCAGTGGGTCAGTCTGAATTTAAAATGTACAAGTCAAAGTTGTCAATTAAAAAGTTTTGTTAATGAATTTTATCTTCATAAATTATTTGTTTTTTTTGTTTTAGCTGGAAGACAGGCAGATGACATTGTTAACTGGCTGAAGAAGCGCACAGGCCCTGCTGTCACCACGTTGGCCGACGTCACTGCTGCACAGTCTCTGATCGCCGACAGTGAGGTGCTGGTCATTGGGTTCTTTAAGGTGAGAGAACATTTTGAATGGAGTTCATATTATGGCTGCACAATCTAAAGAGGAACATGTAATTCCGATTTTCTTGCTTAGAATTGCGATTGCATATTTTCTTTGAGAATTTATTCCACGCACACAGATTTTTATTGTTTTTGTTCCCGCTTTAAAGAAAATTAGTCCTTTTGTGGTTTTTCAAGGGATGTCCTGGAAGGACAATTAACTGGAGACAAAGTCAAATATTGCACACTCGCCCACTAAACTGTATATACATGCATTTAATATAGACAAGTCAAAAGAAAAGTTAATTTATTAATGTGATTTAGGGCTGCAGCTATCAATTATTTTATTGGTAAAGTTCTAATCTTGTAATGTAAGCAAATAGGCCACAGCGTACACGTCAATGTCGGGCCTTCAACAATTGCTATTTCTTTGGAATCAATAGCAGTTTTGCAGAAACTCTCTGCTTACTTTCCTCATTACACTAATCCTCAAAGCAACAAAATACAAATTGATGCTTTTTTCTAGTTGATGTACTTGATGAATTGTTGTAGCCCCAATGTGATTGCTGTTTTACATTTTTTGTGCTGCCCTGGTTCATACACATAACTTTTTAGTTTTGAGTCAAAAGTCTCACCTTGTTTGTGTAGATTTTTCTCTAAAACATAAAATTACTCTATTTTTTATTTTTTTGTCTTCTTTATCATATAAAAATGTCAATAGGATGTTGAGTCTGATGGTGCCAAGGCCTTCGAAAAAGCAGCTGAAGCCGTAGAAGACATTCCCTTTGGCCTTACCTCCGAGGATGCCGTTTTTACCAAGTTTGAGGTGTCCCAAGACAGCATTGTCCTCTTTAAGAAGGTGAGTGATCACTTCTGTCATCAAAACTCCAAAACTAATGTGGTCGCAATTACTTTTACCATGCACACTAAAGCATTATAAATTACATGGATTGTATATTACCCCGCCCACCTCAACCGACGCGGGGGCGGTTGGTGGTAGCGGGGGTGTATAATGTAGCCCGAAAGAGTTAGGGATGCATGGGATTCTGGGTATTTGTTCTGTTGTTTATGTTGTGTTACGGTGCGGATGTTTTCCCGAAATGTGATTGTCATTCTAGTTTGGTGTGGGTTCACAGTGTGGCGCATATTAGTAAGAGTGTTAAAGTTGTTTAAACGGGCACCCTCAGTGTGACCTGTACGGCTGTTGAACAAGTATGCCTTGCAGTCACTTATGTGTGTCTGCAGAAGCCGCATACAACATGTGACTGGGCTGGCAAGCTGTTTGTACAGGTTGTAGAGGGCGCTAAAGGCAGTGCCATCATAGCACGCCCTTATTATTGTTGTTTTGGTGAAAATCAGCAGACATTCGAGAGAATAGTAGCTCTCAAATTCGGGAGTCTCCCGAACAAATTGGGAGGGTTGGCAAGTGTCATGCTGTCAAGTGGCATTCATATAAAACTCGCGGGCCACACTAACATTATATTTTCATATTAAGGTGCGGGCCGTGTGTCTGAGACCCCTGGTTTACACATAGCACAAAGCAAAAAAAAAACTTTGTATGCAGTGTTATTTCATTTTAAATTTCAAGAGTTTTGTGGCTCCCATTGTTTTCTTTAATTTGTGAAACGGGTCAAAATGGCTCTTTTGAGTGGTAAAGGTGGCCGACCCCTGCCATAGTCGATAAGCTTCTTCTTTTTCTCTATCTTCTTGTTATGGAACATTCATCCTCTGCTGTTGCCATTTCTAATACAAAGTAGTGTAAAGTTCTTACTTATATCTGGTCCGTAAACTCGCCATGAATGCGCTAAAACATACCGGTGTAGTGAGTTTACATTATTCACCCAAGGAACTTTAGTTATTAGAGAGTTGTTGCACTAGTGAGCCACGGATGAGAAGATGCTGCTCAGTTATTGATTTAAGTAAAGTCTGAATGTCATTAAAACAGTTAGCTCCTTCTTTTGACACTTCTTCCATTCCCGTCCTTACACGCTACACCGCTACAACAAAGATGACGGAGAAAAGACGCTGCCGAAGGTGAGCCACTTTAAAACCGCCCACAAAACGGCGCATCCTGAAGCGACTGTCAGAAAGCAACTTGAAAATGATCTGTAAAACATAAACTATGCAACATTTTGACCAAAGAACCACCATCACATGTTATGTAGACCACAAGGAAGTGTTTTACATTTAGAAAAAAAAAATAATAATATGACTCCATCCCTATTAGGGCTGGGCTATATATCGAATATACTCGATACATCGCGGGTTTGTCCCTGCGATATAGAAAATGACTATCGTGATATTAGAGTATACGTTCTCACGCAGTTGCTTTTAGCTGCGGGCATTACACTACAGGCTCTTCTCACTCTTTCTTGTCTCTCCTTCTCACAGAGAAATAAAACAAGCGCACCTTCTTACATACGTCACATACTGTCACGTGTGCAACGTCATACACTCTCGCCGAGCAGAGAGGTAGCGGCATGGGTAACGTTAGCTGTGGTGCGAGTGGTAATTCGAGAGAAAGAAGGTGCGAATCTGGTAACAAATGAAGAATTAATTCCAAGAAAAACAGCAGGGTTCAATTGTCTGGCGGTGGTTCGGCTTCAAGTGGGAAGATGTTGAACAGACAACCGTAATATGTCAAGTATGCGGCAAAAGTGTTGCTACAAAAAGTAGCGGCACTGCTAATGTGTAGCATCATTTGAAAAGGCACCCGCTAGAGAATGAAGAGTGCTTGAAACTCCGCATGTCAACATCTCCTCCAATGCCACACCAACAAAATGCCCAAGCGACTATTTTCAGATCAACACCGTATGGGAAAAAATAGTCAACAGAAGGAGATAACGTCCGTAGGAACCTACCACAAAGTTAAGGACATACACTATTTGATTTCCTATTATGCAACTAATTTTTATTTGACAGTTAAGGAAATATTTTGTGTGACATAATGCACAAAAGTGCACTTTATTTGTTTTAAACTTTTGTAGTGGCGTTCTGTACAAAAAGTGCACTTTAATTTAGTGTTTTGATATGTCATCTTAGTGACATCATGCACAAAAGTGCACTAATAGCTTGTTTTAAAATGTCTCTGACAATCTTGCACTTTCTGTTTTGAAATGACATGAATGTTTGTGCCACTGCTTAACTGTTTATTAAATACAGTTTTGGTCAATTGACTTAGTTGTGATTTCCCTCTATGCATGAAAGTTTAAAATGAGCATATATTAATGCAGTATGAACAAGAATGTTTTAATGTAGACACATAGAATCATCATACTGCTGTGATTATATGCATCACGTGTTAATTCAAGGTTAAGGCAAAATATCGAGATATATATTGTGTATCGTGACATGGCCTAAAAATATTGAAATATTATTAAAAGGCCATATCCCCCAGCCCTTCGCCCTATAATCCGGTGCGCCTCATATATGAAAAAAGATCGTAAATCGACCATTCATCGGCAGTGCGCTTTATAATCTGGTGCGTCCTATGGTCCGGAAAATATGATACGTTCATTTTGGCCTCACGTGAGTCTTTTTATTTAAGCTCACGTTTTGGTTGACTGCACTTTTTAGGATACGCGTTTGTAATCTGACACGGTTGACCCCACAGTATCCCTGGTGATGATTTTGCCACGCCTTGAGGTCCCCCTACATTGCTTTTGACATCCCTGCCTTTTTGGAGTTGTGAGATCTGCTCACAAAGTGATGTGCGCACATGAGAAAATGTTGCGCACTTGAGAAAAACAATCCACTCTTAGGCTAATTGACTTTGAGCAGTGAAAACTTTCTTCACTTACATAGCTAATGCACATGTAGATTTAAATCTCCTACGTTCAAGCATCATAGAATTCCGCAAATGAATGAACCTGGAGCTTGAAACCTGTTGGTAAATATTTTTTAGGGACACCTGCTGCAACCACATCTCTTGCATGTACACATTGATCATGGTAATTGGTTTATGATGCGTGCCATGGTCTCCATGGAGGACTAATGGAGCAGCAAAAGAAGATAACTAGAGGGAGTGGGGCATTTTTACAAGGTTGGTTGTCTATAATCCATAATGACAAAGTTTCGAGCAGCTTTAGGTTCTTTAGCTTTCACCTCAACATGTCAGTTATAGTCCTGTCTGTTGACATGCTGTGTTCAGTCCTGTGGTTGTGTAAATAACCTGGATCCAATGAAAACTACTCATGTGGGCTCCTTGCCTGCAGTTAAGCAAACTCCCAAGACAGGGCCTTGAGGCAACAGGCTTCATTTTACTGCCAGGAATTGCCAGCAAGTCTGACAGCATGGCATCAGCCAAAACAACCTTCTATTGATCTATTCTTAACACGCAATAGTCAGTTTGCCTGGAAATCCCCAGGCGATTTTCATGTGGGTTGTCTGTAAATGTTTTGTCATCCAGACAGACAAATGTGTTTTTCTGTTTTCAGTTTGATGAGGGACGAAACACCTTTGACGGTGAGCTTACCAAAGAAAGCATCCTGTCTTTCGTTAAGGCCAACCAACTGCCTCTGGTCATCGAGTTCACTGAGCAGGTAATTAGTGGGGTCGTGTACATTAACCCACCGATCTAAATTTTAGTAATAAAATAGTCCGCAATGCCACATGTCCATGTGAACCCTTAATTTTTATATCTGTATTACCCAAAGACCGCCACAAAAATCTTTGGGGGAGAGATCAAGTCCCACATTCTCATGTTCCTGCCAAAAGCAGCTTCAGACTTCCAGGACAAAATGGACCAGTTTAAGAAAGCGGCAGAGTCATTCAAGGGTCAGGTAGGTCATCTCTAAGGTCACATTTTAGTTATGTTTTTCGCACAAATCCCTTACTTCATGTGAGGATGAAGACATTTTGTTTGACTAATTTTCTCTGTGTAGATCCTGTTCATTTTCATCGACAGCGACGTGGACGACAACCAGCGCATCCTGGAGTTCTTTGGCCTAAAGAAAGAGGAGTGCCCTGCCATCCGTCTCATCACATTGGAGGATGAGATGACCAAGTACAAGCCAGATAACGACGCCATCGTTGCAGAAAGTATTATTGAATTCTGCACACAATTCACCGAAGGCAAACTGAAGGTAGGATTGTGATTGACAACAATGCTTCCTTGCTTAATTCATTTTTGATTCAGACAGATTTAAAAAAAGACTTTTTATGCTGATTTGTTTAACTGGAAAACAACTAATAGTTGTCTGGGTGTACAACTTTCGGGGTGCGGAGGTTTGACTAAGTTTGAATATCGTCAACAAAAAACAAGCATGTGTGCGATAGCTTCTCTATATTTCTCTACATATGGCATGTATAGGGATGTAATGATAAACGGCAATAATGATAACCTTGGTAAAACTTCCAAAGGTTAGTATTACCGTTTTTAAATTAAGATTATTGGAAAAACAGAACTGCATTTTGACAAACTGACTGGTGCTGACTTAAATGGTAACATGAATACAAGATACATTCTCTTTTTCCATTAATAAACCACTTACCCCATTTTCAATTTGTATATAAACACATTGCTGTTTGGGCAACAAAGTTTTTCAATTCTGTACATTGACCCTACAGAGCGACCGATCAATAATCGGAAGAATACGAGACACGTGCGTTCTAGGGCAGCTGAACAGAGTAGGATGCCACAACAACCGCAAGAACACACTTGTCAGTGAAGCATAAGAAACACAAAACATGCAAAATAGTGGGATTTCCAACATCGTATCTATTAATTTTAGTTATTAGAAGAAGAAAAACCTGGTTTAAATATTTCAAGTGTGTGTAGAAGTACTTAGTGAGCACATTCAACAATACGGTGATAACTGATCATTTCAGTCACAATAACCGTGATGGCATTTTCATATTGTTACATCCCTTGGTGCATGTGCTAGTTTGTTGGTTTGGGCTAGCAAAACACTGACAATGGCGAAAACGTTCGCACATGCAGCATAGCCAACTTTAGTGCGATTGCTCCTCTGCAATTTTAATTTGGGCTATGTGTACGTGTGGGTTTAAGCAATTGGGTTAATGAGCAAAGAAACATGCATCTGCAGCATATATTTTGGTTGGTGAGAATGTGTAAGCAAAACTTTTGAGTACACATGCAGCATAGCTGACTGCAATTGCTACTCTACAGTTACATTTGGGGGTTGCACATGTATTTGTGGGTTCGAGCAATTGGGCAAACTAACATAGAGATGAGTACATTATAGCCGACTGCAGTATGATCGCTCTACAGTTATATTTGTTGAGCTTGCGCACAGCGTGTGTGTTTGGTGGGATTTGGCTATCAAAGCACTGGGACAATAACACCCACCCACTAATGCATGCATAAATTGTAGCCGGCTATAGTGCGATTGCTCCTCTTCCGTTGCATTTAGTATGTGGACATGCACAGGTTGGTTGGAGGGATTGGGCTTACAGACATGTGCACCTGCTCAGTGTAGCCAACTGTTGTGCGATCGCCTCGCCACAATTACAATTTTACAAACGTTCATATTAGATGACAATACACTACAAAATAATCTGCTAAATCGAAATAACGTTGTCATTTTGAGTAATGTGATCGCTCCTTCGCCATGCAATAAAAAAGGCAGATGAGGAATTATAAATGTACAAACATGACACCAAATAACATGCCATTCAAAAAATAAGTAAGATAAGGCAATTTAGTTTACCTCACCCAACAAGCCCGAGCACTGTCTTACCTGGCCAAGCAGCTGAGTAGCTAGCATGGTAGCTAATGTGGTACATTCTCACTTGGTGACAATTGTGCTGTCTCTTTCTCCTCAGCCTCACCTCATGAGCCAAGACATCCCTGAAGACTGGGACAAAACCCCAGTTAAGGTTCTGGTCGGCAAGAACTTTGAAGAAGTCGTCTTCAATCCCAAGAAAAACGTCTTTGTAGAATTCTGTAAGAACTGTGCTTCTCAGTTTATTTGCATAATGTTGAGAGCAAATGGATTTTGAAACGGGATTAGGTCAAATCTGTTCATCATTACTGACCTGAGCGAGGCAAAAGGCAATTTTTTTTAAAGTCCTATTTTCAACATGGGTGTTAAATAGGCAAAGTCTCAGTGTGTCTTGCCTGTAACCTGAATCTGTACCATTCTTAGTCTCACAGCGAACTAAGCCTTTTTCATTTCAAGCGTCGGATCAGGCTTCACACGTACGCAATGTGGCTGCTTCTGCCATTAGAATTGTTACCAGACACTGATGCTGAAAAGATCCACTTAAAAATAGTAGCTGTATCATTCAGCAATTCACATTGAAATGTGCACTATTTTGGGTAAATTCTTTGATTCATCCCTAGTAGGGATTTGTGCAACTCAACAGATAATGGCTTATTTCTTAGGGTATGTCCACACAATCAGTATTTGTAAACACACAAAAAAAGGGTGATAGCGGGGAAAAAAAGTCCTCGTGTGTAAGTCTTCTGCAAAGATTGAATGAACTTTCCTGTGTTGCAGATGCACCTTGGTGTGGCCATTGCAAGCAGCTGAATCCCATCTGGGAAAAGTTGGGAGAGAAATACAAGGACAGTGCTGACATCGTTGTGGCAAAGATGGACTCCACAGCCAATGAGATTGAAGCAGTCAAAGTCCACAGCTTCCCCACACTTAAATTCTTTCCGGTGGGAGATGAACACAAGGTATTTCAATCATTTATTTGAGCAGACTTTTTTTTAAACACACAAGCAGGTCTTCACCTGGTCTTGCAGCTGTTTATTGGAAATGTAGGGGTTTATTCACTTCCAAAGTAACGGCCAAGTGTCATTAGAGCTTCTAGATTTAGCAATGCGAATGGCAGAAATGTGACCCTGTTGACCTCCATATGCTTCTTGTTTGGTTCTGCTACCTTCCTGCTTGATGATACTTGTAATACTGCTTTTCTCTAGAGCCGGTATTCTCATTTTTGCCATCAGTTGTTTTGTTGGTTTAACTGTGGTTCTTAACCATAGGGCAGGGGCCTATTGTTGGGCTGTGAGCGCCCTTAGAGGGCTGCCAAAAAATACCGGTTTCTCATACGGGCCACAGCAGTACACTGTTGTAATAGACTTTTTCACCACTTGTGGCAGTAATGACAATATTTAAAAAAAAAACTAAACAAAGAGGTCTGGAGCTAAAGTCAAAAAAGTTTCTCAAAGTGCAAAAAATATGACTTAAGTGGCGAAACTGTATTTTAATGTCTGCCTGAAGTTTATTTGATAAACATTATTAATTAATTTAAAAACATTTATTTTAGCACTGTAATTGTATTTACATTTATCATCAGTTGAGTTATTTTGCAGTATATTTGATTAGTATTTTGTATTCGGCCGGACCTTAACCCTAAAAATGTTATACACATTTTTCTATAATTTTACAAGGTTTATTCTGTTAAACTGTTAGTAGGTCAAATTATTGAATACGATTAAAATCAAGACCGAAATTACTAAAAAGAAAAATGCTCCCGCAAATTAGCAGTTTTGCTGTGATTACATAACTGCAGCCCAGACATTAAAGTTACACTATAAACAATAGATTAATTGTACAATAGTTAATGTCACACTACAATATACCGTATTTTTCGGCGTATAAGTCGCTTTGGAGTATAAGTCGTACCGGCCGAAAATGCATAATAAAGAAGGGAAAAAAACATAAGTCGCATTTTTGGGGGAAATGTATTTGATAAAAGCCAACACCAAGAATAGACATTTGAAAGGCAATTTAAAATAAATAAAGAATAGTGAACAACAGGCTGAATAAGTGTACGTCATATGACGCATAAATAATCAACTGAGAACGAGCCTGGTATGTTAATGTAACGTATTATGGTAAGAGTCATTCAAATAACTAACATATAGAACATGCTATACGTTTACCAATCTGTCACACCTATTCGATAAATCCGATGAAATCTTGTACATCTAGTCAGGGGCGCCGCTAGGGATTTTGGGCCCCATGAAAAGAATCTTTACAGGGCCCCCAACACAGTGTCATTATTTTTTCTGTATTATAATTTCATCATCGTTAGGGGCCTCTCTGGGCCCCCCTCCATCATGGGCCCCTAGAATCCGTCTCCTTTACCCCCCCTTTTTGGCGCCCCTGCATCTAGTCTCTTACGCGAATGAGCTAAATAATATTTGATATTTTATGGTAATGTGTTAATAATGTCACACAAGTCGCTCCTGAGTATAAGTGGTGCGACCAAACTATGAAAAAAAAAAAACTGCGACTTATAGTCCGAAAAATACGGTATATCGTAATATCGCACAGTACAAGCTGCTATACTGGTTTCCCCCTCGAAGAAAGTGTGAGGATTAGCTCATGACCCTAATTTGACAATGTCTGTGGCAGGCTGTGGTGTCTGCATTGAAATACATGTGTCCTTTTCACATGTGACCACTTCCAATAAAATCACACCTGAGCAATCTTATACTGTATTGTAAAGCTTCTATATACCGGGTTGAAGAAATAAGAAACTACATCCTGTCAATAGGTGATCGATTACAATGGGGAGAGAACATTGGAAGGCCTCACCAAGTTTCTGGAGAGTGGTGGTCAGGATGGAGGTGCTCCTGCTGGGGATGATGATGATGACGACGACGATGACTATGAGGTAAGAAATTCACCATTTATTGGCATGCGTGTCTTTCTACACAACATACAATGACAAGTTGTTTTTTTGCGTGACTTCTAATTTCAGCAGCATTAAGATATGTTAGTTTTAAGTATATATTATAATATAAAAGTATAAAACATTTAAGCATGTAATGTAGACAAAATATGCAATGATTATAAGTTGCAGCAGTCTTTCAAGCAGTGTTATTTAACATAGGGTGATAAAGAACATAATTATTGTACAATGTATGAGTATCTACAGTAGCACAGATGTATACAATTTAGGGCTGTCAAACGATTAACATTTTTAATTGTGAGTAATCGCATCTTGTCTGTAGTTAACTCGTAATTAATCATATCACTAGTTTTTTATATCTTTAATAAATGTACCTTAAGCAAATTTCCAAGTTTTTGATACTACCAACATGGGACAGGACAAATTTGTTTTTTTTATGCAAATGTTTTTTTTTGTTTTAAAAAAAAAATGCTCAATACAAAATGGCCACAATCTTTTAAAGACAAACACACACTATGTATCCTTCACACAATTATACTGTCTCACGCATGCTTATAAGCTTGTGATACAGGATCCCTTTAAAACAAACCTATTTTTAATAACAATAAAAAATGATTTACAGTGTGTCGGCACAGCTCAGCTTGGTGTGTAACCGTACTGCTCAGTTTTTTATAACGGTCAAAACTTTTTCCAGCAGCCCTTCGTCGTTCACAACATTAATCAGTTGCAAAATTAAAGCTGTTGCCACACATTTAGGAACAACTGTTGAAAGTAAGTTGGTTGAAGTGGTAAACTTTCCAGCGTGGTGTACCTATGTCAAAGAGTAGTGCTCTCTGCTGCAGCTAGCTGCTAGAAGCTAAGGACTCTATTTACTCCAGTAATAACTTAACTCACAGCAACAGTATATACAAACATGTCAACATGTTATTGACAGCAGTCAGTCCTTGATGTGTGTATGTAGGTTGGTTTGGGTTCAGTAGTCTATTGCGTCTTGCATAGTCGGTCCTGAATGTGCCTGATTGATAAGTGGTGAAGATGTGGAGTGTGCTGGGTGTGAGGGGTCATCTCGAATGTTTGTGGCACTTTTTGTGAAGATTGCGTTTATAGATTTCTCTCCAATAAGGAAGGGGCAGCCGACCAGCCACTAAGCTGTCTTGCAGGTCCTGCCGTTTGGAGTACCAGACACTAGGGCTGGGCGGTATATCTGTATTACATATTACACTGGTATATTTTAGAAGGAGATATGAATTTGAGACAAAACCGGTATATGTCATTCTTGACACGAAAGGCTCTGTGCTTTTTCTGTCTGCGCTGGGTGTTGAGTACCACCTCCTACACTCAGAGTGAGGCGAGGCAGGAGCCGCGCTCACCTGACACATACTCCAATATGAGGAGTGTGTGAAGCATACCTTCCCATATGCGTATTTTGTCATTCAATTCGGTGTCTTCTTAGTCCTGTTTTTTCACAAATTTTGCTCTCAATGAAAGAAGAATCCTCAGTAGTATTGTACGTGTCTTCTTGTCCCTCATAAAGATTGTGATTGGTAAAATTCAAAAAGGTGCAGTTCCCCTTTTAGGAAAGACAGTACCGCCGGCGCAGCAACACGAGCAACTGTGACGTCAAGCTCACTGCTCACCTCTTGTCTCAGGGACATCGAGGGACAGAAGTAGAGTCTCTAAACACAAGTACAATCTATGATAACACCAGCAAAAGATGCTAGATTTTTTACTCCGGCTTCCTCCCACCTCCAAAGACATGCACCTGGGCATAGGTTGATTGGCAACACTAAAATGGCCCTAGTGTGTGAATGTGAGTGTGAATGTTGTCTATCTGTGTTGGACCTGCGATGAGGTGGCGACTTGTCCAGGGTGTACCCTACCTTCAGCCAGAGTGTAGCTGGGATAGGCTCCAGCTACCCCCGTCATCCCGAGAGGGACAAGCGGAGAAAAAGGATGGATGGATGTTTCTTAATGGGGAAATACTTAAATGTCTCTTGTGTTCATGTAAGATTAAAGATAGCTAACAAGCTAATGCAAGTCGGTCCATAAGTTTTATCAAAGTGGGGTTATGAATCACACTTATTCGAAAATGTTTGTTTAATGTGGTAATACTAACCATCAAGAGTGTTACCGCGGTTATCATTTTGTTACTGTTTATCGTTGCATTTCTAGTCAGGATTCTCTCTGCTGTGCAGTGGGGACGTTTGACAATAGGTCATATGCAACGTTCCCTCTAAGGTGCGCGCCTGCGTAATTGCGCACTGCTCACACGTCCTCTGCGCACAGCAAATTAATGCCGCGCAGAAAATCAAAAATCCCATCTGAACTTTAAACAAAATAAACACATTACAATTTATTCTGTATGATTTTGTAATGCAACTCTGTGAGTGACAGGTGACAACAAGAGTGGCCCCAATGAATAAAACCATCTTTGTCAACACAGTTCAATTATCATCTGTCGAGACACTTTACGGACAGGAATTCCATCAATCATTTTATTGAGCAAAACTGTTTGTAACCACACCAAAAAGGTGAGTAAAAAAAACGTATCTATAAAAACTGGTCATTTTCTGCCATACAAACCAGGCTTAAACCAACTTTGTCATCCGTCGTTTCAACAGAAGCCGCTCGCTCCCTCACCTGCACCAACACACGCACTCATGGCACTTAGCCAGTGCTGCGTTTATGGCCACACAAAAAGTCGGACAACCCCAACGCCACACAATGTGTAAATGCCAGGTTGTAACACTCTGACTCCTCAATCAGATGTGTGCTTATTTTACTGCCATTTATTAAGAATGTTAATCTAAGGATATTATATTATTCATGAAATATTGTCACTAGATTTCATAAATGCTAATAAAAAGATGTATTTTACAGACAGAAAGTTATAGGAACTAAATGTAATCTCTGAAAGGGGTAACATATCTTTTAAAGGCAGGACCCGCAGCCAGACCTACAATACTAGCACATAGGTCATGAAAAACATGTTTTTTTGTTATTTTCATTGTAAGAGGGCCAAATTATTTTAATAAAACATTTAAATTGTTATGATGTCAGATTTGGGACAGGTGTGATGCTGGTGTGGCCACAGTGTGCACGTGTGATGTTGCTCACATGTGCTCCACTGAATGCTCAGGGAGTTTGTGCGTTTGCTCACACATGAAAAATTAGAGGGAACATTGGTCATATGGTCAGCATGCATTGGTCAACATATGCTTTTTCTGGAAGCTGAACTGCAACCACAATGAACGTTTTAAAGGGGTCATATTTTTTTTTCTAAATTAAAACACTTCCTTGTGGTCTACATAACATGTAATAGTAGTTCTTTGGTCAAAATTGTGCATAGATTATGTTGTACAGACAGTTTCCAGCTGCTTTCTGACCGTCTCTTCAGGATGCGCCGTTTTGAGAGTGGTCTTAATTACATGGCTCCACTTCAACTGTCTTCACCCTGTCCATGTTGTAGTTTTTAGCGCCTCTATATGGAGTCTACTGACTAATACACTTTTGAACTTTACGCTAATTTATATTACAAATGGCAACAGTTGACATGTACGAGCCAGTCTGCCCCACAAGAGGGTCGTGAAAAAGGAGTTTATTGACTACATCGTCAGACTACAATGGTGGGCTCGCGCACGCATAGCTCATAAATGTATTCCATTTGGATAATCCGCTGACATCACCAATGGAAAAAACAGTTGTACAAATTCTAAACGGTCGGTTTGGAGGAAGTATGAAGGAAGGCAAGATTGTTGTATAAATATCCCGGCCATGCCTCTGGTTTGATTTCAAATTTGTGAGACATACTCAGTGTTTCCCACAGGACAGGCATCTATTTGTGGTGGTGTGGTCGGGGGGCGGGGGGTGGCGGCAGCGGCGATGATGACCAAGAAGAACGCGGAGTTGGAATATAATTACAACACTTTATGTACATATTTATATACAGATTTGAACAATTAGTTATTCACTGAAATATATTTATTAATTGTGGTTCTAACAAAAAATATATCTTATAAAATCTAAAAGCTAAAATGTCTCTTAAAGCTCTGCCCCTTTAATTAGTGCATACATCATCTGTGTGAAGGAGTGAACATCCAACATTAGAATTTATTACTAACGAGCAGAACCGCTCTATGTACAGTGCCGTCTAACCTTAAGCGGCAGCAGCTCAACACATGCAGGGTTCAACGTTAAGGTTTTTTTCTACTTGCGGGACTTCTAAAATCTACTTGCCCCAATATTTTTACTTGTGCTGCCTAGGTTTTTTCTGGCTGTGTAGTGCTCATGGCTTATATCTTACTAAAATCCTTCCCGTTGACTATTTACAACACTACACAGTATTTATTATTATTATTATTATCTATAATTACATTTAAATGGCATTGCATACATGTAAAATTAAATGCTATTTCACATTATTTGACCAGTAGCAGTTACAGTACACCCATCTGAACAGGTCAGCCACCTGTTTAAAGCCCGATCACATTTGAAATCTTGAAATGAATGGTCTTTAATGGCCAAAACATTAACCTGGACAACATTTTAACAGCTGGTTGGCTCAGATTTTATTATTTTCATTGCATTCACATGCTGCAGTGGACAATTTAGCTTCAGTATTAATGCAGTATCTGAAGCACCGTCTCCACGTGTGTTTATTGACAATAGGGTTATAACCTGGACACGTTAGCTCGTCGGTATGGTAACAGGTGACTGTTACTGCGTGCGTCTGCCACGGCCCCCGAGTCAAACAGCGGCGGTGTTAATGAAGCAGCGTCAGGCTGCTCACCGTCAGTGAAACGCTCGGTGAAATCGCGGATTAACGTTAAATGTATGACGAGCCGCGAGCGATGCAGCTATAACCTATCTCACCTGGTAGAGCACCCGCTGCGGCGACCCAGTTCGATTCGCTTTGCTCCGCGTCAATCCCCCCTCTCCCGTCTCTCTCCCGTCTCTCTCCAGCTGTCCTTTCAAAATAAATGCTTTCAAATCTCGAAAATAAAAATTAAGAAAATCCGAGTCGGTGCTGCACACTGCACAAGTTCGGACCACTTTTGAACTTGTTTGCCAAGACGTCTTACCTTCGTATTTTGATCCGGTCGGTCCGTTCTTATTTTACTTCGTCGTCGTCTTCTTCTTCTTCTTCTGGCCCACCAGGTGAATTAAGTGCTATTGGCGGAGTTACAATGCATAGTAGGCTACTGCCACCTACTGCACCAGAATTGTAACTACAAGCAACATTCACAGACAGTCTCATTGCTTTTATGAGCGAGTCAAAAGCCGAAAAATCTATTTGTGGCGGACGTAATTCTTTCGTGGCGGGCCGCCACAAATAAATGAATGTGTGGGAAACGGTGCATACTGTATGCAGATTCCAAATACAAAAAATTGGTACAGAATAAGAACAGTTGGTTTTGCATAATAGGTCCCTTTTTAAAGTAATACATATTTGGTAGTTTTGATAAGTATTATATTTAGTAAAGGCTGCTTTTTTGATACAACTATTGCATGGATCTGGATCTAAAGTGGTAGTAAAGTGAATTATATTTATATAGCGCTTTTCTCTAGTGACTCAAAGCGCTTTACATAGTGAAACCCAATAATCTAAGTTACATTTTAAACCAGTGTGGGTGGCACTGAGAGCAGGTAGGTAGAGTGTCTTGCCCAAGGACACAACGGCAGTGACTAGGATGGCGTAAGCGGGAATCGAACCTGGAACCCTCAAGTTGCTGGCACGGCCACTCTACCACCTGAGCTATACCGCCCCAAACATCATGCTACAAACATCTTCAGGATAAAAATTTACATTTGAGCTCCGGGCTTTGAGAAGGACATTCCAAAAAACGTAATGTTGGCCAGCTTTATTCATTTCAACACCAGTTTGGAATAATTTGTCCCATTGGAACACTAAATTGGGTCCCAAGTTTCAGCTGTCTAGATGTTGATTTAAAGCAAAGTTGAAGAAGTAGTTCTCCTCCGTGATACCATCCCCTTTTTGTTTATCTGAGGGTGAAGACCTTCGCAAATGGTTGACCCAATTAAATAACTTGTAATTGTGGACAATTGTTAAATGATCTTGGACACTGCATTTGTTTAGAAATGTCTGTCACCAAGAAAACTGCTTTTCAAGTTGTGTAAATCAATAATTAAATGTTCATTGCTACCCTCGCCCTTTGCAAGTATTGGTTAATCAAAGAGTACTGTCAAACCGTGTGATGTTTCCAAAGAGATGCCAACTGCTGGAGTCAATCAGGATTACTAAGAAGTTAATAGTGCTTGGCCTTGTCAAGTTGGAAGACATTGAAACCATCAGCACCACATATTAAAATACTTAAGTATACTTAGCCTTAGACTCAATCTGACCAATCTCAGTCTATGAACATGAACTGATGAGGCCTACTTGGATGAAAGGTGAAAAGTCTACTAAAACAAACCGTGTAGTCCAGTTGAATCAGAACATCTAAAGACCTACTTATTTGTATATATTTGAGAGTACATTGTAAAATACTTCTGAACCAGTGTAAATAAGAAAACATCCAAAATACAGACAGGCGTGTGATTTTCCATCTATAAAATCCGTTCTTTTTTATCTCTGTGAAATTATAAAACATTTTCAGTTTTTTCACACCTACAATGTGTTAAAATCTTGATCCGTCAACAATCACGGTTTTCCCGTAATGAGTACAGTTTTTGATCATCAATTCCGGTTTACGGCTGCATTAATAAAAAGTACGGTTTACCATTTAAAATTATTAACTTAAAAATCGAGGTTACGTAGCAAAGAAACTTCACGGGCAGGGTACAAAATATACGAGAAAGATCAATGATTGTTTGGTTTACGTATAAGAAAATCCATGATTAGTTGGTTTTACTATGATGAGTCACAACTGATTAAGATAAGGGCAAAACATTACGGACAGGCCAATCAGAAGCAAGATAGGGCGGATCATGGAACCAGAAAGGGAAATCACAACAGACATCCCAAATGACGACGAGAGTTGGAGAAGAGAAGAGGGAATGTTCAAGCGAGCGATTTATATATTAAAAAAACAAGTGGAAGATGGCAGAGGGATTCTCTTCCTTAGATTCTTCTTTTAACGATGTAAACAACGTCCAGGAAACCCATAGTGCGTCTACTTGGCCACGTTTGAGTTGTTTACCATGTAAGCCCAAATCAAAATTGCTCTCGACATGGAAGACGTGGAATACACATTTAAGAACACACATGGTTGTGGCAGACGTGATGACTTTTGCTACAGTATAGCCTGTCTAAATGCTACATTTCATTTTCATTGGTGTTTTAGAACAAGACAGTAGCTAAGATTTTGTTCATGATTTCTTCTGTTTATATGTTGACATTGAATAGTTGAATCATTTTGAAACAAACAACGTGACTGCAAGATAATTATTTCATGCCATAAATCACAAATGGCTATTCGGATAAAGGAAGTTTGCTCCAAATGCAAAAATCATAAAGAGTAAAAACAATGTTTATTCTATTAGCTGTTGGGAGTGGAGAGGGAGTCGAAGAGACAGAAATTGACTACAAAATCCAAGGCAGAATCCACTAAAGCAGAAACAAAAAGGAAAATGCAAGCTGCTCAGAAATTTGCCAGGAAGGCTCAAGTCAGAGCCATCAGCAAAAATGCCAAAGTAATGTGTAAATAATGTAAATAACTAGATAAACCACCTGTGTCTGTGAAGTGAACACTAGTAAGGTTGTATATACTGTATAGAGTAGGCTAACCCATGTGGTTCCTGTGGATGTGAACACAAGTAATTACTATAGTGACTAAATAACAGTGATTCATTTGGATGAATGAGCTATGTATTTATGTCAACTCTGTTGATACTTTTTCTATTGTTTAATCACTAAAACATCTTTAAATGGTGCTTTTTTTTTGCATGTTCAATTGCTGAATAACCAAGAGCTTCGAAGGGGTTGTCCCCCCACCAGGACCTAGCTGGGGACCTGTGGCCCCCAGACCCCCGTCTTTTTCATTAAGTTCAAATCACATGCCTGGTCAGAATTGTGCACCCCATACATTTTTCAAAAATCACTGAAGTTGATTAGAAAGAATGGTTCAGATAGACTCTCAAGGTATTTGATTGAGTGCATTTAATCTTTACTAGTTTTCGTTGTGTCTTAAGATCCTAAAATAGCCCTAGGATGAGTCATGATTGTAGGTCCTAACATTATCCCTGACCCCTATTTCTCCAAGTGGGTGTGCTTAAAGGGGAACTGCACTTTTTTGGGAAATTTTGCCTATCCTTCACAATCATTATGAAAGACATGACGACGGACAGATTTTTTTCATTTTTATGAATTCTAAATATTACATCAAGTCTGCATACAATAGAGACTATGGGAGCTGTTTAATTGTAGAGCCCCTAAAAAAATCCAAATACCTCCATAGAGGTTTTATATACATGATGTAAGTATAAATGTAATGAAGTAACAGGTACATTTATAATAACATCGGATATTTACATATTTTGAGCATTTTAATCACATGCGGCACATTAATTAAAACAACCCATAAAGTTTGCTTTTTTTTTTTCTTCATCGCTGATTTCTGCTCACTGCAGACTTTACGAGAGCCAACAAACATAATTAAACATCACTTACTGTGCAAGGTCTGCTGTCGTTAGGTTGCCGACTGCTAGGATGTTCATATATTCCATTGAGATATGAAAAATTACCATAATCCTGGTGAGGGCGGAACAAGTGTTTTTCATGTTGTCCACGCCAGTTCCAGATCCTAAATGACTGTCAAAGTGTGCCAACTTGTCAGATTATATCTTCAGCCATCTACTTTTCAGGTGAGAGGCATGATTGATGATCTACAATAAACTTACAGGGCGCAGGGAAACAAGCAAGCAGCTGATCAGTCGATGTAAACATCCGCACACAGGAAGTGATCATATTAATATCACTAATACTTGGTTATATTTAAGTTACTTAATGTAAATGGAGTATTGCTGGCGCTTTTTGAATGGTTATTGATTTTTATGAGCGAAATAGTGGACCTCCCATTGGCTGCGCTGTAAGCGGACTTCTAGTTACGTTTAATATTTAGAATGCATTTTTAAAAATTCATCCGTCATGTTTTTCATGATTGTGAACGATGGGCAGAATTTATAAAAAAAAATAAAAAATGATCGATAGAATGAGCATTGAAGCCGTTTGTCGTTAAATGTTGTCTTCTGAATTCACAATTTCAAGTGTAAATAAGTGAGATGCTAATGTGTAGGGTCTTAATGCAGTGGATACATGCTGGCTTTTAATTGGCGCTCACAAAGCCGAACATTACGGGTCCTCTCTGCACACCAGGACTGTTTAATTTTATTACCACTCCTTCTCAGAAGTGTAATTTGAGCACAGCCTATTACTGTCCACTCATATCTTCAACAGCTGTTCTGTTTACTGGGCCTTGCCCGGAGACGCATGTGCAACACGGAGGGCCTTCCTGCGCACATCTTTCTCAGTTAGTCCCAGACCAGACATGAGGCAATGGCCATGCAAGTGCACAATGTCACATAAAGTGGGGTGAAGGGCAGGGATGATGTTCGAAAACCGGTTCTCCCGATGCTTCGATAAGAAAATAACCGATTCCATGGATTCAAATCCCTTTTTGAGAACCGGTTCCCGTTATCGAAGCCACTGTACCGTATTTTAGCGACCATAGGGCGCATCGTATTATAAGGCGCCATGTCAGTTATGGGTGCTATTTCTGTATTTAACGCACAAATAAGGCGCAGCGTATTTTTGGGCGCAGGCATGGTTAAACATACGCTAGCTTAAAGCTGAGTTTGGTTGTACAAACCCAGTTTCCATATGAGTTGGGAAATTGTGGGTGTAAATATAAACGGAATACAATGATTTGCAAATCCTTTTCAACCCATATTCAGTTGAATGCACTACAAAGACAAGATATTTGATGTTCAAACTCATAAACTTTATTTTTTGCAAATAATAATTAACTTAGAATTTCATGGCTGCAACACGTGCCAAAGTAGTTGGGAAAGGGCATGTTCACCACTGTGTTACATGGCCTTTCCTTTTAACAACACTCAGTAAACGTTTGGGAACTGAGGAGACACATTTTTTAAGCTTCTCAGGTGGAATTTTTTCCCATTCTTGCTTGATGTACAGCTTAAGTTGTTCAACAGTTCGGGGTCTCCGTTGTGGTATTTTAGGCTTCATAATGCGCCACACATTTTCAATGGGAGACAGGTCTGGACTACAGGCAGGCCAGTCTAGTACCCGCACTCTTTTACTATGAAGCCACGTTGATGTAACATGTGGCTTGGCATTGTCTTGCTGAAATAAGCAGGGGCGTCCATGGTAACGTTGCTTGGATGGCAACATATGTTGCTCCAAAACCTGTATGTACCTTTCAGCATTAATGGCGCCTTCACAGATGTGTAAGTTACCCATGTCTTGGGCACTAATACACCCTCATACCATCACAGATACTGGCTTTTCAACTTTGCGCCTATAACAATCCGGATGGTTCTTTTTCTCTTTGGTCCGGAGGACACGACGTCCACAGTTTCCAAAAACAATTTGAAATGTGGACTCGTCAGACCACAGAACACTTTTTTACTTTGTATCAGTCCATCTTAGATGAGCTCAGGCCCAGCGAAGCCGACGGCGTTTCTGGGTGTTGTTGATAAACGGTTTTCGCCTTGCATAAGAGAGTTTTAACTTTCACTTACAGATGTAGCGACCAACTGTAGTTACTGACAGTGGGTTTCTGAAGTGTTCCTGAGCCCATGTGGTGATATCCTTTACACACTAATGTCGCTTGTTGATGCAATACAGCCTGAGGGACCGAAGGTCATGGGCTTAGCTGCTTACATGCAGTGATTTCTCCAGATTCTCTGAACTCTTTGATATTACTGATCGTAGATGGTGAAATCCCTAAATTCCTTGCAATAGCTGGTTGAGAAAGGTTTTTCTTAAACCTTGCTCACGCATTTGTTGACAAAGTGGTGACCCTCGCCCCATCCTTGTTTGTGAATGACTGAGCATTTCATGGAATCTACTTTTATACCCAATCATGGCACCCACCTGTTCCCAATTTGCCTGTTCACCTGTGGGATGTTCCAAATAAGTGTTTGAGCATTCCTCAACTTTATCAGTATTTATTGCCACCTTTCCCAACTTCTTTGTCACGTGTTGCTGGCATCAAATTCTAAAGTTAATGATTATTTGCAAAAAAAAAAAAAGTTTATCAGTTTGAACATCAAATATGTTGTCTTTGTAGCTTATTCAACTGAATATGGGTTGAAAATGATTTGCAAATCATTGTATTCTGTTTATATTTACATCTAACACAATTTCCCAACTCATATGGAAACGGGGTTTGTACTTTATTGAAGTATTTATCAATGTACTCACATTATTTTTTTGATCAATCATCATCCACAAATCCATCAAAGTCCTAATTTCCTGTGTCCAAAATGAACAGCTGGGCAAGTTCTCCATCAAACACGCCAGATTCCCATTTTCAAAGTCAGTCTTGTTGCCGTGGGGCTCCTCGGAAAAGATGCCGGCTTTTGCGAAAGCTGGAACAACAGTGCAGGCAGACAGTCGCCCGACACTGCCTCCCAGTTTTCGTGAAGCTGTGTTCGTCTGTCATCCATCGCTCCCATGACGCTCACAACTTCACTTTGAACGTCCTGTTTACACCCATGTCCAGCGGTTGGAGGTCCTTCGTCATGCCTTAATGATGACTCCAGGTGGAAACTTTTCTTTCGGCAGCATCTTCCCCTTGAAAATCACCATAGGTGGCAGTTTCTGTCCATTAGCATAGCAAGCTAGCACAACAGTAAAAGTCGACTTCTCTTGTTCCGTTGTGCTTATGGATTCGCTACCGTGCTGGTCCCCTTCTCCACAGTGTACTTCACAGGGATGTCGAAAGTGAGCGGCCCCTCGTCCATGTTGGTGATGTTTGTCGGCAATTTTTTTAATTACAACGAACATAGCAGCACTATATGCTCACTGGGGGGCGTGCCTTTAGCGTCCCCTCTCACCTGAAACCTTCACCCTTTAACGTCCGCATGCTGTCCTCCCATCACGTCCGCCTTTTCTCCATATAAACAGCGTGCCGGCCCAGTCATATAACATCTATGGCTTTTGGAACTCTGTGCACACACAACAACCTATCTGGATTCGATATTCAATAAGCAATCGGTTCTATAAGAGGATTCGATAAGAGGATTCGATAATGGCATCAACATCGATAATTTCTTAACAAACATCATCCCTAGTGAAGGGGGAACTATTTGATCCCATGCTGGTTTTTACGAGTTCACCCTCTATCAAAGATATCAACTTTTTTTTTCCGTAGCTGGATTGTCACAGAAAGATCTTCAAAAAAATTGAAAAGTTCATACATTTGTATTTGATACCGTGAAATAAGTATTTAATACCAAAGCAAAACAAGACTCCGCAAGTACTTGGTGGAAAAACCCTTGTCGGATGTTTTTTTGTGGTAAGGCAGGGTGATTATGGCAAAAGTCACAAAACTTTCTACCTCACATTCGGTTATTGCACGGCTATCCCACTCAACTACTATTCTATTTGGGCGAGGTCTTCCTTGTTGTAGCCAAAGTGTGTCTGAACTAACAATGAATGTGTACACACTTGTGTTGTATCGCTCAGCTGTGTTTGTTTCCTCCATGATGGGACTGTCACATGGCTATTTCTTCCCATGCCTTTCTTGGAATTTGTTGTGCTTTGCAACACATGGATGCATGTCGTAACTGCACAACTAGTAGTGTATTTTAGGGGGTTGGTGTACAGCAAAACAACACAGCAGTTTTAACGTCAGTTTAAATCTTTGAAGTTCACTTTTTATTATTTTTAACGAATCACCCATCTTAATTATCAAGGTTTCAAACATTTCAGAAGGGATTTTGGTCAGAGGAACATTCCGATAGCAGATTGTTTCCACCTCCATGTTTGTTAGTAGTGATGCTGCTGGATTAGTTTAAAGTTTGAATGGGCAACAAAATTATGGCAAGTCCATTCCTCCCTCTCTGGCGTTTGTTTTAACATTCTTGGCTTGCTCGTTCTGCTTCAGTATGGTGCAGACGACCAGTGATACATTTGTGTTTTTAGTAATTTATTTCTGATTCAATGAATGAACTTCTTCTCAGACTGACCTTAACGTGCACTTTTTTCCTTTACATGGTTGGAAAAACAGTTATGTGCATCTCTAGCTATGAGCTAATAATACTGGCGAGTAAGACAAAATATTTTGGTCGGACTGTAACTGTCAGACATTTGCTACCCCGATTATTGCGGGGATGTTTTTTTTTTTTTTTTTTTTTTGTCCTGTCCAGCTTCTCAGGCAAATCATATAGTTGATGTAGATGCCCATGTCGGCTGTTCAGATTTACTTTACAAAAGAGAAGTGTAGGATACTTCTCTTGTTGCCTTATTTGTATTTGACTTTATTAAATGTATTTATATTATCATTTAGTGCAGCCGGGCCGGAGCAGGAGGGGATAGAAAGAGAAAAAAAAAGAAGACAGAGGGGGAAATTGTGGGGACAAGAGGGGGATTAGACAGAGAGACAAAATAAACAACAGCAAACAACAACAACAATAGAGCAACATCAGCAAATATGACATGTACAAATATGATGGTAAAAGTAATAGCAAATAAGCAGTTAGCGAAAAATAAAAAATAATACAGAAATGACAATGAGCATTATTACACTACAAATGGATCAATACAAATACCAATAGAAATAGCGCTATTGATAATGAACAATACCAATAATTTACCTTTATTATCAACAATACAGTTGTTTAAATGCAACAATACATATACGTAATGATAACTTGAGATACGAAAGAATGCAGAAAAATGGAGGGGGAGAAAGAGAAGCAACCTACATTAACCTTGTAGATTGTTATAGTCACAACAGGTTAAGCTTTGTCAGTGTGCCATGTGTTACACCCAGTTTACCCTAGGGCAACAACGTTAATATATGTTTGATGAAACGTGATTATGTGCATGAGTGTAAGTATGCATATGTACTTGTATACGTACAGAATGTGTATATGTGTTTGTACAATGAATGTATATGTACAGAATGTGTATATGTGTTTGTACAGTGAATGTATATGTACAGTATGTGTATGTGTATGTTTGTATATTGAATGTGCGTGTGGACGTACGAACATTAGGTAGGTAAATATGTACTGTATTTGTGTATGTATGTGGGAGCGTAGGTACCTATGTACGTATGTGAGCATATGTGAATTTGCATGTACAATACATTCGACTCCCAGAGTGCGTGGGAGCCAGAGCACGGCCCCATCACCCCCGAGAGCCCAACCCACAAACAGGAGGCGTGGTGCCCAGGGAACCAGGGACCACCGCCCCCACGCAGCCAAGCCGGCCAGCGACAGGAACCCCAGAGCCCGACCCACCGTACCGCCCACAAGGGCCAGCAGCAGGCCGCAGACAGACGCACCCGGCAGAGGACAGGGCACGAGAAAAGCAGGGGACAGCCAGACCCCAAGCCAGCGAGAGACCACACCCCACACGGGCAGAAAGGCGAGACGCCCCGCCCGAGGGACCCAGAGACTCCCCGCAACCGGACGGGAAGACCGCCCCCGCCCCACCGGCAACCGGGCCCCCACGAGCCCACCCCCCACTCCCGGAGAGCGCGGCGAGGCCAGCCCCCGGCCACCCCACCCAAACCGGCCGCCGCAGGACCACCCAGGCACAGGGCTACGGGAACCACCCACCCCACCCGCAGGGACCCCAACGATGGAGATGGAACAACCAGCAACCGCCCCGCCGAGTCCCCCCCTGAGGGAGGGGAAAATTAAAAAATAATATTAATAAAATATATTTAAAAAATTAATTAATTAAATTAATTAATTAAAAAAAAAAAAAGAATTAAAAGAAGATCACAGACATGCTGACAAACAAGGTCACTACCCCAGCAACTGGCCGACTCGCAGCACCTCGGAATACCTTGCAGCACCAAGCTACCACAATAGACGCAGGGACTAGGCCCAACAGGCCCCAACCAAGACGGGCACCCGGAAGGGTGGACAGCGGGACCCAGGAGCTCCAGACACGCAGTTCGGATGCAGTAGCCTGAGGCGTCGACCCCCGTCTGACAGGCAGGCCCAGAGCGTACCCCCAGAAATATACATACATACATACATATATACATACACATACACACATACACGTATACATACCCACACATACACATATATACATATACATACACATATGTACACATATACATACACATATGTACACATACAAATATATAAACATACATACATACACACACATATACATACATATACACAGTTCGTCAGCCCCGACAGCCATCACGCGCGCGCGCTGCCACCAGTCACAACATCAGCCACACCCCTGCACCAGACCCAGCAGCCACGGGCGCCCACACCACAAACAAACGGCAGCAGAAACAGCAGCCGCAATAACCCCAGACAGCCAGCACCAGCCAATCAAATCAAAGCGATCAAAAAAAAACTGCGACCAGCAACCACACGCCACCAGGGCCACGGAGACCAGCCGGCGCCAGCCCGCCGGTCAGCCCGAACGCCAACACGCAAACAAGAGACACCAACAACCCCCCAACCAAAAGGCCCCCCACCCCAACCCAAACCCGCACAAACACACCACCGCCCAAACAACCGAGACACAGCATCCAGACCAGACACGGGGGCTGCGCCGCCACCACACGAAGTCACCAACAGAGACCCCACAGCGCAAGGTCGGGCCACACGGGCACGGACCCCATCCAACAGGAAGTGAGACCCGCGCGACGCCACACACAAATAAATAATAAGAAATAAAAAATAAAAAAATAAAATAAAATAAAAAATTAAATTTAAAAAATAAAATAAAATAAAAATAAGTAAATAATAAAAATAAAAATAATAAATACATTAAAAAAAAAATATATATATAACAATAATAAATGAATAAAAGCCTGGCAGGCCACCAGACCGCAGTCCCCGCCGGCCGACGAGGCAATGAGGGGTGCGCCGAACCCCAAACCCCCCATGCATGTGTACAAGGCCCCCAGAGTGTCTACTGTGTAGTTAAAATTAGGAGGTGGATGTTTAACTTTTTGCTTGCAACTTAAAGGGGAACATTATCACCAGACCTATGTAAGCGTCAATATATACCTTGATGTTGCAGAAAAAAGACCATATATTTTTTTTAACCGATTTCCGAACTCTAAATGGGTGAATTTTGGCGAATTAAACGCCTTTCTATTATTCGCTCTCGGAGCGATGACGTCACGTTGTGACGTCACATCGGGAAGCAATCCGCCATTTTCTCAAACACATTACAAACACCGAGTCAAATCAGCTCTGTTATTTTCCGTTTTTTCGACTGTTTTCCGTACCTTGGAGACATCATGCCTTGTCGGTGTGTTGTCGGAGGGTGTAACAACACGAACAGGGACGGATTCAAGTTGCACCAGTGGCCCAAAGATGCGAAAGTGGCAAGAAATTGGACGTTTGTTCCGCACACTTTACCGACGAAAGCTATGCTACGACAGAGATGGCAAGAATGTGTGGATATCCTGTGACACTCAAAGCAGATGCATTTCCAACTGGACTGGACAGATCAGCTTTCAGGAAAAGAGCGCCGATGAGGGTATGTCTACAGAATATATTAAATGATGAAAACTGGGCTGTCTGCACTCTCAAAGTGCATGTTGTTGCCAAATGTATTTCATATACTGTAAACCTAGTTCATAGTTGTTAGTTTCCTTTAATGCCAAACAAACACATACCAATCGTTGGTTAGAAGGCGATCGCCGAATTCGTCCTCGCTTTCTCCCGTGTCGCTGGCTGTCGTGTCGTTTTCGTCGGTTTCGCTTGCATACGGTTCAAACCGATATGGCTCAATAGCTTCAGTTTCTTCTTCAAATTTGTTTTCGCTACCTGCCTCCACACTACAACCATCCGTTTCAATACATGCGTAATCTGTTGAATCACTTAAGCCGCTGAAATCTGAGTCTGAATCCGAGCTAATGTCGCTATAGCTTGCTGTTCTATGCGCCATGTTTGTTTGTGTTGGCATCACTATGTGACGTCACAGGAAAATGGACGGGTGTATATAATGATGGTTAAAATCAGGCACTTTGAAGCTTTTTTTTAGGGATATTGCGTGATGGATAAAATTTTGAAAAAAACTTCGAAAAATAAAATAAGCCACTGGGAACTGATTTTTAATGGTTTTAACCCTTCTGAAATTGTGACAATGTTCCCCTTTAAAGCATTACAATAGTCGGACAACTCTTCTATCAAAACACTCTTAAAAATGTCATTAAATCACTGTTGGCGTTAACGCACTTTTTGTGTCTTTTTACGCATTGATGATGGGAACTACAGGAAGAAGAATATTGACAAAAAGACATTTCAAAGACTATGCACAGAGGAAGGAATGATTTCCTTCAGGAAGGATCTGAGGAAACAAATTTGGGACAACGTATATAATGTAGATGATGCATATGGGAATTTTGTTAACACCTTTCTTACACTCTATGATAAACATTGCCCATGGAAAGAACGTAGTAAGAAGCAAAAGAAAAACAACCAACCATGGATGACAAAAGGACTGAAAAATGCTTGTCACAAAAAAAACACATTGTATCGAATATTTATAACACAGAGATCTATAGAGGCAGAAAATAAGTATAAGAAATATAAAAACAAACTAATTGGTATACTACGAACATGTAAGAAGGAATACTACAGTCAATTATTAAACAAGAACAAAAACATGAGAGCAACATGGGGCATCCTAAATAGCATCATTAAAAATGGTGCTAAGAAAGATTACCCCCAGTACTTTCTAGATGGAAATACAAAAAATGACAATATGAACCAAATAGCGGAACGTTTCAATGATTATTTTGTTAATATCGGAAAAAATCTGGATCAAAGAATTCCAAATGCAGATGATGGGTCAGTTGAGGCCTTGAGTGAGCTCATAGACAGAAATCCCAATTCCATGTTTCTTAAAAGTGTAACAAAAGAAGAAATAATCAAAATTGTAAAAAATTGTAAATCCAAGACCTCAACCGACTGTCATGGAATAGATATGGTAACGATAAAAAAGGTTATACAAGACATTTCAGAACCTCTGACATATATCACCAATGTATCATTTTTAACCGGTAAATTCCCTGATATAATGAAAATTGCAAAAGTCGTACCAATTTATAAGAATGGAGACGTACACCAGTTTACTAACTACAGACCAGTTTCATTACTTCCACAATTCTCCAAAATCTTGGAAAAATTATTCAATAGTCGATTAGATTTATTTATTAACAAAAGTGGGACGCTTGTGGAGAACCAATATGGATTCCGAGCAAATATCTCAACATCAATAGCACTAACTAAAATAACAGAGGAAATTACCAATGCAATAGATGGTAAAGAATGTGCGGCCGCAGTATTCATGGACTTAACAAAAGCATTTGACACAATTAATCATGATATTTTAATACGAAAATTAGAACGATATGGCATCAGAGGTTTGGTATTGAATTGGGTAAGAAGTTATTTAACCAACAGGAAGCAATATGTAAAGATGGGTGAAAATATGTCAACACGGCTAGATATATCCTGTGGTGTACCCCAGGGGTCAATACTGGGACCAAGATTGTTCAATCTTTATATAAACGACATTTGTAAGGTTACGAAGGACTTAAAGTTGGTTTTATTTGCAGACGACACAACTGCTTTCTGTTCAGGAGAGAGCACACAGAAGATAATACAAATAATAACAGAAGAAATGAACAAATTAAAAAGATGGTTTGACAAAAACAGACTATCTTTAAATCTCAGTAAAACTAAAATAATGCTATTTGGTAATAGTAGAAAAGAGCATCATACACAAATATAAATAGACGAAGTAGACATAGAAAGGGTAAAAGAAACTAGATTTTTGGGAGTATTAATAGATGATCAAATGAACTGGAAATCTCATATACAAAACATACAACATAAGGTGGCAAAAAACATTTCAATAATGAATAAAGCAAAATATGTCCTGGGCCAAAAATCGCTACATATTCTCTACTGCTCGCTAGTGTTACCATATCTGAGTTATTGTGCAGAAATATGGGGAAATAACTACAAATGTGCGCTACATTCGCTAACCGTGTTACAAAAAAGATCAGTTAGAATAATACATAATGTTAGATATAGAGAACACACAAATCCTTTATTTATTAAGTCAGAAATATTAAAGTTTGGTGATTTGGTAAAATTGCAAACAGCTAAAATGATGTACAAAGCAAACTATAACCTGCTACCAAAGAATGTACAACAATTCTTCTCAACTAAAGAGGAGAAATATAACCTTAGAGGAAAAAATCATTTAAAACATTTATATGCACGTACAACACTTAGAACTTTTAGCATATCAGTATGTGGAATTAAATTATGGAATGGATTAAGTAAAGAAGTTAGAAATTGTACTGATATGATCCAGTTTAAGAGGTTGTTCAAAATAATAGTGCTTACAGAGTACAAAAAAGAAGAATTATGAGAAATACTTTCAACATTATTGAAAATAAGATATTCTTCATCTCAGTATGTTAATAATGACTGAATTAATTAATTAATTACATATTACAAAACTGTTGTATACTAATTCATAGATGTTATTTTATTATATAAAAAGGTCAGTAAATGATTCTATATATTTGTAAACGCTTGAAGTGGGAAAGGGGTAGGATTAAATAAGCTTTGCTTCTTCCTACTCCTTTTCGGGCATGATGTAAAATGAAATGATATGAAATTGTGTGATGTATTATGATGTAAGTGTGTTCATGTTCGAAATAAACTAAAGAAAGAAAAAAGAAATCAGAAATGACGCGCATTTCCAAAAGTCCGCTTCAGGAGTCACTTTTCAGCAAATGGCTCACTTATGACGATGGAAAGATGTTTTGCACGCCATGTAAACGGGCTAATGAAAAAGAACACATTTACGACCAGATGCACTGATTTTCAAAGATCCAGCCTCACCAGGCACCAAGAAACATCCTGTTACACCTTTCCTGCTTGTCTGCTCCCAGACCGTGGTCCAGGAGCGCAGGGGAGACGTTCCCTCCAGGGCCGATGTATGTCGGGGGTAACGGTCCCTACAGTTCCGCTCTTTGGTCGGAATGACGAGGCCATCGATTTGTTACAACTCTTTATTTATGTTTTCCACAAAGCCAAACATCCACCATGCTATTAACACTCCTGAACATGCTAGCGCTCCCTCTCCTAACTTGCCCACTCACTTACACGCGTCACTCACCCCACATACCGCCATTCTTAAAGGAGAACACACAGCTTATGGCCATCACCAAGCCAGAGATGAAATGCTAGAGACATTGAGTGCCACTGTATTAAATGACATTGAAACTAGAATTTTTTTGGCATTATTTGCCATGAAAGTGTAGATGTGGCGCTTTTTCAACAACTGATGAGAATATATAACATACAGGTGAGAATAATCAGTTACCGTATTTTTCGGACTATAAGTCAACGTTTTTTTCATAGTTTGGCCGTGGGTGCGACATATACTCCGGAGCAACTTAACACATTACCGTAAAATATCAAATAATATTATTTATCTCATTCGCGTAAGCGACGAAGAAAATGTCCGTAATCGTCACTCACACGCCAACCAATAAGAATTCGGCGGGGGCGGGTCATGGCAGAAGTGCATTGTGGGTGGTAATATGCTAACTGCTATATGCTATACGCTACTGCCGCAGCTATTAAAATGGATCACATCTACATTGGCGGTAACTTATAAAAACCGAGAAGGACTGAACTAAAATGGCACCGAAAAGGAAATCTTATACTGCAGATTATAAGCCGGACGTAGTGAAATATGCAGCAGAAAACCGCAACCGAGCAGCAGAAAGAAAGGACTCTAGCGGGGCGCGTACCAGAGGCGACACCGAGGAAGAAGATTTCATGGGATTTAACGATTAGGAGTGACAGATTGTTTGGTAAACGTATAGCATGTTCTATATGTTATAGTTATTTGAATGACTCTTACGTTAACATACCAGGCACGTTCTCAGTTGGTTATTTATGCCTCATATAACGTACACTTATTCAGCCTGTTGTTCACTATTCTTTATTTATTTTAAATTGCCTTTCAAATGTCTATTCTTGGTGTTGGATTTTATCAAATAAATTTCCCCAAAAATGCGACTTATACTCCAGTGCGACATATATATGTTTTTTTCCTTCTTCATTGTGCATTTTCGGCCAGTGCGACTTGTAGTCCGAAAAATTTGGTACATTTGTCATATACATGTATGCCCTGGCACACCACTATCATCATTTCATGACCGAAGCAAAAAACTTTTTACACTTTTATACTGAAATAAATACACCTACAACTTATTAAATGAAAATATAGAAAAAAAATACCGTCAGCGGTAAAGAGTTTAGATCCATGAAGGAAAGAAGAAAGTGAATGTTTAACTAAATAAATTTACATATACCGGTACAAAAAATGTATTTTCTTTTGTATTATTTTTTTAATGAATTAACATTTTATGGCAACCTTTTTCCAAAACACAATATAGAATGTGAAATATAACAGGATAATGCATACCTTTATTGTTTGTTTTCAAAACGGTTACAAAAAATTGGGACCACAAAAATTTACTGTGGGACCCCATTTTTATGACTTGATGGGGTCCCTGGGGTCCCGTTTTGAAAATTCCTAGCACCAACACTGTAAATGTTTTTGATGGATTGTTTTTACATCCAAAAATGTTTGCACTTCATGCTCTGATTGTATTTGTTTGAGGATTAAAGTAACATTTGTGTTTGCTCTCCAGGATCTGGGTGAAGGTCAGGACGAGGACTCTGACGGCGAGGACGACGATGGTCATGACGAGTTGTAAGAACTGGTAGGAGAGAAAAAAGGAGTTCCACCCTGTCCCCTCTTTACAAGTCACTACACTAACTTCACTTTTAATTGAACCCCCCTGGCCCCGAGAACATTAATAAGTCACTTGCGTAACCGCCCAGTAGTTGGCCAAGTCAGCACATGAGTGGCGAGGCGGCCCCCAACCTCACATTCTGGTCTTGTTCTATCTGAAGGGAGGGGCTGCACGGTGATGCCTCCAGCAAGGCTTCCACGCCGACTTTCGCCTTGTTTTTTTCTTAAACCTGACTTCTCTTAGCCATCAAGAGTCTGTGCACTAAAACGGTTTTGTGTGAGGACAAGTGGCATTCTTGTTTGTATTTTCCCTCGCCGTGTAGCAACTTCTTGCCCCTCTGTGTAGTTAAAGATCTTCGTTTGTTGCTCGCCTCACTCGTCTGAGGAGGACTGACCATTTTTCTAAAAGGAACAAATGCTAACTTTTTTTGGCTAGGGGAAAAAAACATGTTTTATTTAATTTCTTTAACTATCTAGTGTGTTTTTTTTATGTTTGACCATCGTGCCCAGTTGGCCTCGTTGGGCAGAGTTGGCACTTGGACACACTCAGGCCATGGATGTTTGGTTTTGGCGTTTTTTGAGTGGGTTCTGCAAAGTGGCGTTGTGTTCATGCCTCACTAGAGATTGTTTTTGGTGACTCAAACAGGACATTTGACGTTGGTTTGAGAGAAGTGCTTGTTAATCTGACGCGCCTCACACATGCTGTACCTTGTATCCATCTTGGCTCTCCCAATACGCTACTTGTCACCGTAAACTCAAGTGGGAATGGATCGTTTGCATTTAGTCTTATTGACTAAAATAGATCGTACTGTATTATTAGGTGGTGGCACAAGTAGAGCTAGGAGTTTACGTTTAACATCTGCACAGCAGTGAGGGATACTTACAGCATTCCATCATATCCAGATTGGTGTGGAAAATGTGAAATGGTGGCCAATAAACAAAAAATTAAAAACACATTTTGCCTCCTGTTTTTGTTTTGCGATGTCAATTTAGTCATACAAGTCAAACGTCAGTTGCCAACTAAATACAAAGTGATTCTTGCGTGTTTTGCCCCCAATGGGGGCAAAGCGTAAGCATTTGTTCTTGCTCTGTCAAGGAAATTGTGAGTGTGCATTTACGACCCCCACCCTGATTGTGAGTGTGTGTATTTACGACCCGCACCCTGATTGTGAGTGTGTGCAGTGTGCATTTACGACCCCCACCCTGATTGTGAGTGTGTGTATTTACCACCCCCACCCTGATTGTGAGTGTGTGCGGTGTGCATTTACGACCCGCACCCTGATTGTGTGTGTATTTACGACCCCCACCCTGATTGTGAGTGTGTGTATTTACGACCCGCACCCTGATTGTGAGTGTGTGCAGTGTGCATTTACGACCCCCACCCTGATTGTGAGTGTGTGTATTTACGACCCGCACCCTGATTGTGAGTGTGTGCAGTGTGCATTTACGACCCCCACCCTGATTGTGAGTGTGTGTATTTACAACCCGCACCCTGATTGTGAGCGTGTATTTACGACCCGCACCCTGATTGTGAGAGTGTGCAGTGTGCATTTACGACCCCCACCCTGAAGTGTGCATTTACGAACCCCACCCTGATTGTGAGTGTGTGTATTTACGACCCACACCCTGATTGTGAGTGTGTGCGGTGTGCATTTACGACCCCCACCCTGATGGTGAGTGTGTGCAGTGTGCATTTACGACCCCCACCCTGATTGTGAGTGTGTGCAGTGTGCATTTACGACCCCCACCCTGATGGTGAGTGTGTGCAGTGTGCATTTACGACCCCCACCCTGATTGTGAGTGTGTGTATTTACGACCCGCACCCTGATTGTGAGTGTGTGTATTTACGACCCGCACCCTGATTGTGAGTGTGTGCGGTGTGCATTTACGACCCCCACCCTGATGGTGAGTGTGTGCAGTGTGCATTTACGACCCCCACCCTGATTGTGAGTGTGTGCATTTACGACCCCCACCCTGATTGTGAGTGTGTGCAGTGTGCATTTACGACCCCCACCCTGATTGTGAGTGTGTGTATTTACGACCCGCACCCTCATTGTGTGTGTGCGCAGTGTGCATTTACGACCCACACCCTGATTGTGAGTGTGTGTATTTACGACCCGCACCCTGATTGTGAGTGTGTGCATTTACGACCCTTGTCCTGAAGAATGCGGAGGGGGATGTGGGCTTCAATGTGTGGCCCGGAAGTAGGCTGCAGCACGCAACAATTAAATTTTTTCTAGCAGTATGCCTAATTGGGATTACAGCATTTCCTTGACTGTAATGTGAAAAAGTTGAAGCGTTGCTATATAACTACTAAGTGACACATCTAATCTAATCCATTGTATTTAAGTAGCACCATTTAAAAACATCTTAATGATTGCAGAGTGCTGGACAGTAATAAGAATAAACATTTAAGAACTACAGTTGTGGTCAAAAGTTTACATACACTTGTGAAGGACATACTGTCATGGCTGTCTTGAGTTTCCAATAATTTTTACAACTCTTATTTTGTGATAGTGATTGGAGCACATACTTGTTTGTCACAAAAAACATTCATGAAGTTTGGTTCTTTCATTAATTTATTATGGGTCTACTGAAAATGTGAGCAAATCTGCTGGGTCAAAAGTATACATACAGCATTATCAATTTTGGTGATGTAGAAAAGTTACAATCAAATCAAATTAGCTTCATGGCATGGCCTCTTGACTTCATGTGAGTGATTATGATTGACCACACCTGTTGACTTCTCTGAGCCCATTTAAATAGGACTCATGTGATGCAGTCATTAGACTCGGTTACAAACGCAACAATGGGAAAGTCAAAGGAACTCAGCACAGATCTGAAAAAACAAATCATTGACTTGAACAAGTCAGGAAAGTCACTTGGAGCCATTTCAAGGTTCCAAGAGGAACTTTGCAGACAAATATTTGTAAGTATAAAGTGCATGGCACAGTTTTGTCACTGCCACGGTCAGGAAGAAAACGCAAGCTATCACCTGCTGCTGAGAGAAAATTGGTCAGGATGTTCAAGAGTCAACCGAGAACCACCAAAAAGCAGGACTGCAATGAATTGGAAGCTGCTGGAACACAGGTGTCAGTGTCCACAGTCAAGCGTGTTTTGCATCGCCATGGACTGAGAGGCTACCATGCAAGAAGGAAGCCCTTGCTCCAGAGGCGACACCTTAAGTTTCGTCTAAAGTTTGCTGAAAGATAAGACCTTCTAGAGGTAAGTTTTGTGGTCAGATGAAACAAAAATTGAGCTGTTTGGCCACAATACCCAGCAATATGTTTGGAGGAGAAAAGGTGAGGCCTTTAATCCCAGGAACACCATTCCCAACCGTCAAGCATGGTGGTGGTAGTATTATGCTCTGGGCCTGTTTTGCTGCCAATGGAACTGGTGCTTTACAGAGAGTAAATGGGACAATGGAAAAAGGAGGATTACCTCCAAATTCTTCAGGACAACCTAAAATCATCAGCCCGGAGGTTGGGTCTTGGGCGCAGTTGGGTGTTCCAACAGGACAATGACCCCAAACACACGTCAAAAGTGGTAAAGAAATGGCTAAATCAGGCTAGAATTAAGTTTTTAGAATGGCCTTCCCTAAGTCCCTGACTTAAACATGTGGACAATGCTGAAGAAACAAGTCCATGTCAGAAGACCAACAAATTTAGCTGAACTGCACCAATTTTGTCAAGAGTGGTCAAAAATTCAACCAGAAGCTTGCCAGAAGCTTGTGGATGGCTACCAAGGGACATGTAAGCAAATATTAACATTGCTGTATGTATACTTTTGACCCAGCAGATTTGCTCACATTTTCAGTAGACTCATAATAAATTCATAAAAGAACCAAACTTCATGAATGTTTTTGTGACCAACAAGTATGTGCTCCAATCACTCTATCACAAAAAAATAAGAGTTGTAGAAATGATTGGAAACTCAAGACAGCCATGACATTATGTTCTTTACAAGTGTATGTAAACTTTTGACCATGACTGTAACCTTAAAAGTATTAACAAATAGAATCAGACTACACATCCCTCATAAATAATAATACATTTTATTTATCATAGCGCTTTTCAGAGCACTCAAAGACGCTTTACAGAATAAAAAATTAAAATATGAAAGTTTAAAGTAATATAAACTACAGGAAATATAAAAGCAGTACATTGTAAAATACATAATACAGTACAATTACAAGACAGGACATTACACGATACAGAACACTAATCACTAATTACAGGTTAAAAGCAGATGTGAATAGGTGTGTTTTTAAGAGGGGTTGAAAGTCAGAGTAAAATGTGTTTTAAGAGATGATTGGACTTAAAAGCAAATATAGGAGGTGGCATTTAGTGCACCAAAGGGAAAAAGGTCAGAAGCTTTGAACAAACAGCAGAGAAAGTACATGTGATCCCTTCTGGATCTTCTAGTCTTTGGGGCGACAAGTTGAAATAAATAAGCAAACCCTATAGTGTCTTTGTGGGTGTACATTTTTGAAGCATCATAGCTTTTTATTAGTCCTGTCAAATGATATATTTTTTAATCAATTTAATCACTCTTGTGATTTAAGTAAGAGTACCAGTATTTTTTTTTAGGTCAGTTCAGGACTGTCAATATTCTGGACAATTGATACGGCTATCTGTATACATTTTTTTTAGTCCGGTTTACAATCGCAATTATGACACTTGCACGGTGTCACATTCACTTAATCAGGTGGCGCTGCAACGCATAAAAAAGATGGAGGTCATCAGCTTGGAATAATTGCAAATAAGGAAGCAACACCACACAACTTTGTGACACGACAATATTTTCGCCTCAAAAATCCGTCAAGTCAAGCACACTAATAATCCAGCAAGTGTCTGTTTGAAGTGAACCTGCTTTACTCCTGAGTCCCGACCAACTAACTGTCCTTTTAGCCATCTAGTAATCCACAGCCCAATATTAATCCACTTAAAAAAGTGAAAAAAAATAAGTAAATTGCTCTGTAGCAATCCATTTTCTACCACTTGTCACCCTCGGGGGGTACTAAAGCCTATCCCAGCTGCACTTAGGCGGAAGACCGGGTACAACCTGGACAAATCGCCACCTCATCACAGGGCCAACACAGACAACATTCACACACTAGGGCCAATTTAGTGTTGCCAATCAACCTATCCCCAGGTGCATGTCTTTGGAGGTGGGAGGGAACCGGCGCAGTCACGGGGAGAACATGCAAACTCAACACAGGAAGACCCTGAGCCCGGGGATCGAACCCATGACCTTCTTATTGTGAGGCACACACACTGTCCCCTGTTTCCGCTGTTTATATATTTTATATGATGTATCATGTGAAACAGCGGTGTCATTGAGAGCCATATTGCAGTGAGGGCTTCCATCAAAGGGCCGCTTGAAACGGCGAATATGATGAATTATGCATTTGAATATTGAAAATATTTTTATGTCAACTGTAAAAAAATAAACGTCTGTAGATTTTACAGGAAAAAATGGCAACTCATTCACCAGAATATAACTGTGAAATATACAGTCTTTTTACAACGTATTACGGTAAATAAGAAAACAATAACACTTTTAATTCTGCCATCTGAGCTGCCAGACTATTACCGTCATTTTTTGTTTTCCATTTGCGGTAATACTCCTTAAAAACAACAAAAACTGGTAGCTCAAACGACACTTTTTTTCCGTAACAAAACAGTTTGTTTTTTTCAATTTGCAGTAATATGCCGTAAAGAACACCGTCAATTTTACCGTAAAATCTATTGTCATTTTCACAGTGCACAATTTGATGGATAACTTGCTTTGTAATCAGAAGTCAAGCAAATATTTTAAGTATTTTCATGTTGACAAAAAATGTGTTGCAATATTAGATACTATTAAAGTTTAGATACTATTAAAGTTTAAAATGTACCGTATTTCCTTGAATTGCCGCCGGGACGGTAATTAATTTAAAACCTCTTCTCACTCCGACGCTTACCAAAGGCACGCGCTAATTATTTTAAAACCTCTTCTCACTCCGGCGCTTACCAAAGGCATGCGGTAAATTTAGGCCTGCGCTTTGAGTGTGATGTAAGGATACCATCATGAAAAGCACATTTAATAAAAAAAACGTTATTATGGTCTCACCTTTACTTATAAATGAAGTCCATGCGCCGCTCCTTCTGAACAAAGGCTTCAATAACTTGTTTATAGAAGTCTTCCTTATCTTTCTTCAGTTTTAAAAGTCTCTCTGTCTCGATGGAGATCTTCCTTTAATTATTACCTCCTGCTTCAATGGAAAGTCCAGTTTAGAAAACTGTTTTATTTTAGATATGTAATCCTCCATGTTAAAAGTGCAAGCGAGAGGAAAAAATAAACGATCGCTGCTCACTGTTTCTGCTTGTTGTCACTTCTTCTGCAGCCAAGTAGTCGCAAGAAGGATCACTAGCGCCCTCTACCAGCAGGAGGCGGGAGTCATTTAATGACTCATATTTGACACACGCAGCTACGGTATATTAATAAAACATAGCTGCTTACTGTTCTTTTTAGCATATTCAAAAGCTTGGACCTTAAATCCTACTGAATAGCTCTTTATCTTCTTCCCTTTATACAATTTTAAATTATTGAAATCAGCCTCCTCCATTTTGAAAATGATGACCGGTGAAGATTCACTCGTGACGTGACGAGTTTGACCCGGCGGAAATTCTAGGCATATGCTAATTATTTTGCGAAACGAGTTTGACCCGGCGGAAATTCTAGACATGCTCTAATAAAAATGATATTTTGCGAAACGAGTTTGACCCGGCTGTAATTCTAGGCATGCGCATACTATACTATATACCTGGCGGCAATTCAAAGAAATACGGTATGCAATTTCATGCCGTACATAAATGTTTTTCTGTCAAAATGTAAAAAATATAGGGTTGTTTATTAATGCATATTATTTTCAGGTGTTTGTGGCAATTTAAAATAAAGTGGCGGGCCAGATCTGGCCCCCGGGCCTTGAGTTTGACACCTGTGTTGTAAAAGGTCTGTGCTGTGCCCATGAACTCTATACAGAAGTAATATTACGAGTGTAATTGTAATCAATAGAAACAGTGATGGATCTGTGTGCCGTGTTTCCGCGGGTTATTAAGAAGCATAAAAAGTAGAGATGTCCGATAATATCGGACTGCCGATATCGGCCGATATATGCTTTAAAATGTAATATCGGAAATTATTGGTATCTGTTTCAAAAAGTAAAATGTATGACTTTTTAAAACGCCGCTGTGTACACGGACGTAGGGAGAAGTACAGAGCACCAATAAACCTTAAAGGCACTTGCCTTTGCGTGCCAGCCCAGTCACATATTGTCTACGGCTTTTCACACACACAAGTGAATGCATTGCATACTTGGTCAACAGCCATACAGGTCACACTGAGGGTGGCCGTATAAACAACTTTAACACTGTTACAAATACGCGCCACACTGTGAACCCACACCAAACAAGAATGACAAACACATTTCGGGAGAACATCCGCACCGTAACACAACATAAACACAACAGAACAAATACCCAGAACCCCTTGCAGTACTAACTCTTCCGGGACGCTAAAATGTACACCCCCCCCCAACCCCGCCCACCTCAACCTCCTCATGCTCTCTCAGGGAGAGCATGTCCCAAATTCCAAGCTGCTGTTTAGAGGCATGTTAAAAAAAAATAATGCACTTTGTGACTTCAATAATAAATGTGGCATTTTTTTCCATAACTTGAGTTGATTTATTTTGGAAAACCTTGTTACATTGTTTAATGCATCCAGCGGGGCATCACAACACAATTAGGCATAATAATGTGTTAATTCCACGACTATATATCGGTATCGGTTGATATCCGAATCGGTAATTAAGAGTTGGACAATATCGGATATCGGCAAAAAAGCCATTATCGGACATCTCTAATTAAAAGTAATTAAATAGATTTTGTGAAAATCAGAGACTTAAATGGCATTAAAAAGCATTAAAAAAAACCTCATGCAATTGCAATTGGCAACAAAAAGACAAGACAAACCACCTGACCCAGTTTTGGTAATTGGGAGGAAAAACTGCACTTCAAAATGTTCAATATTTATTGACATGCAAATTTCTGCTAACAAATATTGAAAGTTTACCTATTTAGGACAATTAAGTTTTTAACCTCTTAATTACAATAGTACAAAATACCACAGTAATGAAATGTACTGTATGATTATTGCATTTGAAAAAGTTACTTGCATTATTTGTTTTTCCATTAAGTTATTACATTAGTGCTTGATGTGGCCACAATTAATGTATAACTTGTCAACATTATAATTGTCAACTGCTCACAATTTTGTCAATACAGACATCTGCATGCTTTTGACTATATAATAACGATCTGCATGGGCATTTAATTTGTTTTAGGTGGCATTAAAAAGCACTAAATTAGAAACCTTAGACTTATAAAGCAGGTATTGATAGAATAACGTTCTGCTGTGAGATGTTACATATTGATAAACAAACTTGTGCTAATAAAAATGGGAAATAAAAACAAAACAAATTTTCACATCTTTATTTACACCAATTACATAGTGTACTGATACAATGAATATCAATAAGGAATATCGATATTGGTATCGGCATCGATAAAATCCTAACGCGATACATCCCTTATTACAATTAATTGCAGTAAATTACTTGTTTGCATACCGGTAATTAAAAAAATAACAACCCCAATATTTTACCACATGCAATTTTGTCAGAATGTCACACACAAACATTTTTTTAAGTTTTACTTGATTGTTCGTCATTTATCTGTTCAAAGCTCGCGAACAGTTTTATCTGAAGTCCAGTCGTGTATTTTGAAGTGAAATTTGCTGCCGAGAACAGCAGTCAGTCTCCTGATGCATTGACCTGATCTTTGACCTTCAAGGACCCATCCCCGGTTAAGGTAGAAGAGCATGCACGGTCAAAATAATAATTACAGGTTAGTGTCCTTTTTTTGAAGGCATGGTTGGCAACGCTGATCCCAGTCGACCTTTGGCAAAAATTCACCCTGAACCGACACGAACATTCACACCAATGGACATTTTAACCTGAAGAAAGCACTCTTTAAATGTGTCCTATACAATGTTGGGCTTTAACGCAGTGATTCTCAAACTGTGGTTCGTATACCACTAATGGTGCGCGGGCTTCATCGAGTGGTACGCCAAAGAACCACTTGATTAAAGTGGTGTTTTGTTTTCATATATTCACACACAGTCTTACTTTTCAAACAGTGTGTAATGATACATTTTAAATATACTTGTTTTACAAAATCCAAAACCAGTGAAGTTGGCATGTTGTGTAAATGGTAAATAACAGAATACAATGATTTGCAAATCCTTTTCAACTTATATTCAATTTAGGAGACTGCAAAGACAAGATATTTCATGTTCGAACTGAGAAACTAATAATCATTAAATTAGAATTTAATGGCAGCAACACATTGCAAAAAAGTTGGCACAGGGGCATTTTTACCACTGTGTTACATGGTCTTTCCTTTTAACAACACTCAGTAAATGTTTGAGAACTGAGAAGACCAATTTTTTAAGCTTTTCAATTTTTGAAGACAGCGGTGTTTCTGGGTGTTGTTGATAAATGGCTTTGGCTTTGCATAGTAGAGGTTTAACTTGCACTTACAGATGTAGTGACGAACTGTAGTTACTGACAGTGGTTTTTTGAAGTGTTCCTGAGCCCATGTGGTGATATCCTTTACACACTGATGTCGGTTTTTGAGGAATCGAAGGTCCGTAATATCATCGCATACGTGCAGTGATTTCTCCAGATTCCCAGATCCCTAAATTCTTGCAATAGCTGGTTGAGAAATGTTGTTGTTAAACTGTTGGACAATTTGCTCACGCGTTTGTTGACAAAGTGGTGACCCTCACCCCATCCTTGTTTGTGAATGACTGAGCATTTCATGGAAGCTGCTTTTATACCCAATCATGGCACCCACCTGTTCCCAATTAGCCTGTTCACCTGTGGGATGTTCCAAATAAGTGTTTGATGAGCATTCCCCAACGTTCTCAGTCTTTTTTGCCACTTGTGCCAGCTTTTTTTAAACATGTTGCAGGCATCAAATTCCAAATGAGCTAATATTTGCAAAAAATAACAAAAGTTTCTTATTTCGAACATTAAATATCTTGTCTTTGCAGTCTATTCAATTGAATATAAGTTGAAAAGGATTTGCAAATCATTGTTTTTATTTACCATTTACACAACATGGCAACTTCACTGGTTTTTGAATTTGTAAATTAAGTCATTTTGTTTTTAGTGCATGTAAACCACATGTGTCAAACTCAAGGCCCGGGGGCCCCATCTGGTCCGCCCTGTTATTATTTGTGGCCTGTGATTTGCATAGAAAGAATGTGTTTCAATTTTATTTCATCTTGGGACGGCGTGGCGAAGTTGGTAGAGTGGCCGTGCCAGCAATCGGAGGGTTGCTGGTTACTGGGGTTCAATCCCCACCTTCTACCATCCTAGTCACGTCCGTTGTGTCCTTGGGCAAGACACTTCACCCCTTGCTCCTGATGGCTGCTGGTTAGCGCCTTGCAAGGCAGCTCCCCCCATCAGTGTGTGAATGGGTGAATGTGAAAATACTGTCAAAGCGCTTTGAGTACCTTGAAGGTAGAAAAGCGCTATACAAATATAACCCATTTATTTATCATTTATCTTCATTGATTAAAATAAATCTAAATTTTGACAGAATAAAAGTGTGAGGGCATGCAAATGCTGCTCTTAACTCAATATCATTTGATGCAACAAGCTACAGTAGGAAATGGATTTATACGGCCCCATTCCTGGGTGGATCTCGCATGAGAGGACGAGGAGGGGTTAATCATTTTGCAATGCAGTCTGCTGAAAATGAGGGAACGCTCCACTCTACATAACAACTGATGCTGTGGTCAAAGTTGGAATGGCAGCTAAAGTGGATAGTGCACTCCCGCAATTCGTCACGTTTCATGTGTCAGGTAAACCAAATAGCGCCTTCTCAATCCCGTTCCTACTGTATTTCTTGCCTTTGTGTCATTTAAACCCTTTTTCTTATGAAAATTCTACACTGGCTGAAATTAAGTTGTCACTTTGACTTCTGATTCCAAAGCAGGTTTTAGTTTGTTGATAAACAACGATAATAATCCAAGAAAATGGAAACTGTGTACTAGGGTTGTACGGTATACCGGTATTAGTATAGTACCGCGATACTAATAAATCATATTCGGTACTATACCACCTCTAAAAAGTACCGGTCACCCATACTGAGTGTATGTATGTGGGATGGGAGCCCTTCAGGAGTCCAGTAATAATAATAATAATTTAAAGGTGCAGGCAGCGATGGACTGGACCGACTTTGACGGCTCATAAAATCCAAACCGGAGCAGTAATCAACTTTTAATCAGAAGGGTTCAATCTCTCTCCTGTGCTAATTTGAAGCCGACATGACAAACGCGCTCAGAGGAGATAATGTTTGAAAAAAGGTGACTGTTTTTACTCAACTTTTGTTTTGAAGGGGGAGTTGCAAACTTCCTGTTGATTTTTTGCTGGGGGTTGTCAGTGTATGAAATCTATGTCTAAGTGAGACCTACATAGAGGTTTTTGTTTCATGTCTCTATGACATTCCTACTGGGAGTTACAGGCAGTTTTGTCTGTTTTGAGTTTTGGGGTTTGGTTTTTTGATTAGATCGCAATTTTCACCAGTCCTGATGTGTGTGTCCAATTTAGTGAGTTTTGAAGCATGTTAAGGGGGTCAAATTACAGCTCAAAGAGGCGGCGGAATAATAATAATAAAACGCTAGAAATACAATAGGGTCCTCTGTCCCAAAGGGACTCTGTCCCTAATAATAATGATATATTAAAGAGCAAAATGGGGCCATAAACAATATTTGGGGTCACTGTCTCTTGGTGCATCATTTTGCTTTATATGGTTTTGGTTCTTGAATAGTCGATGACGAAAGCTGAAAACATGCATTTCAAATGCTATTGGATCTGAACGTGAGTGACCCGTGAGTCTCCTTAAATCTGATCCTCCTCCACCTGCTGAGGACGTGAAGATTCTCCCGGCTCGTGACCGGTTAAGGGAGGAACCCTGACCACTCCTAAAATAGCCTGACAGAGCGTATAAAAAGAGGCAGAGGGAGGTCTTGCACCACTCTTGATTCATCCTGAGAACGTGAGGGGATCCGAGAGAAGGAACATTAAAGAACACCGACTTTCTCCGTGGGATCTGACAGAAGGATGAAGTACTACAGTTACCCCGTGTCTCAGACTGTGGGACTGGGCGCCTTCCCCCGGGACAAGTACAGAAGCTCTGCGTCGCAGAAGTGCCTCCGCAGTGTCCACTTCTCTCACGACGTCGTCTTCCAAGATTTTGTACGGCACGGTGAGCTGGAGAGGATCGGATGCTTCATCCGTGCCAGGAGAGTCCGCCTGGACACCATCTACCACTCCGGTACCGGCCTGTTCTGGTCTGACGTTCAGACGGTGCGTTGACATGGTCGCTAACGTAATAAGTGTGCGCAGGTATGGCGGCCATCCATGAGGCAGTTCTGTCCGGGAACCTGGAGTGTGTGGAGCTCCTGGTCCGCTACGGAGCAGACATCCACCAGAGGGACGAGGAAGGGTGGACGCCGCTTCACATGGCGTGCAGTGACGGCTTCCCTCACATCGCACGGTGAGCATCTTCACACTCCCAACATTCCTGATACCGACAGCCAGCAACGTGATCCGTTTTTCCTCCAGCTACCTTCTCTCCCTTGGCGCCGACCCAAACCTGGAAAACGACAGCATGGAGAAGCCCTCGGACCTCATCGAGCCAGACAACAAGGAACTGCTGGACCTCTTTGGCCCGGTCGTCGACGGCTGAGAACCTCTGAGGTTCCGTCTCTCGACTCGGAGACGGGCGGAGAAGCCCGGGCGAGTTCGGCATCTTGGAGCGGAGAGCTGCCTCAACTGAGGAGGCGACGGCGGACGCCCGACGAAAGGAGGCCCAACGGAGCTGGCTGCATCCTTTGGTGGACCTCCAGGAACCAGCTCTGGTTTTTATGCTGCGGTGACTTTCAATCAACACTTTGGTCTAATTTGACATGATACTGGAGAAGGTGGACAAGACACAGGTTGTGGCTCACATGAAATACTTCCATCAGTGCACTTCAATAAGTACACTGTGTCCTCCAGTCACAATTTTTACCTGCTTCTTCTTCTTCTCTTTTTTTGTACTCATTGAGTTTACAGCAGTGCACACTGAATTGTGTAGACTCTTTTTATGGACAACATCCATGTACTGACAGAGCACTGCGTCTAGTTCAGGGGTGTCGAACTCATTTTAGATCGGGGGCCACGTGGAGAAAAATCTACTCCCAAGTGGACCACAAAGCACAACACTCTTTTCAACTTTTATTGTCAATCTTGTGCTAACAGGTTAAATTCCGACGCGTTTTCTTTCCCGTGCGCACACGTCTTTTACTTTCTCGTTCTACGTCAATAATCTTTGAGGCACGGTATACTCATAAAACATAGACTAAAACAAACTACAACCAACGCTAGCAATGGTTACACGGGTGAAAATAAGTAGAGCATGCTTAGCAGCCTAATGTACGCCCAAAATTAAAGCTGAGACATTTTACCAAGGTATGCCTATAGGCTCTTTCAAATGTTTCAGATTGCCATATAACTTGGTACATGTAGTCCACAATATGCAAAACGCGAATGAGGAATTATTTTGTCATGTGATTTGGCTGTCTCCATACGCGTCACATTGCCATGACAATATGGTTAACTTACAAAAGTTGTTTAACAATTTTGTTTATTTACAATTACATGCTAGCTCTCTCGCCAGAATGGCCGACTAGCGTTGCAGACAGCGTCTTCTGCCACGAGTCGTTGCACAGTCCATCTTCACAAAGGTATTTTCCTCTGGTTTATAAGTAAAACGTCGGACTGGTAAAATCACGGCACGATAACCTTAAAAATAAAGACAACTTTAGATTGTTTTCTTCGTTTAAAAATAGAACAAGCACATTCTGAAATTATACAAATTATAATACTGTTGGGGGTTTTTTTACAATTACTTGTTGTGGTTAATAGTATATATACTTGTCGTTATGTATATTTTCTGAAAATATTAAATTATAAGATAATGTTCATCAATCAACTCATTGGTGTTCATTTTCAATCAAGATAAAAAAAAAAATATGATATCAAAATCCAATTACAGGATGTTATTTATGTAGTTTGATCATTTTCCTCGACTGATGTACTAACATGTGGTTTATTTTGTACATACCGTATTTCCTTGAATTGCCGCCGGGTATATAGTATGCGCATGCCTCGATTTACCGCCGGGTCAAACTTGTTTCGCAAAATAATTAGCGCATGCCTAGAATTACCGCCGGGTCAAACTCGTTTCGCAAAATATTTAGCGCATGCCTAGGATTACCGCCGGGTCAAACTCGTTTCGCAAAATAATTAGCGTATGACTAGAATTACCGCCGGGTCAAACTGGTTTCGCAAAATAATTAGCGCATGCCTAGGATTACCGCCGGGTCAAACTCGTTTCGCAAAATAATTAGCGCATGCCTAGGATTACCGCTGGGTCGAACTCGTTTCGCAAAATAATTAGCGTATGACTAGATTTACCGCCGGGTCAAACTCGTTTCGCAAAATAATTAGCGCATGCCTAGGATTACCGCCGGGTCAAACTCGTTTTGCAAAATAATTAGCGTATGACTAGAATTACCGCCGGGTCAAACTCGTTTTGCAAAATAATTAGCGCATGCCTAGGATTACCGCCGGGTCAAACTCGTTTCGCAAAATAATTAGCGCATGCCTAGGATTACCGCCGGGTCAAACTTGTTTCACAAAATAATTAGCGTATGACTAGAATTACCGCCGGGTCAAACTCGTTTCGCAAAATAATTAGCGCATGCCTAGGATTACCGCTGGGTCGAACTCGTTTCGCAAAATAATTAGCATATGACTAGAATTACCGCCGGGTCAAACTCGTTTCGCAAAATAATTAGCGCATGCCTAGGATTACCGCCGGGTCAAACTCGTTTCGCAAAATAATTAGCGTATGACTAGAATTACCGCCGGGTCAAACTCGTTTCGCAAAATAATTAGCGCATGTCTAGGATTACCGCCGGGTCATTCGTTTCGCAAAATAATTAGCGTATGCCTAGAATTACCGCCGGGTCAAACTCGTTTCGCAAAATAATTAGCGCATGCCTAGGATTACCGCCAGGTCAAACTCGTTTCGCAAAATAATTAGCGTATGACTAGAATTACCGCCGGGTCAAACTCGTTTCGCAAAATAATTAGCGCATGCCTAGGATTACCGCCGGGTCAAACTCGTTTCGCAAAATAATTAGCGTATGACTAGAATTACCGCCGGGTCAAACTCGTTTCGCAAAATAATTAGCTCATGTCTAGGATTACCGCCGGGTCAAATTCGTTTCGTAAAATTGTTAGCGTATGTCTAGGATTACCGCCGGGTCAAACTCGTTTCGCAAAATAGTTAGCGTATGACTAGAATTGCCGCCGGGTCAAACTCGTTTCGCAAAATAATTAGCGCATGTCTAGGATTACCGCCGGGTCAAACTTGTTTCGCTAAATAATTAGCGTATGACTAGAATTACCGCCGGGTCAAACTCGTTTCGCAAAATAATTAGCGCATGTCTAGGATTACTGCCGGGTCAAACTCGTTTCGCAAAATAATTAGCGTATGACTAGAATTACCGCCGGGTCAAACTCGTTTCGCAAAATAATTAGCGCATGCCTAGGATTACCGCCGGGTCAAACTCGTTTCGCAAAATAATTAGCGCATGCCTAGAATTACCGCCGGGTCAAACTCGTTTCGCAAAATAATTAGCATATACCTAGAATTACCGCCGGGTCAAACTCGTTTCGCAAAATAATTAGCGCATGCCTAGAATTACCGCCGGGTCAAACTCGTTTCGCAAAATAATTAGCATATGCCTAGAATTACCGCCGGGTCAAACTCGTTTCACAAAAATAATTAGCATATGCCTAGAATTACCGGCGGGTCAAACTCGTTTCGCAAAATAATTAGCGCATGTCTAGGATTACCGCCGGGTCAAACTCGTTTCGCAAAATAATTAGCGCATACCTAGGATTACCGCCGGGTCAAACTCGTTTCGCATAATAATTAGCATATGCCTAGAATTACCGCCGGGTCAAACTCGTTTCGCAAAATAATTAGCGCATGCCTAGAATTACCGCCGGGTCAAACTCGTTTCGCAAAATAATTAGCGTATGACTAGAATTACCGCCGGGTAAATCACGTACCTACTACGTTTTATATAACTGCAATTCTTATTATTAATATTGTGTTAGTTTGTAGTGGTGGAGATCTGACTTTTTGTTATTGGAGTTGCGTCTTTCAAAGCACTTTATTTTGAAAAAATGTTTTATTAATATAGCTGCGTCTGTCAAATATGAGTCATTTTGATGCAGTTGTACGAGTAACATTTCAGAAACAAATCATGAGCTAAGAAAACCTGCTAACAGGCGGTAATAATGTTATTTTAATTGCCTTTTCAGACCCAAACAAAAAGAACTCCGGGGATGATTCATTGTGCTTTAAATTTTATTGCGGCATTAAGCGATGTCATGATGGTATCCTTACATCACACTCAAATTTATAAGCGCATGCCTAAATTTACCGCATGCCTTTGGTAAGCGCCGTAGTGAGAAGAGGTTTTAAATTAATTACCGCCCGGGCGCTAATTCAAGGAAATACGGTATGTAGCATCATCTACAAAGATACAAAGAATTGCTATTGCGACATCTAGTGGACACATTTAGAGCAGCTGTTTCTTTCATTCAAAAATGTCAGGTTAATTTCTATACTTAGCAAACTCATCCCGTGGGCCGGATCCGGCCCTCGGACCGTACGTTTGGCACCCCTGTTCTAGTAGAACTCTTCTCAGCATGAATACACTCAAAAGACGAGCGTTTGCGACACAGCCTGCTAACTGCTAATGTGACGTTTGCTACATAGCGTTGTTATCCTTCAAAGAAAATACTGGTAGGAAGATAAGTTTTGATTTGACCATGTTTCTCCTTTACGTAGTGCAGAAAATAGTTCTATAATTCCTAACCGTCTGTAAGGCCATGAATGTGTTCAAGTGAGGAAGGCAAGGTCGAGCCAATGTGTGTGTGATCTTTTTGTTTTGTTTTTTTACTTTTTCAAATAAACTGTTTATATAATTTCTCGGATTTCATCTTCATTTCTCTCCACCAGGTGTGTAAAGCATATTTACTACCTACTAAAAATCCAGACTTGTGCTTTGTCCTACAGTTATATATTTAAAAAAAGATGCCACTAGGGGTGAAAACAGGGGCTTTGAAGTGGGGAGGTTGTCGTTGAAGATTTGTTTCTGCCATTTAAAGGAGCCATATGTAGGAATCTGGCCAGAAATGGTACTGCAATCACGGTCAAAATTCTGTAGTCCCCTCCCCCTCTCACTGACTGAGGTTGCCAGATACGCAGCCGAATCAAGCTCGACACATTTTAGACAGAATTGGGCTATTTTCAGGAAGAAGTACGTCATGCCTGCGTATAATGTCACAACAAATGGCAATCATATTGTTATTATCACTACTATCAGAAAACAGACTAAAACTACAACCAACGTGAATTAATTGAAGTGAATTAATTAACTCATATTATGTTCTTCATATGGTGAATGTTTACCTATTTTAATTAAACCGTGATATTTCAGTTTGAACACACACAGTTGTGGTCAAAAGTTTACATACACTTGTAAAGAACATAGTGTCATGGCTGTCTTGAGTTTCCAATCATTTCTACAACTCTTATTTTTTTGTGATAGAGTGATTGGAGCACATACTTGTTGGTCACAAATAACATTCATGAAGTTTGGTTCTTTTATGAAACAGCTACATTTTTGTTTCATCTGACATCACATACAAACCCCGTTTCCATATGAGTTGGGAAATAGTGTTGGATGTAAATATAAACGGAATACAATGATTTGCAAATCCTTTTCAACCCATATTCAATTGAATGCACTACAAAGACAAGATATTTGATGTTCAAACTCACAAACTTTTTTTCTTTTTTTTGCAAATAATAATGAACTTAGAATTTCATGGCTGCAACACGTGCCAAAGTAGTTGGGAAAGGGCATGTTCACCACTGTGTTACATGGCCTTTCCTTTTAACAACACTCAGTAAACGTTTGGGAACTGAGGAGACACATTTCTTAAGCTTCTCAGGTGGAATTTTTTCCCATTCTTGCTTGATGTACAGCTTAAGTTGTTCAACAGTCCGGGGGTCTCCGTTGTGGTATTTTAGACTTCATAATGCACCACACATTTTCAATGGGAGACAGGTCTGGACTACAGGCAGGCCAGTCTAGTACCCGCACTCTTTTACTATGAAGCCACGTTGATGTAACATGTGGCTTGGCATTGTCTTGCTGAAATAAGCAGGGGCGTCCATGGTAACGTTGCTTGGATGGCAACATATGTTGCTCCAAAACCTGTATGTACCTTTCAGCATTAATGGCGCCTTCACAGATGTGTAAGTTACCCATGTCTTGGGCACTAATACACCACCATACCATCACAGATACTGACTTTTCAACTTTGCGCCTATAACAATCCGGATGGTTCTTTTCCTCTTTGGTCCGGAGGACACGACGTCCACAGTTTCCAAAAACAATTTGAAATGTGGACTCGTCAGACCACAGAACACTTTTCCACTTTGTATCAGTCCATCTTAGATGAGCTCAGGCCCAGCGAAGCCGACGGCGTTTCTGGGTGTTGTTGATAAACGGTTTTCGCCTTGCATAAGAGAGTTTTAACTTTCACTTACAGATGTAGCGACCAACTGTAGTTACTGACAGTGGGTTTCTGAAGTGTTCCTGAGCCCATGTGGTGATATCCTTTACACACTGATGTCGCTTGTTGATGCAGTACAGCCTGAGGGATCGAAGGTCACGGGCTTAGCTGCTTACATGCAATGATTTCTCCAGATTCTCTGAACCCTTTGATGATATTACGGACCGTAGATGGTGAAATCCCTAAATTCCTTGCAATAGCTGGTTGAGAAAGGTTTTTCTTAAACTGTTCAACCATTTGTTCACGCATTTGTTGACAAAGTGGTGACCCTCGCCCCATCCTTGTTTGTGAATGACTGAGCATTTCATAGAATCTACTTTTATACCCAATCATGGCACCCACCTGTTCCCAATTTTCCTGTTCACCTGTGGGATGTTCCAAATAAGTGTTTGATGAGCATTCCTCAACTTTATCAGTATTTATTGTCACCTTTCCCAACTTCTTTGTCACGTGTTGCTGGCATCAAATTCTAAAGTTAATGATTATTTGCAAAAAAAAAAAAATGTTCATCAGTTTGAACATCAAATATGTTGTCTTTGTAGCATATTCAACTGAATATGGGTTGAAAATTATTTGCAAATCATTGTATTCCGTTTATATTTACATCTAACACAATTTCCCAACTCATATGGAAACAGGGTTTGTACTTTTTGGTCACAAAAAACATTCATGAAGTTTGGTTCTTTTATGAAACAGCTACATTTTTGTTTCATCTGCCATCACATAGATAAGGCCCCTTAGTTTGACATTTGCAGGTGGATTGGATCACTTCTTGTAGGAAAAGAGGCTCTAATTGGGACTTGGGAATGCAAAAGTGATAACCATATCCTTGAGAAGAGACTACCTGTCTAGCTCAACGGCAACATTTGAGTTTTGACTTAAAGCAGTTGTTTTCCAGACACTTACACACGAACATCTCCTTTTATGGTCAGGATGCGCTCTCCTGACTTAGCACACACACAGACAGAAAGGAGGAATATAAAAACTGATGGTTTGGTTTTTCCAGTGAGGAGTCCTTAATTTTTTGGTACTGCAGACCTGTTTAATGACGCTCGCTTGTAATAAAGCAACTTTTTGTTCAGCAAAGCGTCTCTGACGTCTCTTTTGATCCAGCATGCTTCGCAGCCTAATGTACGCCAAAAACTAAAGTGGAGACATTTTACCAAGGTATGCCTGTAGGCTACTGCTTCAAACGTTTCAGATTGCCATATAACTTGGTAAATGTAGTCCACCATATGCAAACACGAATGAGGAATTATTTTATCATGTGATTTGGCTGTCTCCATACGTTTCACATTGCCATGACAGCCGTGCTAATAATGTTGAAACCCATTTCCTCAGCGTATCAGCATATTGAGAAGAAAATAGGCACTGACACTACCCATATCTCCATAGGATTTTTTGGTCGAAAATATATTTTGCACTGTCAGTTCGAATACACATCGACATACGGGCTAACGGTTTCATATGTCGCCTGTTAGCCTACCGGTATATGTTGATGTGTCTTTGACAGGGCTAGCATGCTAAACATTACACTAGGAGCGAAGCACTATCACACTAAGTATTGGTTGCACAAACATACTCGCTTTGTTAGGCAAGATCATAAACTGTATTGGACAATATAGTTTACATACCAAATGTCCATTTCCATTTATTACAAATAATAAGAAAACGTAAATGCCTGACTTACCTATCAAGGAGGAAATTAGCAAGTTTGGCGTCAGATGAAAAAAATCTTCTCCGCCTTCAATCGTCTCCATCTTTCAAAGGCATCCCCGATACAAATCCTTGTTTTGTTCCTGGCTTTGTCATGAATTAGTTGAGAATCGTAACGAGGCCTTTTAGATTTACTAAAGGCCTACTGAAATGCGATTTTCTTATTTAAACGGGGATAGCAGGTTCATTCAATGTGTCATACTTGATCATTTCGCGATATTTCCATATTTTTGCTGAAAGGATTTAGTAGAGAACATCGACGATAAAGTTCGCAACTTTTGGTCGCTGATAAAAAAGCCTTGCCTGTACCGGAAGCAGCAGACGAGTAGCGTGACGTCACAGGTTGTGGAGCTCCTCACATCCGCACATTGTTTACAATCATGGCCACCAGCAGCGAGAGCGATACGGACCGAGAAAGCGACGATTTCCCCATTAATTTGAGCGAGGATGAAAGATTTGTGGATGAGGAAAGTGAGAGTGAAGGACTAGAGGGCAGTGGGAGCGATTCAGATAGGGAAGATGCTGTGAGAGGCGGGTGGGACCTGATATTCAGCTGGGAATGACTAATACAGTAAATAAACACAAGACATATATATACTCTATTAGCCACAACACAACCAGGCTTATATTTAATATGCCACAAATTAATCCCGCATAACAAACACCTCCCCCCTCCCATCCATATAACCCGCCAATACAACTCAAACACCTGCACAACACACTCAATCCCACAGCCCAAAGTACCGTTCACCTCCCCAAAGTTCATACAGCACATATATTTCCCCAAAGTCCCCAAAGTTATGTACGTGACATGCACATAGTGGCACGCACGTACGGGCAAGCGATCAAATGTTTGGAAGCGTTCTCACGGTACCGTGTCTGCCTATCCAACTCAAAGTCCTCCTGGTAAGAGTCTCTGTTGTCCCAGTTCTCCACAGGCCAATGGTAAAGCTTGACTGTCATCTTTCGGGAATGTAAACAATGAAACACCGGCTGTGTTATTCGGCACAGCAGTCAGGGGTTGCATTCTGCGGCGGGGGTGCGTTATCCCGCACAACACCTGCCGCAAAACACTGCTTCCCACCTACAGCTTTCTTCTTTGCTGTCTCCATTGTTCATTGAACAAATTGCAAAAGATTCACCAACACAGATGTCCAGAATACTGTGGAATTTTGCGATGAAAACAGATGACTTAATAGCTGGCCATCATGCTGTCCCAAAATGTCCTCTACAATCCGTGATGTCACGTGCCGGCGTCATCATACGGAGACGTTTTCAGCAGGATATTTCGCGCGAAATTTAAAATTGCACTTTAGTAAGCTAACCCGGCCGTATTGGTATGTGTTGCAATGTTAAGATTTCATCATTGATGTATAAACTAACAGACTGTGTGGTCAGTAGTAGTGGGTTTCAGTAGGCCTTTACTAAGGTCTGACATGTTTAGTAACTTTACCAGTGGCAGTAGCCAGATGAAGATGGCGCTGGCAACCTGGACGTAAGACACTCACAGACTTTCTAATTGTTCAAACGGTAGAGGGCGGGACATCAAAATGAAAACAAGATTTCGGGGCTGTAAATAAAAATTTTTAAATGAGTATATCCCAGCTGAACTACTGTTATAAGTTATAGAGGTATTTGAAAATAACATGATTTATTAATGCCTTTTGACATATCAGGGCTATTTAATGATGACTTGACATGAAATTATTACATATGGCTCCTTTAAATGTGTAAGTTATAAAAAAAAAAAGATGTAAAAAATGATAAACTAAAATAAATAAATTTGTGATAGTTGAACAATAAGGCTGCTTGAATCAAATGAAAAATGTCTGAGACTGACCACAACACCTATCAAAAATACAAAATGGTTCGTTCCACCTAGCATGGGACACTTCAGTCAACACAGACGTCATAACGTCATCAAAGCTCACCTTTAAGTATTCGCACACGGCACAGACATTTAAAAAAAAAAAAAGTAGAGGCGATAGAGGAAAAGTAAAAATGTAATAAAACTATCCGTGGCAGCACAGGAGAAAGTTATGTACAAGTTTCACTTTTGTATCTCATTGCCCATAACTGTGGTGTGTTCAAAGACCCTTGATTAAAGTTAACAAAAGAGGTGTCACAAGTTTTTAGAGACAAGAAGACAGGAAGAGACTTAGGAGATGCACTAATGATAATATTATAATAATGTATTATGTGCTTAGTACTCTCCATTGATGATAATACTATGTGTATACTTTACACCAGTGTTTTTCAATTTTTTTTGAGCCAAGGTACATTTTTGCGTTGAAAAAATGCGGAGGCACACCACCAGCAGAAATCATTAAAAAACGAAACTCAGTTGACAGTAAAAGGTCGTTGTCACCCCCTGACTTATTTGGAGTTTTTTTTTGCTGTTTTCCTGTGTGTAGTGTTTTAGTTCTTGTCCTGCGCTCCTATTTTGGTGGCCTTTTCTCTTTTTTTGGTATTTTCCTTTAGCAGTTTCATGTCTTCCTTTGAGCGATATTTCCCGCATCTACTTTGTTTTTATCCTTCATCTTGGGGACATTGTCGATTGTCATGTCATGTTCGGATGTACATTGTGGACGCCGTCTTTGCTCCACAGTAAGTCTTTGCTGTCGTCCAGCATTCTGTTTTTGTTTACTTTGTAGCCAGTTCAATTTTAGTTTCGTTCTGCATAGCCTTCCCTAAGCTTCAATGCCTTTTCTTAAGGGCACTCACCTTTTGTTTATTTTTGGTTTAAGCATTAGACACCTTTTTACCTGCACCCTGCCTCCTGACATCTACAAAGCAATTAGCTACCTGCTGCCACCTACTGATATGGAAGAGTACTACACGCTACCGAGCTCTAGACAGCACCGACACTCAACAACAACACATCATTTGCAGATTATAATTACTGGCTTGCAAAAAATATTTCTAACTAGGCATGTCCAATAATGGCTTTTTGTCGATATCCGATATTCCGATATTGTTCAACTCTTTAATTACCGATACCGATATCAACCGATATATGCAGTCGTGGAATTAACACATTATTATGCCTAATTTGGACAACCAGGTATGGTGAAGATAAGGTACTTTTTTTTTTAATTAATAAAATAAGATAAATACATTAAAAACATTTTTTTTGAATAAAAAAGAAAGTAAAACAATATAAAAACAGTTACATAGAAACTAGTAATTAATGAAAATTAGTCAAATTAACTGTTAAAGGTTAGTACTATTAGTGGACCATCAGCACGCACAATCATGTGTGCTTACGGACTGTATCCCTTGCAGACTGTATTGATCTATTTTGATATATAATGTAGGAACCAGAAATATTAATAACAGAAAGAAACAACCCTTTTGTGTGAATGAGTGTAAATGGGGGAGGGAGGTTTTTTGGGTTGGTGCACTAATTGTAAGTGTATCTTGTGTTTTTTATGTTGATTTAATAAAAAAATAAAAAATAAATACAAATAAAAAATGATACCGATCATAAAAAAAAACGATACTGATAATTTCCGATATTACATTTTAACGTATTTATCGGCATCCCTATTTCTAACCCAAATAGGTGAAATTAGATAATCTCCCACGGCACACCAGACTGTATCTCACGGCACACTAGTGTGCCGCGGCACAGTGGTTGAAAAACACTGCTTTACACTATGAAGTAAAGGAAAACATGACAGATTTGTAATTATATTTAAGTGACTAATGACAGGTTATATGATTATTTAAATTCATATTCTGGCCACTTTATAGTGAATTCGTTAGCACTTTTTGGGGGGAAAGGACAACAACTAACCTTTTTTTTGTTTTGTTTTTTTGGGTGGGTGGTTATGTAGATATGTTGTAGATATGTTAATTCCATCTTTAAAAAGTCCAACACCTAATTTAGGTTTTTACACGTTTTTTAAATAGCTGGTCTCAACCAAGTTCATGCAATAATTTGTATTTTAGTGATTGTAAACATACCAAATATAGGGCGGTGACGTTGGGTAGACTTTATGAGTCTTGTGTATGGGGGCCTAGAATTTGGTGCACCAGCCTTGAGTGTAACGATACATGGATTCGGAATCAGATTTTTCAGTAGGGAACATTCGATATGGGATGTAATTCAGATGTTTCTACATGACGGTAAATCATTTTTAAAAATGCACTAAGACGTTCCATTTTGTTTTGCAGGTGGCATTTTTTTGTGTGGCAATTACCACTTTGTGGCTGTGTCTCAAATTAAAAACTTTTGTCAGTACACATTGTTTGGAAAATAACATAATTATGTCTCCGAGGCTGTACTACTTTTACTTCCATTGCTGCCCCCAAGCTAATGTGTGCAAACTTTTCCTACAAAGAGAGGAAATTACAAAGGGGAAAAATGCAAAAAATGAAAATCTCTCAAGATAAAGCTAGTGCAAGTAATAAATTACAACGCACCCTTTATGAGAAATGACAATCATTGAATGAGAAATAGAGTGAAGTTTATTTTCAAATAATTGATAGCCTGCCAAAAGTTATTTGTGTAATAAAAAAAAAAAAGATTAATTATGTACATTTGTAATTCAGTTGACAAAACATGCTCTCACATGTTTTATGGTTTGAAATGGAATCACTCTTTAATACAATATTAATGGTTAAAGTAAGCAGAAAGACAAAGTTTTTAATCGATATGTCTCCATAACCCCCCCCCACCCCCCCGCGACCCCGAAAGGGACAAGCGGTAGGAAATGGATGGGTGGATGTATGACAAAGACATGCAAAATAGACCATCAACAAGAATACACTTAGAATGTAAGAAACAGACAAACACTTCATCTCATCAACAGGTGGACTCTTACAAAGGAATGAAACCCTAATTTCTATAATACAATTAATATTTTAGATGAAAATTTATAAATAGAATATTCGAGGTCAATATTATATTTATATAAGTAACAATAACCATTACAATCTTATGAAATCATTACTATGATATGCTGTACGTTTTTATTTTATTTGTATAAATGTATTTTGTCTTATTTTTAGATAAATGACATTATTAGTCATTATTATTCTTTACTAAATAAGTAATTTTAAGCCATTATATCATTTTGTGAAAACTTTGCAATAAAGTAATTAAAATATATATATATATATATATATATATATATATATATATATATATATATATAGGTTGATTGGCAACACTAAATTGGCCCCTAGTGTGTGGATGTGAGTGTGAATGTTGTCTGTCTATCTGTGTTGGCCCTGCGATGAGGTGGCGACTTGTCCAGGGTGTACCCCGCCTTCCGCCCGATTGAAGCTGAGATAGGCTCCAGCGCCCCCCGCGACCCCAAAGGGAATAAGCGGTAGAAAATGGATGGATGGATATATATATATATACATATATATATATATATATATATATATATATATATATATATATATATATATATATATATATATATATTTCACGTTATTTTAGACTTATATGATGTAAGTCTTTACACCTTTTTTTATTGCTTGATTTTTTTTAAGTTACACTTTCAATCGCAGGTTTTTTTTATCTCGTCTGGCATGCTGTTATTGACTGTTTATGTTCTGTAAAAATACAAATAAAAAACTCAATAGTTACGAGCTTGTCACGTGGCGGAAAAGGCGGGACTAATGTTAAGTAATGGCGGCTGTCGACAGTGCCTACGACAAGCTAGTAGGGGCAAAGTGCTGCAACGCATACAGTTGCACACTGTGGGAATAACATATCAGAGGTCAACTAAAATAATAAAATATTGAGTAATAGTAGCAAACTGCAAAAAATGAAGTTATGATTTATTTCCAATATACATCAAATGCATGGCCTTTAGCGGGAACATGCCCCTACCTTGTCGGTACGTCGCCGGGATTCTACTTGCTAGTCGTCGAAGAAGAAGAAGCGGGTAAATATTGCTGTCCTCATTTCCGGTTAGCGTGAAACGACAGTAATGAATTTAGGATCAAGATTGACCCACTCAGGAAGTAAGTACACATTTTATACATACTCTACTTATTGAAGTGTACATATTATACTTATTGGAGTGTGCTTTATTGGATACACGACTATCAGCTGCTAACAAGAAGAAACGTTAGCATTACATGGATTTGCCAACCAAAGGAAAACCTCGATAAATGTTGTTTTGGAAGGAGCATAAACGCCAAAGTGTAAGGCTGATTTACACGCTGACAAGTTGGTGAAGTAGCTAAGAGCTCAAAGTCAAAAGTAATAGTGCTGAACTCTGTAGAACTTGCACCTGGCTCGCTGACAACAAGCTATCCATGGGCGAGGGCGGACCTACGTCACTTCCGCCCTCCAATCCCCTAGCAACGCGGTCGCCATATTGAATTCTTTGAAAACAAACCAGCTCACAGCGAACACAGCATTGACAGAAAAGGCATTTAACGAGGTTTCATGGCATTTTAAACTGTTCTAAATGGCGTATGATTATGTAAATAGTCTTTCCAGTGAGGCTAGGTTAAGATACGAGTTAAAATGTTCTGTAGTTGGATTAAACGACTGCCCTTACCGCCTTCCAGCAGATGCGTGGACTGATAATCCTACACAATGGCCGGACATGGAATTTGGAAATCTTTATGTCTACCTCACAAGCGCACCAGGTCGGTTGTTAGCATCGGTTGTTACATAACGAATAAATCACATAAAAATGGTTAAATCACCCAAGGTATGTTGATAAATGATAATAAGGATGACACGGTGGCTACCAGTATCTGTATATTTATTATATCTGTAGAGAGCTCATTCAAATTCAGTTCAGTATTATGATTTATTATTTGCTGAATTACTGGAAATAGCCTTTATACCGTATGTTATTGTTGTGCAACAACAACAACTTCAGCTGTCGAACGTTATTCAGTAAAAATTCAACGGGTTCAACATTAGCATGGACGGTATAGCCAAGTTGTGGTTAAGAAGGTGGATTTTTGTTCCTAATATTTACCAGAAACGAAGTGATCCGAACACACGACCCGGGATTTTGGGGGACTCCAGTGAGAACCGTCCTCGTTTTCCCGGTGTAAAGCTGCGAGCCATTTGTCTCGTCTCTGTGGGCTTTTAGCACGCTTTGGCAGAACAAAATACGACCTTTGTTTTCCCTGTTTCCAGTTGTGGTTTGCACAACCAAAAACAACACAGTTTTTTTGGCATTTTGGAGGCAGAATGACGGGTTTAATCAGCGCAGGTCGACAGGTTAAAGAGTAATGGCGACGGTTTGTTTTCAACGCCAGTCAGGTTGCTATGGCTCGAAGAACCCGTATGTAGCTCAGTTGCCCGGATGTCGGCCCTGCCCCATACACTTGGGTAAAACGGAATCCATCCTGTTTGGGTCCCACATCAACCTTAAGAAAGTCAGTGACTTCACTATAAAAGTGTGTGACATTGTTATCACCAGGAAAGATTAGGTCACCTACCTAGGTTCTATTCTAGAGGCTAATCTTTCCTGTGATAAAATGGCAACCAAGGTAATCAAAAAGGTCAACCAACGAACGAAATTTCTCTATAGAATCTCCTCTCTGGTCAACAAAAGCACCATGAGGATTCTAGCGGGAACTCTCGTTCAACCCTTTTTCGATTACGCATGCACCTCCTGGTACCCTGGCACCTCCAAAACCCTCAAATCTAAACTCCAAACATCCCAGAACAAGCTAGTCAGATTACTTCTAGACCTCCACCCCAGATCACACCTCACTCCTACCCACTTCTCCAAAGTGGGCTGGCTCAGGGTGGTGGACAGAGTAAAACAACTTGCACTGAGCCTAGTCTATAAAATCCGCTACACCTCCCTGATACCGAAGTACATGTCAAACTACTTCCTTAACGTAAATGACCGCCATAACCACAACACCAGGGGGAGCTCCACTAACCACGTTAAACCCAGATTTCGAACTAACAAAGGTCTTAACTCATTCTCTTTCTTTAACACATCAAGGTGGAATGCACTCCCAACAGGTGTAAAAGAAAGGGCATCTCTATCCTCCTTCAAAACCGCACTAAAAGAACACCGCCAGGCAACTTCAACCCTAAACTAACACCCTCCCCGGATTGTTAATACCGGTAATCAAATGTAAATAATCAAATGTAAAAACTTTTTCTTATGCTTTCTGATCTCTCTCTCTCGCTCTCGCTCTCTCTCTCTCTCTCTGTGTGTGTGTGTGTCCACTACTTGCTGTACATATCCTACCAAGTCAGACCTACACTGTTTCCATGTCTTTGTTCTCAATTGTTGATGACTGAAGTGATGATAACAACCAAACCCCCCCCCCCCCACGTCCCACACCCCGGATTGTAAATAATTCAATGCATATACTCTGATGATTATCTTGTGTAACGACTTTATTATGATGATTGTATATATCTGTATCATGAATCAATTAAGTGGACCCCGACTTAAACAAGTTGAAAAACTTATTGGGGTGTTACCATTTAGTGGTCAATTGTACGGAATATGTACTGCACTGTGCAATCTACTAATAAAAGTCTCAATCAATCAATCAAAATACATGTGTTATGTTAGCTGTACGTGTAGTAGCATTGCCAGCTAACGTTGTTGTTAATAATAAATGGTTGACTGTTTGTCCCTCAGGACGTGCAGGATGAAGGTGAAGGTGAAGAAATGGAACGGAGTCGCGTCCTGGTTGTGGGTGGCTAATGATGAGAACTGTGGTATCTGCAGACTGGCCTTTAATGGCTGCTGTCCTGAATGTAAGTATGCACCTATCTCCCAGGTACACTATATTGCCAAAAGTATTTGGCCACCCATCCAAATGATGAGAATCAAGTGTCCTAATCACTTGGCCCGGCCACAGGTGTATAAAATCAAGCACTTAAGCATGGAGACTGTTTCTACAAACATTTGTGAAAGAATGGTGCGCTCTCAGTGATTTCCAGTGTGGAACTGTCATCAATCAATCAATCAATCAATGTTTATTTATATAGCCCTAAATCACAAGTGTCTCAAAGGGCTGCACAAGCCACAACGACATCCTCGGTACAGAGCCCACATAAGGGCAAGGAAAAACTCACCCCAGTGGGACGTCGATGTGAATGACTATGAGAAACCTTGGAGAGGACCGCATATGTGGGTAACCCCCCCCTCTAGGGGAGACCGAATGCAATGGATGTCGAGTGGGTCTGACATAATATTGTGAAAGTCCAGTCCATAGTGGATCCAACATAATAGTAAGAGTCCAGTCCATAGTGGGGCCAGCAGGAAACCATCCAGAGCGGAGACGGGTCAGCAGCGCAGAGATGTTCCCGTCATAGGATGCCACCTGTGCAACAAATCCAGTCGTGAAATTTCCTCGCTCCTAAATCTTTCAAAGTGAACTGTCCGCTTTGTTATAAGAAAATGGAAGAGTTTGGGAACAACAGCAACCCAGCCACCAAGTGGTAGGCCATGTAAACTGACAGGGAGGGCTCAGCGGATGCTGAAGCGCATAGTCCAAAGAGGTTGCCCACTTTCTGCACAGTCAGTTGCTACAGAGCTCCAAACGTCATGTGACCTTCCAATTAGCCTACGTACAGTACGCAGAGAGCTTCATGGAGTGGGTTTCCTTGGCCGAGCAGCTGCATCTAAGCCATACATCACCAAGTCCAATGCAAAGCGTGGGATGCAGTGGTGTGGAGTACATCACCACTGGACTCTAGAGCGGTGGAGACGCCTTCTCTGGAGTGATGAATCACGCTTTTTCATCTGGCAATCTGACGGACGAGTCTGGGTTTTGAGGTTGCCAGGAGAACGATACATTTCGGACTGCATTGTGCTGAGTATTATATTTGTTGGAGGAGGAATTATGGTGTGGGGTTGGTTTTTCAGGAGTTGGGCTTGGCCCCTTAGTTCCAGTGAAAGGAAATTTGAATGCTCCAGGATACCAAAAACATTTTGGACAATTCCATGCTCCCAACCTTGCGGGAACAGTTTTGAGTGGGCCCCTTCCTCTTCCAACATGACTGTGTGCACCAGTGCACAAAGCAAGGATCCATAAAGACGTGTATGACAGAGTCTGGTGTGGATGAACTTGACTGGCCTGCACAGAGTCCTGACCTGAACCCAATAGAACACCTTTGGGATAATTAGAACGGAGACTGAGAGCCAGGCCTTCTCCACCAACATCCGTGTGTGACCTCACCAATGTGCTTTTGGAAGAGCGGTCGAAAATTCCTATAAACACACTCCGCAACCTTGTGGACAGCCTTCCCAGAAGAGTTGAAGCTGTAATAGCTGCAAAAGGTGGACCGACATCATATTGAACCCTATGGGTTAGAAATGGGATGGCACTTCAAGTTCATATGTGAGTCAAGGCAGGTGGCCAAATACTTTTGGCAATATAGTGTATGTGACCAACATTTTGAAAAATGAACTTCAAAACATCATAGCCCCCTTAATTAATTGTCATAAATGCAGTAGATCAGGGGTGCCCATTACGTCGATCGCGAGCTACCGGTCGATGGTGGCGGGTGTGTCAGTCGATCGCCAGCCAGGCATTAAAAAAATAGCCATAAAAATTAGCAATCTTCAATAAGACGTCACTTTCATTACATGATTGACATTCACGACACCTGGAAAAATGGATAAATGGATAGATGGACCTCAATATTAAGCAAGTATTAGCAATATTATTGTTAGAAGCGCTAACATTAAGGACCTATCTTAGCGGTCGTTAAAGGGGAACATTATCACCAGACCTATGTAAGCGTCAATATATACCTTGATGTTGCAGAAAAAAGACCATATATTTTTTTAACCGATTTCCGAACTCTAAATGGGTGAATTTTGGCGAATTAAACGCCTTTCTATTCGCTCTCGAAGAGATGACGTCACAACGTGACATCACATCGGGAAGCAATCCGCCATTTTCTCAAACACATTACAAACACCGAGTCAAATCAGCTCTGTCATTTTCCGTTTTTTCGACTGTTTTCCGTACCTTGGAGACATCATGCCTCGTCGGTGTGTTGTCGGAGGGTGTAACAACACGAACAGGGACGGATTCAAGTTGCACCAGTGGCCCAAAGATGCAAAAGTGGCAAGAAATTGGACGTTTGTTCCGTACACTTAACCGACGAAAGCTATGCTACGACAGAGATGGCAAGAATGTGTGGATATCCTGCGACACTCAAAGCAGATGCATTTCCAACGATCTGCCGCCAGACCCCCAGGAAAAGAGAGCGGATGAGGGTATGTCTACAGAATATATTAATTGATGAAATCTGGGCTGTCTGCACTCTCAAAGTGCATGTTGTTGCCAAATGTATTTCATATGCTGTAAACCTAGTTCATAGTTGTTAGTTTCCTTTAGTGCCAAACAAACACATACCAATCGTTGGTTGGAAGGCGATCGCCGAATTCGTCCTCGCTTTCTCCCGTGTCGCTGGCTGTCGTGTCGTTTTCGTCGGTTTCGCTTGCATACGGTTCAAACCGATATGGCTCAATCGCTTCAGTTTCTTCTTCAATTTCGTTTTCGCTACCTGCCTCCACACTACAACCATCCGTTTCAATACATGCGTAATCTGTTGAATCGCTTAAGCCGCTGAAATCCGAGTCTGAATCCGAGCTAATGTCGCTTTACCTTGCTGTTCTATCCGCCATGTTTGTTTGTATCGGCATCACTATGTGACGTAACAGGAAAATGGACGGGTGTATATAACGATGGTTAAAATCAGGCACTTTGAAGCTTTTTTTAGGGATATTGCGTGATGGGTGAAATTTTGAAAAAAACTTCGAAAAATAAAATAAGCCACTGGGAACTGATTTTTAATGGTTTTAACCCTTCTGAAATTGTGATAATGTTCCCCTTTAAGGACCTGTATTAGCGGTGCATTGATCAGCGAGAGGTAACTTCCTTATGCTGCTGTATTGACATCAGCTGGTGAGCTGCTTACTCGCCTCACAGCTTGTGAATGTTAATTCTAGATTATAAATCATGCCTCTCAACTGGATAGTCAAATGGTGTGGACATAAACTGAGAAGTTGGTACACTTTGACAGTCAATTTAGACCCGGAAATGGCAAAAAAAACAACTGAAAATCGCTCTGTTCCACCCCCTTTTTTGCGTGAGGATTGAGACATTCTCCATCTAAACAGATAATGTGGTAATCATTGATGTTCAAGAAAAAAGCAAGAGTTGCATTTTAAAATTAATGCTACGCTGTATGCTTAAAATTAGCAAAACATTAAGTGTTATTATGAATGTGCCTGTTACTACATTACATATATAGGTACATCATGTATGTAAAACTTGATGAAGGTGTTTGGATGTTTTTTTAAGCGCTTTACAGACAGAATAACGCGTCTCCTATAGGCTCCATTGTAAGCGGACTTCTACCAACATTTATTTAATAGTTAGAATGCATTGAAAAATACAAATGTGTTCTTGTCTTATATAAGGATTGTGAATGATGGGCAAAATTCCCCAAAAAAGTACAGTTCCCCTTTAACTTCTATTTGTGACATACAGTACACAGGGTTGGCGCTAGGAATTTTCAAAATGGGGTCCCACAGTAAATTTTTGGTGTCACACTTTTTTGTAACCGTCTTGAAAACAAATGATAAATGTATACATTATCCTTTTATAACTCACATTCTGTATTGTGTTTTAAAATGGTAAAGTGTATTCTAGTAAAATATGCAGAGATAAGATGTGTCCGTATCAAAATATTACTTGAAATCAATTTTTGGCAGCAGCAAAGTGGTCGTTGGGTAGATTTGAGCTTTTGTAAAGGGTATTTCAACAAGTAAACAGTACAGTAGGTACTTGATTTTGATATATGTAATGCTCATAAGGAGATATGTCAGATAATATCAGACTGCCGATATTATCGGCCGATAAATGCTTTAAAATGTAATATCGGTATTGGTTCCAAAAAGTAAAATGTATGACTTTTTAAAACGCCGCTGTACGGAGTGGTACACGGACGTAGGGAGAAGTACAGAGCAGTTGCGTCTCCCAGTCATACTTGCTAACCCTCCCGATTTTCCCGGGAGACTCCCTAATTTCAGTGCCCATCCCGAAAATCTCCCGGGGGAGCCATTCTCACGAATTTCTCCCAATTTCCACCCAGACAACAATATTGGGGGCGGGCCTTAAAGACACTGACGTTGCGTGCTGGCCCGGTCACATAATATCTACGGCTTTTCACACACACAAGTGTATGCAAGCATACTTGGTCAACAGCCATACAGGTCACACTGAGGGGGGCCGTATAAACAACTTTAACACTGTTACAAATATGCGCCACACTGTGAACCCACACCAAACAAGAATGACAAACACATTTCGGGAGTACATCCGCACCGTAACACAACATAAACACAACAGAACAAATACCCAGAACCCCTTGCAGCACTAACTCTTCCAGGACGCTACAATATACATCCCCCGCTACCCTCTAACCCCCACCTCAACCCCGCCCCGCCAAGCCCGCCCACCTCAACCTCCTCATGCTCTCTCAGGGAGAGCATGTCCCAAATTCCAAGCTGCTGTTTTGAGGCATGTTAAAAAAAAGAATGCACTTTGTGACTTCAATAATAAATATGGCAGTGCCATGTTGGCATTTTTTTCCATAACTTGAGTTGATTTATTTTGGAAAACCTTGTTACATTGTTTAATGCATCCAGCGGGGCATCACAACAAAATTAGGCATAATAATGTGTTAATTCCACGACTGTATATATCGGTATTGGTTGATATCGGAATCGGTAATTAAGAGTTGGACAATATCAGATATCGGCAAAAAAGCCATCTCTACTCATAAGGGTATTTCTAGTAAAATATGTAGAGATGAGATGTGTAAATATCAAAATATTACTTGGAATAATTTTTTGTCAGGCAATATTATCGTACATTTAATAAAAAAGTTACATAAATTAATACATCCAAAGACTTTATAAATGTTTATTATGTGCAGGAAGAAATAACAGTTACAATTGTGTGTAGCTTCTAAACAAGAAAGAGGTTTTATCACATCAACATCGGTCTAACAACAGTCTTTTAACTCTCAATACAACAGAAAAGGCAAACTGTCATTTTCCGGACACGATAAAAGCTTAAATAATGTCAAACACGTAGCGTGACAATAACCATGAAGATAAAGTCTTTGTCTTACACCTAGTAATCTGCTGTGGACAGACGAAGCCAAGCAATGCAGGTTTAGCGAGCGCTGCTCGCTCCTGTGAAGGAAATGCATTTTTGGCAGGCAATTACATTTTGGCACGACACCGGAAAATATGAATAAAACACCGGCGGAAAGCGATAATCGATAATAAAAAACAAAACAAGCCAACCGGAGTTTTGACCCAGAGAAGGAGGGGTCGGTAAAAAATCTTTGTCCCACGCACGGACTTCCGGAAATGTGCATCCTTTCTGATTTCAGTGCCTAAAAAGACACAAAAAGTGTGTTAACGCCAACAGTGAGTACAGGCCAAAAGATTGGACACACCTTCTCATTAAATGTGTTTTCTTTATTTGTAGATTGTCACTGAAGGCATCAAAACTATGAATGAACACATGTGGAGTTATGTACTTAACAAAAAAGGTGAAATAACTGAAAACATGTTTTGTATTCTAGTTTCTTCAAAATAGCCACCCTTTGCTCTGATTACTGCTTTGCACACTCTTCGCATTCTCTCGATGAGGTGACTACTTCTTGAAGTAGTCACCTGAAATGGTTTTCACTTCACAGGTGTCATAGTTGTGATGCCTTCAGTGACAATCTACAATGTAAATAGTCATGAAAATAAAGAAAACGCATTGAAATGAGGTGTGTCCAAAGTTTTGGCCTGTACTGTATATAGACCTTTATTTGTTAAATCTTTTGTCTTAAATTAGTAACATTAGTTAAAGTGGTCGATGCATTGTTTTATTGTTGACTGCCTGGAGGTGGCTAGCTAGCGTGGCTAAAGTATGGCCACACACAATGAGGACAACCTTTTAAATTACACATTCAGGGGAGGGACAATCTTGAGTGGTTGTATTTCACCTTTTAAAAGGAAGTGGGTAAATATTGTCATTTTTTTGCACAACAACAGTTATATATTTTGGACAGTACTCCATTTTCAATCGCAGTGTTCAGAGTACAGAAATTGATGTTCACTTTTGGAAATATTTATTGTGCGATACAGCCAAAATCTGGAAATAGCTGCCCCTAAATGTTGCAAACTAAAATGGAATTGATGATTTCCGTGTGTCCTGTCATAATTAAAATGGTAATACTGTATTTTCTGCACTAAAAATCTCATTCCCAATACAGGTTCTGTTACACCCCTAAACACATTTTTTCCAGTATTAGCTGTAGGAATGCACAAGTATCGCCCCTCCACCATCACAATTGTCAATCTGTTTTGCAGGTAAGGTACCCGGGGACGACTGTCCGTTGGTCTGGGGTCAGTGTTCCCACTGTTTTCACATGCACTGCATCTTGAAGTGGCTCAACTCTCAGCAGGTCCAGCAGCAGTGTCCCATGTGCAGGCAGGAGTGGAAGTTTAAAGAATGAACTCACCTGATTGTTGGTATGATTGTAAATAAGCTTTTTTTCATACCTGTACTTGACACAACTGAAATGAAGCGGACGTCTAAGGCATTGGTGTACAGTTCATTTGAAAAATAAGTTATCGGAGCCAAATATGTGTATGTACTGTACAGTAGAGGGCGCTGCAGGCTGGGGCAAATAAGCCATTGGTCAACACAGGTGGTTGTCAGTTGTTGACCTGGCAAGTTTGAACTGAATTTGGCAAATTATGGAGTTTTTTGACTTGCTGGAGCCAAATAAATTGTTGACGTTTCATCAAAGATGGCTCTTTGAATTTAATTTTCACATGCCAAATCAAGCACAAATGTAACCTTTTGCAGAGGTGCTTGCTGAGTAAACCAGTACTGTTGAGTATTTGTCACCCCTTCCAGAAAAACTCAAGGACGGCGTGGCGCAGTGGGAGAGTGGCCGTGCGCAACCCGAGGGTCCCTGGTTCAATCCCCACCTAGTACCAACCTCGTCATGTCCGTTGTGTCCTGAGCAAGACACTTCACCCTTGCTCCTGATGGGTGCTGGTTAGCGCCTTGCATGGCAGCTCCCTCCATCAGTGTGTGAATGTGTGTGTGAATGGGTAAATGTGGAAGTAGTGTCAAAGCGCTTTGAGTACCTTGAAGGTAGAAAAGCGCTATACAAGTACAACCCATTTATCATTTATTTAAGAAGCATTTCGAGGTCACATGGTTGCAACCCATGTGCCCTACATTTTGTGACGGCTATTTTGTGTACACACATTCAACCCAATGCATTGGTGACTCGGTCGTTAAAATAATGCTTTTCAGCGTTGCCTCCTTGCATTGTGGGTCTCAATGTGTAAATGCTGAAAAATAATGAGGGAAAATAATTTATTAACTTATTTTTTATTAAAGAAGTGTACGACTCTGTTAATGTCAGTCAATTGCTCTCATGCTAACTGTTAACGTGCGTGAAGTAACAAAATAATTCACTTTTTAGAAAATGTTTGCTGGCATACGCCTCAGAGGCAAATATGTTGTTACTTGGTGCATGTTAACTGTTAGAATGAATTGATTTACGTGGACCCCGACTTAAAGAAGTTGAAAAACTTATTTGGGTGTTACCATTTAGTGGTCAATTGTACGGAATATGTACTGTACTGTGCAATTTAATAAAAGTTTCAATCAATCAATCAATTAATAGAATGCTAATGTTAGCATGCAATTTATTTTTTTAGCATTTTGCATGTATGTACCTCAGAGTCAAATATAACTGTTAGTTAGCATGTTCGATTTTTACCAAATGTTGCAAGTAAATGCCTCAAAGTATTCAAATATTCTTATTTTATGGAGGTTAACTGTTAGCATGCCAACAGTTGAAATGCAGTGCACTGTCAGTACCCCAGATGGTGCACTCAAAATTTAGTCTACATCATTTTTGGGTCGATGCATCGCATAGAGGTGGCTCGCTAGCGCGGCTAAAGTATGGCCCCACAGTGTGGAGACGCTTCTAAGTTACTCATTCAGAGAGGGACTAACTTGAGTGGTTGAAATTCATCATTCAAAAGGAGATAAAAGGAAGTGGGTAAATATTGGGATCGTCCGTTTCGGTAAGTGCACAACAACAGTTATAAAGTATATTTGGGACAGTAATAGGACTGCCAAGATTTTGAGAAAAAACCTACCGTATTTTTCGGACTATAAGTCGCAGTTTTTTTCATAGTTTGGCCGGGCTCTAGTGCGACTTATATGTTTTTTCCCTTTTTTATTATGCATTTTCGGCAGGTGCGACTTATACTCCGGTGCGACTTGTACTCCGAAAAATACGGTAATTGTGATTTTTTTTTTCCCCCACCAAGATTGCAATTTTTATATTTCATACATTAAAATGCATGACACCGAAAATACCGACTAAAGGCAGCCATGCTGCTTTTAGACTGTTATTCATCATATCCTTGTCTCAAGGTGCCACACATTAGAACAGTGGTTCTTAACCTGGGTTCGATCGAACCCTAGGGGTTTGGTGAGTCGGCCTCAGGGGTTCGGCGGAGGTCAAAACACACCCGACTCATCGTGTAAATACAAACTTCTCCCTTTTTACGGATACGGCAACAGCAGGCTGATTTGCAGGTGTGTAATTTGTTGTGAGTTTATGCACTGTGTTGGTTTTGTTGTTTGAACAAGGTGATGTTCATGCACGGTTCATTTTATGCACCAGTAAAAAAACATGGTTTTGATTGATTGATTGAGACTTTTATTAGTAGGTTGCACAGTGAAGTACATATTCCGTACAATTGACCACTAAATGGTAACACCCGAATAAGTTTTTCAACTTGTTTAAGTCGGGGTCCACTTAAATTGATTCATTGTAACACTTTAGTATGGGGAACATATACACCATTAATTAGTTGCTTATTAACATGCAAATTAGTAACATATTGGCTCTTAACTAGTCATTATTAAGTACTTATTAATGCCTTATTCGGCATGGCCTTATTATAACCCTAACCCTCCAACCCTGACCCTAACCCTAACCAAATAACTCTAAATTAAGTCTTTGTTACTTAGAATATGTTCCCCATACTAAAGTGTTACCAAAAACGTAGAACTTTGTCTTGAATTTGAAAAAAAAAACATTTTATTTTTCACTAAAGAAGGTTTCGGTGAATGCGCATATGAAACTGGTGGGGTTCGGTACCTCCAACAAGGTTAAGAACCACTGCATTAGAACAATATGCAATCATTTACTTAAAAAAATATTTGGCTTTCTCCAGACAGCGCTTTTGTCTCCATCATGCTCTTAAACTGAAGAAATAATAGATACAAACTATACAGTGTTTGTAATGTAATCATAATATACAATAATAATGCAATATTGTGGCCAAACAGCTCAATTTTTGTTTCATCTGACCACAAAACTTTCCTCCAGAAAGTCTTATTTTTGTCCATGTGACGTCAGATGAAACAAAAATTGAGCTGTTTGGCCACAATACCCAGCAATGTGTTTGAAGGAGAAAAGGTGACACCTTTTAAAGGCCTACTGAAATGCGATTTTCTTATTTAAACGGGGATAGCAGGTCCATTCTATGTGTCATACTTGATCATTTCGCGATATTGCCATATTTTTGCTGAAGGGATTTAGTAGAGAACATCGACGATAAAGTTCGCAACTTTTGGTCGCTGATAAAAAAAGCCTTACCTGTACCGGAAGTAGCAGACGAGTAGCGTGACGTCACAGGTTGTGGAGCTCCTCACATCTGCACATTGTTTACAATCATGGCCACCAGCAGCGAGAGCGATTCGGACCGAGAAAGCGACGATTTCCCCATTAATTTGAGCGAGGATGAAAGATTTGTGGATGAGGAAAGTGAGAGTGAAGGACTAGAGGGCAGTGGGAGCGATTCAGATAGGGAAGATGCTGTGAGAGGCGGGTGGGACCTGATATTCAGCTGGGAATGACTAAAACAGTAAATAAACACAAGACATATATATACTCTATTAGCCACAACACAACCAGGCTTATATTTAATATGCCACAAATTAATCCCGCATAACAAACACCTCCCTCCTCCCGTCCATATAACCCGCCAATACAACTCAAACGCCTGCACAACACACTCCCACAGCCCAAAGTACCGTTCACCTCCCCAAAGTTCAAACAGCACATATATTTCCCCAAAGTCCCCAAAGTTACGTACGTGACATGCACATAGCGGCACGCACGTACGGGCAAGCGATCAAATGTTTGGAAGCCGCAGCTGCATGCGTACTCACGGTACCGCGTCTGCGCATCCAACTCAAAGTCCTCCTGGTAAGAGTCTCTGTTGTCCCAGTTCTCCACAGGCCAATGGTAAAGCTTGACTGTCATCTTTCGGGAATGTAAACAATGAAACACCGGCTGTGTTATCCGGCACAACAGTCAGGGGGTGCATTCTACGGCGGGGGTGCGTTATCCGGCACAACACCTGCCGCAATACACCGCTTCCCACCTACTGCTTTCTTCTTTGCTGTCTCCATTGTTCATTGAACAAATTGCAAAAGATTCACCAACACAGATGTCCAGAATATTGTGGAATTTTGCGATGAAAACAGACGACTTACTAGCTGGCCACCATGCTTCCCAAAATGTCCTCTACAATCCGGGACGTCACGCGCAGGCGTCATCATACCGAGACGTTTTCAGCAGGATATTTTGCGCAAAATTTAAAATTGCACTTTAGTAAGCTAACCCGGCCGTATTGGCATGTGTTGCAATGTTAAGATTTCATCATTGATATATAAACTATCAGACTGCGTGGTCGGTAGTAGTGGGTTTCAGTAGGCCTTTAACCCCAGGAACACCATTCCTACCGTCAAGCATGGTGGTGTTAGTATTATGCTCTGGGCCTGTTTTGCTGCCAATGGAACTGGTGCTTTATAGAGTAAATGGGACAATGAAAAAGGAGGATTACCTCCAAATTCTTCAGGACAACCTAAAATCATCAGCCCGGAGGTTGGGTCTTGGGCGCAGTTGGGTGTTCCAACAGCACAATGACCCCAAACACACGTCAAAAGTGGTAAAGGAATGGCTAAATCAGGCTGGAATCAAGGTTTTAGAATGGCCTTCCCAAAGTCCTGACAATGCTGAAGAAACAAGTCCATGTCAGAAAACCAACACATTTAGCTGAACTGCACCAATTTTGTCAAGAAGAGTGGTCCAAAATTCAAGCAGAAGCTTGTGGATGGCTACCAAAAGCGCCTTATTGCAGTGAAACTTGCCAAGGGACATGTAACCAAATATTAACATTGCTGTATGTATACTTTTGACCCAGCAGATTTGCTCACATTTTCAGTAGACCCATAATAAATTCATAAAAGAACCAAACTTCATGAATGTTTTTTGTGACCGACAAGTATGTGCTCCAATCACTCTATCACAAAAAAATAAGAGTTGTAGAAATTATTGGAAACTCAAAACAGACATGACATTATGTTCTTTACAAGTGTATGTAAACTTTTGACCACGACTGTACATAAGTATTCACAGACTTTTTCATGAAGCTCAAAAGTAAGCGCAGGTGCATCCTGTTTCAACTGATCATTATTAAGATGTTCCTACCTTAATTGGAGTCTACCTGTGGTAAAATCAGTTGGCTGGACATGTTTTGGAAATGCACACACCTGTCTATATATAAGGTCCCACACTTGATAGAGCACAAACCAAGAATGACGTCAAAGGAATTGTCTGTATATTGTGTTGAGGCACACATCTGGGGAAGAGTACAGACAAATATCTGCTGCCTTCAAGGTCCCAATGATCACAATGGCCTCCATCATCCGTAAATGTAAGAAGTCTGGAACCACCAGGATTCTTCCTAGAGCTGACCGGTTGTCTAAACTGAGCGATCAGGGCATCTTATCGAAGGACAACCATCTGTGCTGTAATCCGCCAATCAGACTTATATGGTAGAGTGGCCAGACGGAAGCCCTTCCTTAGTAAAAAGCACCTGGAGTTTGACAAAATGCATCTGAAAAGACTCTCAGACCATGACAAACAACATTCTCTGGTCTGATGAGACAAAAATTGAAGTCTTTGGCGTGAATGCCAGGCGTCATGTTTGGAGAAAACCAGGTCAATACCATCCCTACAGTGAAGAATGGTGGTGGCAGCATCATGATGTGGGGATGTTTTTCAGTGGCAGGACCTGGGAGATGAGCCAGGATAGAGGGAAAGATGAATGCAGCAAAACCTACTCTTCAACTCAGAATGAGGCGACGGTTCATTTTTCATCAGGACAACGACCCTAAGCACGCAGCCGAGATATCAGAGGGATGGCTTCGGGACACTTCTGTCTATGTGCTCGAGTGGCCCCGCCAGAGCCCAGGCTTCAACCCAATTAACATCCCTGGAGAGATCTGAAAATGGCTGATGGAGTTTGAGAGGTGCTGAAAGAGGAATGGGCAAAACTGCCCAAAGATAGGTGTGCCAACTCGTGGCATCGTACTCAAAAAGACTTGAGGCTGTAACTGCTGCCAAAGGTGCATCAACAAAGTATTGAGCAAAGACTGTGAATACAATTTCTTAGTTTTTAATTTTTAATACATTTGCAAAAAGCTCTAAAAAATATTTTTTAATATTGTCATCATGGGGTGTTTTGTGAAGAATTTTGAGGACAAAAAAGATTGTATTCTATTTTGAAACAAATCTGTGACATAAAATGTGGAAAAAAGTGAAGCTCTGTGAATACTTTCTGGATGCAGTAAAACTATGTTGTAAACTATACAGTACATGGGCCTTGGAAATGTTGCAGATGGTCCTAACAGCGTCAAATTATGTAATCATAATTAAAATACAATATTTTAAGCTTCTGCTATGAGAATCTTATAATTCTCATCTGGCAACCCTGCAGTCACGTGACTCCCAGACAGCTCTCCAAGTGGCAGTGTATCAGGTAAACTAGCTCATTTCTAAAATCTTATTTTGCCATTAAAGCTCATTTGCATCATTTACCAATTGAATTGCTTTAAAGGGTCAAATGTTACAATTCAACTATTCTTAGCATGTTTCTTGAATTAATGATTGTGGAACAAGTAGGGGAATATACTGTAGCTATCTGGCTTTTAGCCTTGAAATCGTTAGCCTCACAATTTCAAGGATTTTCATGGAATAAATGATAATTTGCTTCAATTTAAAGTATACTTGTGCTACACCAAGTTATGATATACCCATTTCTGATTAGTAATACTTAATTTGAAAAACAAATATCCACCACTTTAATCCAAATGTGTTACGAGTTAATGCAGTTACTTGGGTGTCTCACCGTCAAGCGGCCACCAGGGGGCGCCCCAGTAAGCCGCCACCTTCTAACAGGCTGACTGTGTTTCTTCCTAGATCCACTTTGCAGCCACGGAGCTCAAAGTTCCAAAAAGCAGTGGACCACATCACTCACCTATTAAGCTGCTGCTGCAACAACAACAACAACAACAACAACAAGATGTTCTGCAGGAGGGTTTGGCAGAGACTCGGTCCAGGGGTCCTGAGGGTCTTCACACCAACATTTAGCAAAGGTCAGTTTAAAAATTGTTAATTGTTGGGTTTGCGTTGTGTGTTTACATTGATTTACACATGAAAACGTCTTATTGTCTACTGTAGTATACTTAAATTGATATATTCATTATATATGATACATACACTCATTATAAAACTAGAATATAATATACAACTGCTGACTCATTTGTAAGAGTTCAACATTTGCTGGGTTTTTTAGTTTCTTGTCATAGGAGCATTAAAATGGCAATAAGGGGTGGTACAGGGGCCATTTTAGGAACAGTGGGTTTTTATTTATTTAATTTTTTTATTAGCTCTTGTCATATTGTAAACATAAAATACATGTTTTATTAAAATTAGATAACATGCTAAATTTGATTCATCACCTATATCAAAAAGCTATAATGTTTTGTTCATGTAGCCCTGCATATGTATGATATGTGATGGATTTATTCATCACATATTAAGGAAATTCAACAGTTGTAAATTTGGAAAAAGTGGAATGAGTAAAACTAATGAATAATAGTCATCACCCCCAAAAAGATGACACTATATAGATATGTATTTGTAGTTATAAAGTGTGTGGAGAAATGAGCTGCCTTCCTGCTTGCTAAATAACATGTTCCTCCATAGTGTCATATATAATATCCATCCATCCATCCATTTTCTACTGCTTGTCCCAATATGTAATTCATATATTGGTATGCATTGAATTGCTTTGTGTGTCTTTTATGTACAACATTACATGAGTTAAAGTAATCCTTCATTTATTTTGATTAATAGAATAACTATTACAAACCCGATCATACATATCTTCTATATGCAACCATCACTAGAAAGAGTTTTTGTTGCAGTGCTATATAATCATGTGTGTAAGTTTATGTGAACATTTTTCATCATCACAAATCCAAGTTCTCACCGTGCAAATGAGTTTTGGGTCTTGTATTCTCAGGATGCTTTTTTTTCTTTTCACGCATCCTTGCCTGCATCATCATTTACTCTGGGCTCTGAGCATGTGGAATTCAGGCGAAGGGGAAAAACTGCTTCCACTGCTTTTTTTCCCCCCACTGTCAATTTCCTGAATCGAGTCCCGACTCTTGGCAGGAGTGAATTTCTAGCTTTGTTTTATTAATTTGAATAAGAAACACATGAACACTCCTCCCAAAGTTGGTACATAAAAGGGACAGACATGCTGTTACTCATTTTGTAGTCTCAAAAGCAATACCACTTAGTGCACTTACGTAAGTGTACTTAGTGAGTGTGCACATTTTGATGCACTGTAGTTGTTTACCTTTTTCCTTCTCTTCTTTACTGGTGCAATGCAACCACTTGGTGCAGAATGATTTCATGTCATTTGTGACTGCACGTCACTAACACTTAAGTGCACTAACTAAAACACCGCCTGGGTGTAGTTGGTAGTCTCTTCTGATACAACGTGTGAGAAGAACACATGGTCACACAACAAGATCATCCACACGTGTATCTTCCGCCTCAGGTGCCATCTTGGCATGCACGTCCGTTTTAACAGGCTTGACCAAGTGAGATTAACTGATTACTTTGTATAAATAACTCGTACTTGGCCTTGTCCATGCAAGGTGCCGCACTTGCTGTCACAATATTGGACCTCACTGCCTCATCAGGACATGGCCATTAAAATGTGTTTTGGAGGGAACACACGTGCTCACTCGCAGCATAGCAGAGTCACAGATGCTACCTTACCAACAACAATGGCTCTCAATTATTTTCTGTCACACATGCACCTAGTGGTTAGAGTGTCCGCCCTGAGATTGGTAGGTTGTGAGTTCAAACCCCGGCCGAGTCATACCAAAGACTATAAAAATGGGACCCATTACCTCCCTGCTTGGCACTCAGCATCAAGGGTTGGAATTGGGGGTTAAATCACCAAAAATTATTCCCGGGCGCGGCTACCGCTGCTGCTCACTGCTCCCCTCACCTCCCAGGGGGTGATCAAGGGTGATGGGTCAAATGCAGAGAATAGTTTCGCCACACCTAGTGTGTGTGTGACAATCATTGGTACTTTAACTTTAGCAAGGGGGCAGACATTTGTTTACACCCCCATAAATTGAATAACTATTACAAACCCGATCATACAAAACCCAAAGCCAGTAAAGTTGTCACGTTATGTAAATCGTAAATAAAAACAATGATTTGGATAAGTTGATTGGCAACACTAAATTGGCCCTAGTGTGTGGATGTGAGTGTGAATGTTGTCTGTCTATCTGTGTTGGCCCTGCGATGAGGTGGCGACTTGTCCAGGGTGTACCCCGCCTTCCGCCCGATTGTAGCTGAGATAGGCTCCAGCGCCCCCCGCGACCCCAAAGGGAATAAGCGGTAGAAAATGGATGGATGGATGGATTTGCAAATCCTTTCCAACCTATAATCAATTGAATAGACTGCAAAGATAAGATATTTAACGTTCGAACTGGAAAACTTTGTTATTCTTTGCAAATATTAGCTCATTTGGAATTTGGTGCCTGCAACATGTTTCAAAAAAGCTGGCACAAGTGGCAAAAAAGACTGAGAAAGTTGAGGGATGCTCATCAAACACTTATTTGGAACATCCCACAGGTGAATAGGCTAATTGGGAACAGGTGGGTGCCATGATTGGGTATAAAAGCAGCTTCTATTAAATGCTCAGTCATTCACAAACAAGGATGGGATGAGGGTCAACACTTTGTGAACAAATGTGTGAGCAAATTGTTTAAGAACAACATTTCTCAACGAGCTATTGCAAGGAATTTAGGGATTTCACCATCTATGGTCCGGAATATCATCAAAAGGTTCATAATATCTGGAGAAATCACTGCACGTAAGCAGTTAAACCCGTGACCTTTGATCCCTCAAGCGGTACTGCATCAAAAAGCGACATCAGTGTGTAAAGGATATCACCACATGGGCTCAGGAACACTTCAGAAAACCACTGTCAGTTGGTCGCTACATCTGTAAGTGCAAGTTAAAACTCCACTATGTAAAGCGAAAGCCATTTATCAACAACGCCCAGAAACGCCGCCGGCTTTGCTGGGCCCGAGCTCAGCTAAGATGGACTGATGCAAAGTGGAAAAGTGTTCTGTGGTCTAAGGAGTCCACATTTCAAATTGTTTTTGGAAACTGTGGACGTCGTGTCAAAGAGGAAAAGAACCATCCGGATTGTTATAGGCACAAAGTTCAAAAGCCAGCATCTGTGATGGTATGGGGGTGTATTAGTGCCCAAGGCATGGGTAACTTACACATCTGTGAAGGCACCATTAATGCTGAAAGGTACATACAGGTTTTGCAGCAACATATGTTGCCATCCAAGCAACGTTATCATGGACACCCCTGCTTATTTCAGCAAGACAATGGCGAGCCACATGTTACAACAGCGTGGTTTCATAGTAAAAGAGTACGGGTACTAGACTGGCCTGCCTGTAGTCCAGACCTGTCTCCCATTGAAAATGTGTGGCGCATTATGGTGACTAAAATACCACAACGGAGACCCCCGGACTGTTGAACAACTTAAGCTGTACATCAAGCAAGAATGGGAAAGAATTCCACCTGAAAAGCTTCAAAAATTGGTCTCCTCAGTTCCCAAACGTTTACTGAGTGTTGTTAAAAGGAAAGGCCATGTAACACAGTGGTAAAAATGCCCCTGTGCCAGCTTTTTTGCAACGTAATGCTGCCATTAAATTCTAAGTTAAGGATTATTTGCAAAAAAAAATTAAGTTTCTCAGTTCCAACATTAAATATTTTGTCTTTGCAATTGAATATAAGCTGAAAAGGATTTTCAAAACATTGTATTCTGTTTTTATTTACCATTTACACAACGTGCCAACCACCAGATGGTGGTGGTGGGGGCGTGGTCACCATGACGTCGTCATATCATTTGCTTAAAATGTTGTATGATTTTCTTTAAAAAGTCTAACAAATGTATAAATATATTTAATAACAGATCTGTGTTATAAATCAATATTAACATATAGCTTTTGTATTGTGTTGCTCTATTTTCAATTGTTGCCACTTATTGTACAATATACTTTGTTGAAAATTTTTCAATTGTCTAGAGACTTTTAGTGACTTTCTGTATTAAAAACAACAAACAACAGATCTAGCATCTTTTTCTGGTGTTATTATAGACTGTACTCGTGTTTAGAGACTCTATCTCTGTCCCTCGATGTGCGTGACAAACTGCAGGCTGCAGCGAGCATTATGAGGTCACACTTGCTTTGCGCTGCTGCTCCTGTTGGACTTTCTCTCCTTAAAAACCGCCACGGTCCTCTTAATATTTGCACATTTTGTAAATGGCTGTCATCAGATATACGAAATTCCGCCCACATCGCAGACACGCTGCCTCCACTGCATCGCCTACGTCATCACAACATCCTGTTCCAGTGGTCAGTCTTTTTTTTGGCGGACAAATTGTGGTGCATTACTAGTCAATATTGCGCAAATAATAGGTTATATATTTATTCATACCGTTAATGTTTTATCTTTGTGTGGTTTTAAATTGTTGTTCATTATTCCCATGATTGCGAATAAACGGTCCGTGCCTGAAAGGGGATTGGCGGAGAAAGAGGAAGTGTTGTTGTGTGTCCGGGAGTGCCGGACTTACACAAAATTGTGCGCGCGGGAGGGAACAGTGTTGGAATTTGGCCGGTTCTTAGCAAAAGATTGGCAATATACGTTAAAGATAGCGTCGGACTTTGTGTGACTTCTTCTGGAAACTACAGTACATTATATTACTTTAATTCGTTTTCATGTAAAAATCCCCTTTTTTTTAAGGTGTGGTGGCTTTAATTTTGCTAGATCAGCCACATTAAGGGGACACCCTGCATATTTATTTATCTGTTTGTGTCAAGCGGGCACTTACGCTAAACAAAGAGCTTATTCTACTTGAGGATATTACATATTTTTATTACATATCGTCATTACCTTCCTTATTTATGCTCAAATAATATACAGTACAGTAATACCCTCAATTTGGGAGCTTAATTGGTTCTGTGACAGACCTCTTAACTCAAAACACTTGTATCGCCCCCCTAAAACACCACCATTGCAACATGTACTGTACCATGCATTGTGAAAAGAAAAACACATTTTTAGATGTGAAATAGCGTATAAAAACAATACAATAGAATATAGTAAAAACTACAAAAGTCATTTTATAAAGTAGTATACCTTATTTTCCGGACTATAAGGCGCACTTAAAATCCTTTTTCTCTCTCAAAACTCGACAGTGCGCCTTATAAGCCGCTGCGCCTAATGTACGGAATAATTCTGGGTTTGCTTACCGACCTCGAAGCAATTTTATTTGGCACATGGTGTAATGATGAGTGTGACCAGTAGATGGCAGTCACACATATGAGATACATGGAGACTGCAATATGATGGCAGTCACACACAAGAGATATGTGTAGCACTGCAATATGACTCAAGTAAGCAACACCAACATTTTAAATGTTCCATTGAAAATATAGAACATTACACACGGCGCTCAAAAATCTATCGAAATGTTTTAGTACGACTTTGGTAAGCTATGAAGCCGCACCGCTTGATGGATTGTACTGTGCTTCAACATACGAGTATTAATATGGTGTGCGTATAAGGTAAGACATATTACCTGCCGTTTTGTTTCGCAATATTTTGCAAAAGCAACTTTTCTTACCTTCTGCTACCTGCTGATGTGTATTTGGGATCTGCATATGTCCGGAAAAAATGCGCGCGTCCGCCTTTGTAGTCTGTGCCGACACCGTATTCGATAAGCTTTTTCTTTTTCTCTATCTTCTTGTTATAGGACATTCAGTTATAGGACATTCATCCTCCGCTGTTGCCATTTCTAATTAAAAGCAGTGTAAAGTTCTTACTTATATCTGTCAGTAAACTCGCCAAGAAAGCACTAAAACATACCGGTGTAGTGAGTTTACATTAATCACCCAACTCTAATAACTTTAGTTATTAGAGAGTTCCGGTCAGACGGTTTTTCACGGGACACATTTCCGGCGGATGAGGAGATGCTGCTTCGTTATTGATTTAAGTAAAGTCAGTTAGCTCCATCTTTTGACACTTCTTCCCCTCCCGTCCTTGCACGCTACACCGCTACAACAAAGATGACGGGGAGAAGACGCTGTCGAAGGTGGGCCACGTAAATAAGACCGCCCACAAAACGGTGCATCCTGAAGCGACTGTCGGAAAGCGACTTAAAGATGATCTGTAAAACATCATCTATGCAACATTTTGACCAAAGAACCACCATCACATGTTATGTAGACCACAAGGAAGACTTTTACATTTAGAAAAAATCATCATAATAATAATATGACTCCTTTAATGCGCCTTATAATCCGGTGGGCTTTATATATGAGAAAAGATCGACAATAGACCATTCATCGGCAGTGCGCCTTATAATCCGGTGCGCCTTATGGTCCGGAAAATACGGTAACAATGTTAAGTTAAAGTTAAAGTACCAATGATTGTCACACACACACTAGGTGTGGCGAAATTATACTCTGCATTTGACCCATCACCCTTGATCACCCCCTGGGAGGTGAGGGGAGCAGTGAGCAGCAGCGGTGGCCACGCCCAGGGATAATTTTTGGTGATTTAACCTCCAATTCCAACCCTTGATGCTGAGTGCCAAGCAGGGAGGTAATGGGTCCCATTTTTATAGTCTTTGGTATGACTTGGCCGGTACAGTGTTTACCTTGGAGAATTGACTTCTAGAGTATCCCCTTCCAGCTACGTCTCCGTCAAACACACCATCAGCTCCATCCATCCATCCATCCATCTTCTTCCGCTTATCCGAGGTCGGGTCGCGGGGGCAGCAGCCTAAGCAGGGAAGCCCAGACTTCCCTCTCCCCAGCCACTTCGTCCAGCTCCTCCCGGGGGATCCCGAGACGTTCCCAGGCCAGCCGGGAGACATAGTCTTCCCAACGTGTCCTGGGTCTTCCTCGTGGCCTCCTACCGGTTGGACGTGCCCTAAACACCTCCCTAGGGAGGCGCTCGGGTGGCATCCTGACCAGATGCCCGAACCACCTCATCTGGCTCCTCTCGATGTGGAGGAGCAGCGGCTTTACTTTGAGCTCCTCCCGGATGACAGAGCTTCTCACCCTATCTCTAAGGGAGAGCCCCGCCACCCGGCGGAGGAAACTCATTTCGGCCGCTTGTACCCGTGATCTTGTCCTTTCGGTCATAACCCAAAGCTCATGACCATAGGTGAGGATGGGAACGTAGATCGACCGGTAAATTGAGAGCTTTGCCTTCCGGCTCAGCTCCTTCTTCACCACAACGGATCGATACAGCGTCCGCATTACTGAAGACGCCGCACCGATCCGCCTGTCGATCTCACGATCCACTCTTTCCCCACTCGTGAACAAGACTCCGAGGTACTTGGACTCCTCCACTTGGGGCAAGATCTCCTCCCCAACCCGGAGATGGCACTCCACCCTTTTCCAGCTCATTTTCAATATTTTCAGGGATAAATGTCCACTGTTTAGATATTATTTAAAACCGTATTAAACTCATTCTGCTTCAGTGTGGTGCAGACTACAGTGATAGAGTGAAGCACTGGGAATTCTTTCTGGATGCACTGTACACTCTGTGATGTTTTTAATCATTTATTTATTTAATTCAATCAATATCATCCTCTTCTGCTTGTCAGAACTGTGCTTCACACTCACTTTCTTCCTTCCCATGGTTGGAAACCCACGTTATGTCCATCGCGATCCATAATTTAATGCTAGCCATAAGACTAGCCATAATGCATATGTTACTTTTTGACTGTACTTGAATGTATAATAGACTGTATTTATATTATTCACATGTGAATAATGCTGTATAATAGACTGTATTTATATTAACATGTGAATAATACTGTATAATAGACTGTATTTATATTATTCACATGTGAATAATGCTGTATAATAGACTGTAATTATATCATTCACATGTGAATAGTGCTGTATAATATACTGTATTTATATCATTCACATGTGAATAGTGCTGTATAATAGACTGTATTTATATTATTCACATGTGAATAATGCTGTATAATAGACTGTATTTATATTAACAGCTGTATAATAGACTGTATTTATATTATTCACATGTGAATAATGCTGTATAATAGACTGTAATTATATTATTCACATGTGAATAATGCTGTATAATAGACTGTATTTATATTATTCACAAGTGAATAGTGCTGTATAATAGACTGTATTTATATTATTCACATGTGAATAGTGCTGTATAATAGACTGTATTTATATTATTCACATGTGAATAATACTGTATAATAGACTGTATTTATATTATTCACATGTGAATAGTGCTGTATAATAGACTGTATTTATATTATTCACATGTGAATAGTGCTGTATAATAGACTGTATTTATATTATTCACATGTGAATAATACTGTATAATAGACTGTATTTATATTATTCATATGTGAATAATGCTGTATAATAGACTGTATTTATATTAACATGTGAATAATGTTGTATAATAGACTGTATTTATATCATTCACATGTGAATAGTGCTGTATAATAGACTGTATTTATATTATTCACATGTGAATAGTGCTGTATAATAGACTGTATTTATATTATTCACATGTGAATAGTGCTGTATAATAGACTGTATTTATATTATTCACATGTGAATAGTGCTGTATAATAGACTGTATTTATATTATTCACATGTGAATAATGCTGTATAATAGACTGTATTTATATTAACAAGTGAATAATGCTGTATAATAGACTGTATTTATGTTATTCACATGTATAAATACCTAAATGTTTATTGTTTATTGTGAGCGAACTGTGGTACTGAATTTCCCCCAGGGATCAATAAAGTACTTTCTATTCTATTCTATTCTATTCTAGTGAGTAACACCAGATGTTTTCTCTCATCTCAAAATACTTTTAAGTTGAGGTACAACTGTTTATCTAATATTGTGTTCATATTTTCATGATAAACAATACATGATAAATATGAATATAGATGCTAATACTGAAAGTCCCTCTGGCTCTCACGGACTCCCGAGGGGACCCACCCCGCTGTTTGAGAAGCACTGACTTACAAGTCGTTACTTGCACAAGTTTCAAGAACTTGTTGCAGGCGGCTGAGTATGCATTAGATTAGCTCGGAACTAAAGTACCGGTACCAATCTGGTAGCATGTTTCAGTGTTCATCCCTGGTTATGTGTCCATGAAGTACACAAAAAAGTCAATTTAGGAAAAAACTCTTGAATCTCAGATCGAGTGGATCAAAGACACCTGTCTTCCATTCAAACCTCTCCACCAAGTAAATTGTAGACCTACACAAGACTAGCATGGACTACAAGACCATCATAAATTTAAAAAATACACGATAATAATCAATTGTCATGGTGTTTTAGGTCCATGCAGGATTTCACCGAGTGTGTTGGGATGAATGTGAGACAGATACAATTTCAAGGTAGTGTAGTTTGGACCACAGTCACCAACAAAAACATGAACATTGTGTGGACTTTATATCAGTCAATGCATGTTTACTTGCTGGCAGAAACCTCTTGTGTGTGAGAGCTCCAGATGAGATTAAAGTGCTTGTATTCCTGGCCTCCTCTGCATGCACCAATGGCAATCCTCTAAACACGAACACGTCTTCACAAGCTACAGGAAGTCAAACACACCCGTCCTCTGCCGTAACAATAGCCTATTAAACAGCTTTTGACGTCTTGTCAGTGTAAGTAAGTCACCATGTCTTGGAGGACGACTGTTTGTGATAGCATCACACTCTTGAGAATGTTGTTTTTATGATACAAATCAGGGATCAGTGAGTTATTTGTGTGGTCTGCCGGATATTTAATGTAGGGGATGGTTTGGTGTTTAGTTCTTCTTTGCTCCAGTTGAGCAGGGTCACATTGTGTAACAGGATTTAGGAATGCACTGGCGGTCACGTTTTGTGTTTGGATTGGACTCTAGATGCAGAGACTGAGGCAGCCTGCGAGAACATCAATGTCCTTTTAACACTGTTTTTTTTAGTTTGTCCTTTATTTTTGTTGAGATTCTATGCTTTCCAGTTATTTAGTTTGATATGTGGAAAACAATAGGAACATATGGGAATGGGAAAAATACCCAGCAGGGTAAATAACATGCTGCTGGGACAGAACAAGCAGGCAAAAGCATAAAGAGGCGATTGAAGGAGGCAACATCTGTAAATATAATAACATGGAAACTGTGTGTGGCCCTAAACAAGATGTTGTTTGTGGCCCCATTTTGATCATAAATACAAAACCCAAAACCAGTGAAGTTGGCCCGTTGTGTAATTCGTAAATAAAAACAGAATACAATAATTTGCAAATCCTTTTCAACTTATATTCAATTGAATAGACTGCATAGACAATATATTTGATGTTCCAACTGAGAAACGTAATTTTTTTTTGCAAATAATCATTAACTTAGAATTTAACGGCAGCAACACATTGCAAAAAAGTTGGCACAGGGGCATTTTTACCACTGTGTTACATGGCCTTTCCTTTTAACAACACTCAGTAAACGTTTGGGAACTGAGGAGACCAATTTTTGAAGCTTTTCAGGTGGAATTCTTTCCCATTCTTGCTTGATGTACAGCTTAAGTTGTTCAACACTCCGGGGTCTCCGTTGTGGTATTTTAGGCTTCATAATGCACCACACATTTTCAATGGGAGACAGGTCTGGACTACAGGCAGGTAGTTTAGTACCTGCACTCTTACTACGAAGCCACGCTGTATAACACTTGCAGAATGTGGAGCGGAATTGTCTTGCAGAAATAAGCAGGGGCGTCCATGATAACGTTGCTTGGATGGCAACATATGTTGCTCCAAAACCTGTATGTACCTTGCAGCATTAATGGTGCCTTCACAGATGTGTAAGTTACCCATGCCTTGGGCACTAATACACCCCCATACCATCACAGATGCTGGCTTTTCAACTTTGTGCCTTTAACAATCCGGATGGTTCTTTTTCCACTTTGTTCCGGAGGATGTGACGTCCACAGTTTCCAAAAAAAAATTTAAATGTGGACTCATCAGATCACAGAACACTTTTCCACTTTGTATCAGTCCATCTTAGATGAGCTCGGGCCCAGCTAAGCCGGCTGCGTTTCTGGGTGTTGTTGATAAATGGCTTTCGCTTTGCATAGTAGAGTTTTAACTTGCACTTACAGATGTAGCGACCAACTGTACTGACAGTAGTTACTGACAGTAGTTTTCTGACGTGTTCCTGAGCCCACGTGGTGATATCCTTTACACATTGATGTCGGTTTTTGATGCAGTACCGCCTGAAGGATCGAAGGTCACGGGAACTGCCGCTTACGTGCAGTGATTTCTCCAGATTTATGAACCTTTTGATGATATTACGGACCGTAGATGTTGACATCCCTAAATTCCTTGCAATAGCTGGTTGAGAAATGTTGTTCTTAAACTGTTGAACTATTTGCTCAAGCATTTGTTGACAAAGTGGTGACCCTCGCCCCATCCTTGTTTGTGAATGACTGAGCATTTCATGGAAGCTGCTTCTATACCCAATCATGGCACCCACCTGTTCCCAATTAGCCTGTTCACCTGTGGGATGTTCCAAATAAGTGTTTGATGAGCATTCCTCAACTTTTTCAGTCTTTTTTGACACTTGTACCAGCTTTTTTGAAACATGTTACAGGCGTCAAAATTCCAAATGAGCTAATATTTGCAAAAAATAGCAACGTTTTCCAGTTCGAATGTTACCGGTAAGTATCTTGTCTTTGCAGTCTATTCAATTGAATATAAGCTGAAAAGGATTTACAAATCATTGTATTCTGTTTTTATTTACCATTTACACAACGTGCCAACTTCACTGGTTTTGGGTTTTGTACAACTCATTGGTATCTTTAGATTTCCACCTTGACTTTAAATAATCATACAACCTGTCATTATCCACTTAAATGTGACTATAAATAGAGGTTTCCCTTTACTTCAAAGTGAAAAGTAGAGATTAGCTGATTCTTGTAAGATTATCCACAGCAGATAATAATAATCATAATAATACATCCTTATTATATTAATATTATTAGTGCATCTACTGGGAGGTAAACCTCTCCCTGTCTTTAAAAACAAGCGATGCCTCGGTTTTCTCACTTTTTCCCCTCTGTTTGTTACTTGAACACACCACAGTTGTGGTATGAGATACAAAAATGAAAATTAATTATATAACTTTGTCTAATGGCGTAACAAATTGTTTTTTAAAAAAATATTTTTACCTTTCTTCTATGACCTCATCATGGTTCCTTTACACATTCCTCATTTGAGTCAAGTAACCTTATTGTTGAACTTTGACAGAAACATTTATTTATCTGAACTTTTATGACTTAGTATTTTATAACTGACAGAATTAAATACAAATAAAAAAATCCCCATAGTGGTTGTGGCCCTAAACAATCGCGTAGTGTTTCTAGGGGTGGGCCCTGCATTGGAGGTAAGAGTGAGCAAAGAAAGTGGCAGTAGAAACAAACAAAGTAGACAGCTCACTTTCTTAGGAATGTAGAGGAACTATCCTGTGTCTTCCTGCTCCAGCCGCAGGTGTGCCTCCATGGTAGCACTGCCATGCCATCTGGGGATGAGACGGAGCACAAACAGGAAACACAGAAGAAAGAGTCTTATCATCATTTGTCTTTTCTTCAGCTCCAGTGCGACATATGGCCTTAGGAGTTCCTGGGGGCTCCACCAACATGGCTTATTTTGTTCTGTGTGGAGGAGGCCTGACTGCTGCAGTTGTCTATGTAAGTATGTCAGTAAGTCTATATGTATATATACAGTACAGGCCAAAAGTTTGGACACACCTTCTCCTCATTCAATGCGTTCTCTTTATTTTCATGACTATTTACATTGTAGATTGTCACTGAAGGCATCACAACTATGAATGAACACATGTGGAGTTATGTACTTAACAAAAAAAGGTGAAATAACTGAAAACATGTTTTATATTCTAGTTTCTTCAAAATAGCCACCCTTTGCTCTGATTACTGCTTTGCACACTCTTGGCATTCTCTCCATGAGCTTCAAGCACACCTGTGAAGTGAAAACCATTTCAAGTGACTCGGGATGATGTTCGAAATCGGTTCTCCCAGTTGTTCGATAAGAAAAGAACCGATTCCATGGACTCGAATACCTTTTTGAGAACCGGTTCCCGTTATCGAGGCCACTATAGTAAAGGAAAAAGAGTTGGTTCTTTATTCGAATCCCTGGGAACGAATCCCTGTGGGACCTGCCCTGTGGGACCTGCAATGTTATGCCCATTTGATTGTAGACTCTTACTGACACCGTGTGGCGATATAAAAATACTACACGTCATTAGTTTGGGCACTTCCGGGTTGAGACAATTGAGAAGTAGACAAGCTCTTACAAGCCTTGGAAAAGATAAGTCTGTAAGTAAACTGTTTAACTTGTTTATGTAACTCAATATTAAGGTGGAAAGTGGTTAAGTTTGATACTAAGATGTTTATTGAAAAACTTTTTTTGTGCACTGTTTCAATGGATGTTTTGAGGACTTAAAATGGCTGCCAGTCGTATATTTCCACCATCGAAATAGTTTCAACACTCAGAAGAATTTGTTTGATGATAGTACTGTATATTTGTGTGAAACTAATATTTACATATTGTGTATTACATTTCAGTATGTTAATTGAATCACATAGCTTATACATTTGTCATTGTGTGTATTTCAGTTTAAAAAAAATAAAATAACTGTCCAGTGCAAGACAAAAGTAAAGATAGGAAAAGACAAAGCAAGATCAACAACAATAAAGAGCCTAAATGGATTAATCTGCTTTGGATTGTTTGTTAACTGTCTGCCAAGCTGTATAACCTCAACACGTATAGTGAGGGCAGAACAGGCAATATGCAATTATTGCCAGGCTTCGCTCTCATGTAAGGGGGGAAGAATTGTTGATTTATGACTGTGGTGTTCTTAGTGTCATAGTGTGTGTAGTTAGTATGTTCCAATAGCAGCAGAAGTGCACTTTTTGGAGAGCTGTATTATTTTCAGTTTTGTGCCCAAGGGACTGATTTTATTTAACACTATATTATTATTTATACACCTATAGTGATCACAGAGACAGGTTGTTTTTGTTATTGTATGTATTTGTTTTTCTGAAAAATCCCACTTAATATACTTTGGGTAACAACAGTCAATATTTTTTTTATTTTTTTTTAGGGGGGTAACAGTCAATATTTATTTATTTATTTTATTTCATTTTTATCTTATAAAATAAAAGTGAGCTTTTGTTAAACCAAATATTGTGTTTTTTTCCATATACAACAACCTATCTGACTTCGATAAGTGAATCGATAAGGAATCGGTTCTATTAGAGGATTCGATAATGGGCTCGAACTTGATAATTTCTTCTCAAACATCATCCCTACAGGTGACTACTTCTTGAAGCTCATCGAGAGAATGCCAAGAGTGTGCATATTTGGCATCTTTTTTCTTTTCTTTTTTTACAGCTGCAACAGAACTACATCAGCAGATATGATATATAAACATGCGATACGCATATTTAAGACTTAAATAAAACAACAATTAGCAGTGATGTGCGATTCCACTAATTTTGGTCTGATCTGATAATTAGTAAAATTCAGGCTGGTATCAGCGATACCGATACCTTGTTAAGTTAAAGTTAAGTACCCATAATTGTCACACACACACACTAGGTGTGGCGAAATTATCCTCTGCATTTGACCCATCACCCATGATCACCCCCTGGGAGATGAGGGGAGCAGTGAGCAGCAGCGGTGGCCACGCCCGGGAATCATTTTTGGTGATTTAGCCCCCAATTCCAACCCCTGATGGTGAGTGCCAAGCAGGGAGGTAATGGGTCCCATTTTTATAGTCTTTGGTATGACTCGGCCGGGGTTTGAACTCACAACCGACCGATCTCAGGGCGGACACTCTAACCACTAGACCACTGAGTAGGTAAACAATGACTATAATAACTGAAATAAACTGCAAATAAACGTATCCATTCTTTCATTAGCTTCACGATCACAGCAGCACGGCACTCGTTATGTCAATCAAACACGTTACTTAGCGATGCACAAATAAGTCCAACTTTGTCTTTCACGGGTTAATGTTTAATTTGTGGACCCCTCAGATCTGAAGACATGATGTGCCTCCAATCTTCCATCCATCCATCCATTTTCTACCGCTTGTCCCTAGACACATTTCACCACACCTAGTGTGTGTGTGGGACAATCATTGGTACTTTAACTTTAGTCTCATGTCTGCAGTTGTTTTTATGCTGTAAAGTTCATATTTTGTTTCATTATTTCGCTATGGATGTCCCTGTTGTTCAGCATGAATCTTTGCTAGCGATATCAAGATTCAGTATAAGCTGTTGAGCCTACGAGAGATTTATTCATCTAGTGTATCAATACTATTGAGGATATTTTCTTGATGCTAACAAATATCACCAAAGACGCTATAATGTGGTCATCAGTGTCAAATAAAGCACTTTTCTGCCCAAAAACAACTAAGCTTTTAGTTTCTGTTATAAAAATCAACAACAAAAATAGGGTGGATTGAACCAACAATCACAATATTTAGTACTAGGACTTAACAGGACATTAGTTTATTTGCACAACCAGGTCGTTGTAAGTATATTTACTCATAGCAACCACAAAACCACACAAACTAATGCCATCTCTTGTCCTTTTCTTATGTTTAGTTCTGCTCTCAAACACTACTAAGATAGTAGAGAATAAACTCTATTGCATCGCAGACAATTTGTCAAACAAATCAAATGTTCAAACAAACATTTACTAATGTTTACTAGTAGCACATCGCTTTCTAATTTTTGCATATTTCCAATATGACTGATCTTCTAATATGGTCAGAGTGCAGAAGCGTTCCCATCGTGACATCATCAATCCAATCCACTTTATTTATATAGCACATTTAAACAACAAAAATGTTTTCAAAGTGCTGCACAACAATATTAAAAACAATATTCAAATATTATCCTTAGCTCCACCAATGACTGAATAAAAACAATAAATAAATAAATATAAAAACAATATAAAAACAATATAAAAATAAATATGATTAAAAACTATTTTAAAGGGTAAAACAGTAAATAGAAATCAAAATGTATAAAAAGGACAGAGGACCACACAACTCACGTAGTGTTAAAAGCCAAAGAATAAAAGTGGGTCTTAAGACGAGACTTAAGTCATCATACCCCAAAATCTACGGAAATTGCCGAAGACATTTGGAGCGTAATATTCAAAATGGCTATGTGAAATTGTGGCATTTTGTGATGTTTAGACAGGATTTTCACATACTTGGCGGGTTGGAAATACAATTGGATATAGTTTAATGCAGGGGTGTCAAACTCATTTTAGATGGGGGGCTACATGGAGAAAAATCTACTCCCAAGTGGGCCGGACTGGTAAAATCAGGGCACGATAACTTAAAAATAAAGACTTCAGATTGTTTTAGTTGTTTAAAAATAGAACAAGCACATTCTGAAAATTAACAAATCATAATGTTATTGTTGTTGTTTTTTACACTTACATGTTGCGGTTAATAGTATTCTACCTTTATTTGTCGTTATTCATACTTTCTAAATAAATGATGTGATAATGTTAATCAGTCAACTCATTGGTGTTAATTTCCAATCTATCAAGATAAAAAAATTATATTAAAATCAAATTACAGGATGTTATTTATGTAATTTGATCATTTTCCTCGACTGATGTACTAACATGTGGTTTATTATTTTTTTACATATGTAGCATCATCTACAAAGATACAAAGAATTGCTATGGCGACATCGAGTGGACACATTTAGAACAGCAGTTTCCTTCATTCCAAAATTTCGGCTCATTTTTATACTTAGAAAACTGGATAAAACCTGGTTTAATGGATACATGAAACAACAAAGCATATAAAGTGAACTTGTTTTTTCCATTCCACTGCTACTTTAAGCTTTTTAATCAAAATATACCGTGTGCCATAAGGCAAAATATAAATGTGCTTTCAATCTGCTGTCTATTTGTCAGGCCTACAAGACTGTCAATGGTGATATTGAGCGGTATGAGGACAGACTCGCCAACATGGCCTCCACAGCAAAAGGTCAGCACACACACACACACACACACACACTGTTGTAGGTCTGTTGATTGTGGCGACTTCATAACTAACTAGAATGATAAGTACACTTACTCAACAAATATATAAACCTTCCCAGTTTTCATGAGTTGAACTCAAAAATCTAAAACTTTTTCCACGTACCGTATTTTCCGGACCATAGGGCTCACCGGATTGTAAGGCGCACAGCTGATGAATGGTCTATTTGTGATCTTTTTTCATATATAAAGCGCACCAGATAATAAGGCGCATTAAAGGGGTCATATCATTATTTTTTTTTTCTAATTGTAAAACACTTCCCTGTGGTCTACATAACATGTGATGGTGGTTCTTTGGTCAAAATGTTGCATAGATTATGTTTTACAGATCATCTTCAAGTCGCTTTCTGACAGTCTCTTAAAGATGCGCCGTTTTGTGGGCGGTCTTATTTACGGGGCTCACCTTCAAAAAGCGTCTTCTCCTCGTCATCTTTGTTGTAGCGGTGTAGCGTGCAAGGACGGGAGTGGAAGAAGTGTCAAAAGATGTAGCTAACAGTTTTCGGACATTTAGACTTTACTTCAATCAATAACGGAGCAGCATCTCCTCATCCGCCGGAAATGTGTCCCATGAAAACGTCCGACCGGAACTCTCAAATACCTAAAGTTCCTTGGGTGAATAATGTAAACTCACTACACCGCTATGTTTTAGTGCTTTCATGGCGAGTTTACTGACAGATATAAGTAAGAACTTTACACTACTTTATATTAGAAATGGCAACAGTGGAGGATGAATGTCCCATAACAAGAAGATAGAGAAAAAGAAAAAAGCATATCAACTACGGGGTAAAGTCCGCAAATTTTCAGGACTTATGCAGATCTCAAATACAGCAGGTACCAGAAGGTAAGAAAAGTTTCTTTTGTATATTATTGTGAAACAAAACGCCAAATAATATGTCTTACCTTATACACACACCATAATAATACTCGTATGTTGAAGCACAGTACAATCCATCAAGCGGTGCGGCTTCATAACTTACCAAAATCGTACTAAAACATTTTGATAGATTTTTGAGCGGTGTGTAATGTTCTATATTTTCAATGAAACATTTAAAATGTTGGTGTTGTTTACTTGAGTCATATTGCAGTCTACACGTATCTCTTATGTTTGACTGCCATCATATTGCAGTCTACACGTATCTCTTATGTTTGACTGCTATCATATTGCAGTTTACATGTATCTCTTATGTGTGACTGCCATCTACTGATCACACTTATCATTACACCATGTTCCAAATAAAATAGCGAGGTTGGTCAGCAAAACCAGAATTATTCCGTACATTAGGCGCTCCGGGTTATAAGGCGCAATGTCGAGTTTTGAGGGAAAAAAACGTATTTTAAGTGCACCTTATAGTCCGTAAGATCTGTTACACCAAGGGTGTCAAACTCAAATACAGAGTGGGCCAAAATTTAAAACTGAACAAAGCCGCGGGCCAAGGTTGAACAAATTTACCTTTTTGATAGGGACCCAAACAAGTTTTGAATTAAATATTGAACAAGCAAGGCTTATATAACTTTATAGTGACATGCAAAATCGAGGTTCAAATAATAATAATAATAATTAAAAAATATCAATGGCATATCAAATACAATTTAAATAAAAATTGAATGCCTCTTTTCTATTTGCAGCCTTCTGAGGTAAATATCAACATTAACTTTTTCCACAGGCTAATACATTTGAAAATAAAATAATGAATAAACCAACCATTCAGGCCTTTAAACTGCTCAGTTTGCAACACACTGATCTAATCTGATGTGCCCAAGCCAGATACCTGGCATCTTTTCTCTGATGCTAGTTCATTAATGTCGGGGCTCAGGCTTTGAGCTGAGGCAACCTTCATTATCGAACAAAGGTGTTCATCAGTCATTATATCTGGTATTCCACAGTCTTGGGGGCGTGCCTTACAGGCACTGCCTTTAACGTTCTCTACGAGCTGTCGTCACATCCGCTTTTCATCCCTTCTAACAAGTGCCCGCCCAGTCACAAGATATGAGCGGCTCCTGTACGCACACACACGTGAATGCAACGCATACTTCATCAACAGCGATACAGTTTACACTGAGGGTGCCTGTATAAGCAACTTTAACATTGTTATAAATATGCCCCACACTGTAAATCCACACCAAACAAGAATGACAAACACATTTTGGGAGAACATCCGCACCTTAACGCAACATAAACACAACAGAACCCTTTGCAGCACTAACTCTTACGGTACGCTACAAAATACACCCCCCCACACCCCACCCCCACACACACACACACACACACACACACCTTGTAGCGTCCCGGAAGAGTTAGTACTGCAAAGGGTTCTGGGTATTTGTTCTGTTGTGTTTATGTTGTGCTACAGTGCGGATGTTCTCCCAAAATTTGTTTGTCATTCTTGTTTGGTGTGGATTCACAGTGTGGCGTATATTTCTAACAGTATTAAAGTTTTTTATACTGTCACCCTCAGTGTAACCTGTATCAATGAAGATCAAGTATGCGTTTGCATTCAATTGTGTGTGCGTTCAGAAGCCGCACATATTATATGACTGGACCAGCACTCGTTGGACTGGAGGAAAAGGGGACTTGACGATTTTTGGGAGGTGCACTGAAATATGGGAGTCTCCCGGGAGGGATGGCAAGTATGACAATTAGCGGTGAATGCGGTGTACCGCGGCGCCATCGCTGTATTTAATCGGCGGGCCAGCATTAGTGTTAATTTGATTTCGCCTCAAGGGCCAAGTGAAATTACACGGCGGGCCAAATTTGGCCCGCGGGCCAAAGTTTGACACCCATGTGTTACACCAAAGGCCTGTTACCCTCCAGTAGTGAGTCACATCTATGTCCTGACAGTGCAAATCATATTGTCTTACTTGTCTGTGTTGAACACACGTATGCACTCAAAAGGCGTAATGGAGTCGAAGTGTGTAAATTGACACACAGCCCAAGTTTATGTTATTCTCTTCTCTTCTCCAACTCTGTACCTTGGTCAGCTGATGAAGAGGCTGCACCTGAAGTCATCCCAGTCAAGCAGCAGGTGCTGGCTTCCGAAGCGGTCGCAGAGTCCGTCGCCGCTCCTGCAGAGGGCGCTGTTGAGCCTGTTGATGAGAGTGCAGCACCTGAAGTAGACGCTGGTGAGGTCTCAGAGGTCCTCTCCACTGAGGAGGAGGAGGAGGCTGCTGCAGAAGAGACTGTGGCTTTGGAGGAAGTAGTTGAAGATACCCTCGTCACAGATGAGGTGGAGACCCCAACGGAGGCCCCTTCAGCTGAGAGTGCGGGTACATCAGTAGTGGATGAGGCCCTCCCTCCTGGTCCGGCTGCAGACATGTCTGCATGAAGCGTGTGGTGGTTAGACAGAAGTTAGACGTGCACACTCCCACCTCTTCACTCCCAGGAAACAGGCTCATGGACCCCAACCGAAGCAATCTTTGTGTCTTTCGATGAAAACTAGTTTGGAGTCCATCAGTCTAATTCTTTGGAGTCTTCCTTCCCATGACCTCCCCACCTATTCATTCAGATCCACGCTTTAAACTTAAAATTAAGTTGCTTTTATGGGAGTTTTCATCACCATTGCAGTAATAAAAGTGTGTTCAGTCACAGGCGTGTGCAGGGCAGGGAAACCATTGTTTCACTTAGTTACTGCTTTTATTTCTTTCCCTTCTTTAATTTTTTTAAAGATTAACTGACTTTTACATTTTTTTTACATGTACTAACATGATTTAGTATGTTTTTAAGTTTTTTTTTGTAGGTCATCAAAACTATTTGTTATGTCGCTATAATAATAAAATAAAGATAAGAAGAAACTAACCATTTAAAGAAGGCCTCTTTGTCACCTATGACAAACATTTTAATAACCCAGCAGATTTTAGCCTGTTTCATGAAGTTAGTTGCGTAAAATACATACAGTACAGGCCAAAAGTTTGGACACACCTTCTCATTCAATGGGTTTTCTTTATTTTCATGACTAATTTACATTGTAGATTGTCATTGACCGCATCAAAACTATGAATGAACACGTGTGGAGTTATGTACTTAAAAAAAGGTGAAATAACTGAAAAGAAAAATTATATTCTAGTTTCTTCAAAATAGCCACCCTTTGCTCTGATTACTGTTGTGTACACTCTTGGCATTCTCTCGATGAGCTTCGAGGTAGTCACCTGAAATGGTTTTCACTTCACAGGTGTCATAGTTGTGATGCCTTCAGTGACAATAGTCATGAAAATAAAGAAAACACATTGAAATGAGAAGGTGTGTCCAAACTTTTGGCCTGTACTGTCAGAAGTACAACGATACAACAACTTGTTATGGTAATGTAAGCTTGGTAAACATAAGCAATCACTTTTATTTGGGTTATCAGTCTTCTTTTTTGTTGACAAACTCTGATCTCCTTCTGCTCAATAAATACTTTAATTGATTACATCCCACCAGTCTGTGCTTGTGCTGAGGTTCACATCATGTCAGTGGTGAAAGTGGGTGTTACAGGTGGTATTATAGTACCACCTATCGGATGATTACTGTCACTGCAACTTGAGAAAAATGTCATGCGGTTTCCCAGTATGCCTGGCAAATTGAGCCGTCGCAATTGTGCTGAGATCTGAGCCGAAGCAGTTCATGGAAGTTTTATGTGTCTTTGTTCCCCCACAAACCCCAACATGGTGTCAGAAGTGGACGTAATCTGGTGCCTTGAGTTGGTACGATTTGACTGAAGATGCCTGCGCTTGGGAATAGCCATGGCCGCGAACATACTCTGTGGCAATTTCAGTGCGAATTGGGACATCTTCCGAGCAGAGTATGAGGATTATGCTTTGGCAACGGAGCTAGTGACCAAGCCCAAGGAGGTCCGGGCGGTGACATTGAGGAGTGTTATGGGAGCGCAGTGTCGACATGTACAAACACAACTCGACTGACGGATATGACCATCTTCCTGAACTCACTGGAACTTTTATTTAGACCTGCAAAAAATTTGATATATACGAGCGCTGCAAACAGGTTGTGACTTGACTCAGAGAGAAAGCTGCTACCTGTTAATACGGTGGCTTACGAGAAGAATTAATCGGAGACAAAATACTTATCGGCTTTGCTAATGAGAGCACAAGCAGACGGCTTCTGAAGGAAAGGGACTGTTGAGGCAGCTGAGCTTTGTGGAGCAGGAGAAATCGCACTTGGACAATGTCAACGTCGTAGGAAAAGAAACATTAGCAAGGCAAGCTATCACGGCAGAGAAAATGAGTCCCAGATCACAGGTTGAGAGTCACTCCACAGTAACTAGTGTGGCACATTACATGAGTGGGGAAAGGAACAGTGCCCAGCATTTGGCAAGAATTGTGATGCTTCGTTTTGCAAGAGTGTGCAAAAAGGCCAGGAGAAAAGATGGAAAAATCCATATATTCGAGGGGACTGATTGTTGACAAAGAAAACGCAGTGATGGAAATAAACGATGTATTGGAGCAGTGAGGACAAAAGGCACAAAATGATTTGTTAATCTTCGGTTAAATGGAAAATGACAGAGATGGCAGCTTGATTCGGGAGCTACCTGTAACGTCAAGAGTGTCAGAGACAAGAAGAGGCTGGCTCCGGGAGAAAAACGAAAACAAAGACCACGGGTTGCCATCACTAGGGATCTTTACTAGGGATTGTGTGGTGCGGGGTTGCAAATACAAACTGGAGTTTGAAGTTGTGAACTCAGTCACCATGTATGAAGAGATGGGGCTCATACACTTCACCGTCCCAGAGGATCTCAAAGTGGAGGATCTCAACACAGGGAACAACAGCCTCACCAAGCCTCCCTCCAGAAACACAGTCATTACATGATGTCTTCATGAGTCCGGTGGGGGCACCTCCCTGGCGAAGTTCACTTTAAGCTGGATCCAGCAGTTCAGCTGGTACAGTCAATGTCCCTGTAGCCATGAAGGCTCAGCTAGACAGATAAAGCGGAAGGCCATATGACATCCGTCAGTGAGCCCACAGACTGGATAAGCAATATGGTCATCGTCAAAAGACCAGAAAAGCTGCATATGTTTACAGCCTCACCAGCTCAACCGTGCACTCAATCGATCTCATTACATCATGCCCGTGCTGCCCAAAGCCAAAATTTTCACACTGGTTGATGCAAGAGATTCTTTTCTGCAGTGTAAGCTGAATGAAGTCCGTAGCCTCACGACCACCCTTTGGACATCCTGGGGCCGAAAGATATGATAGAAACTTTTATTTGGTGTGTCAGTGGCTCCTGAGGTCTACCGGAGGAAGCAGCATGAGCAAGGTGTGGAGCCTATAGTGGACGACATCCTGCGGTGACAGTGAGGAAGAGGCATGAGACCATAATGCAAATGTGGAGTCGGACATTTATAATGCAGAGCATGCTACTGGCTCTACAGAGCTACAACCTGCGAGTTGTCTATAAACCAGGACTGGAAATGTTTATGAGTGACACTCTTAGCAGGGCTGTTGTGCTACATTGGCCTGGAATGGAGAGGACTTTGTCATTAAGTAACCCTCACACCATCGCCCTCTGTTGCAAGTTTTGTGGATTCTATGTAACATGTTTGTGCTTATGGCTAATTAGTTTTTTTCTTGGCCTCAGTCTGGACTCTCCTACCGCCCCTACAGCGTTTACCTTTTTCACACCTTTCTAAGGGGTGCCCGAAGTTGGCTGACCCGTCAGCCATCTCTGTAATGTACGTCCGCTCTTGAATGGGATTGTGCTGAAAATCAGAATTTCCCCTTAGGGACTAATAAAGTAAACAAATGAAACGCATGAAGTGTACAACATGCAACGAGTATGCTATAGCGCAGCAGAAAGAAACAATGCTGAGCAATGAACTTCCCATACGCCTCTGGCAGATAGTGAGCCTGGATCTGTTTCAACACAGTGGGGAAGACTTTCTGATGTTGGTAGATAATTACTCAGATTAGAGTAAGTATCAGTGCAGAGACTACTATAAAACGATGCAAAGCTAAGTTTGCCCGGTATGGGCAACAGTACAGGGTTATAACTGACAATGGGCCCCAGTTTGCCTGTACTCAGTTCTGCCAGTTTTCTGTGGACTGGGAGTTTGACCATATCACCTCCTCAAAAGGGCATCCCGAGGCCAACAGAAAGACAGAGCCTGCTGTTAAAATTGCAAAGAATCTATGCAAGAAAGCACTTCGGGAAAGCAATTTTACAGTGGCGAAACACCCCAACGGAGGGAATGGACAGGAGTCCTGCCCAGCGTCTGATGGCACGGCGTCTAAAGTCAGCCCTGCGGGTGTCACCTGCTCTTCTTAAGCCACGGGTCATTATTGATGTAGTTGACAAACTCCGTCACTGGAAAGGAGTTTCTAAAATCATCTATGACAGGACAGCGAAGGACTTACTGGAACTGGCTGTGGGCAATGCAGTTAGAATAAAACCACTGCCTGGGGACAGAACAGGCATCTGGTAGCGGGGAGTGTGTCTGCGGAAGTTTGCTCCACGGTCCTATCTGGTGGAGGTGGAGGGCTCTCTCAATTGTCGCAACCGTGTTGACATACGTAGGGCAGAACCGATACCTTCACAACACGCAATGACTGGTTCAGAGGGGCCTACATTTGAAAGCGATGGGGTTCAGGCACTAGGTCAAATGGCTAAAGGTGAGGGGGCATGCATCTTTTCTCCTGTGCCTACTCCCAGCGGGATTCCCAGCAGTCTATATGACCCTGGGTCTCCACAGACTTCAGAAAGAACAGCTGTCCTGTTATCATCATCATCTCATACCCCTGCTCTCTCGCGTTATGGCCGTCAGATACGGCCTCCTCACACTGAATCTATAAATTCACATGGACAGTAACAGAATATGGGGGAGGGGGTGTCTTAAAAGAAGAGTGTGTGTTTTATTGTCATGCAGATTGAGGTAATTCTACAGTGGCAATGATTCAAAGCACACTTTTTTGCTCATGTCCATAAAGGAGTGGGAAGAAGCAGAGCTTGTCTGGTCCTAACTTGTTTCATTTGCTATGTCTGGCTAAGATCTTGAGCGTTCTATAAGAATCAGTTTTAGGGTCACTTACAGAAAAGGGATATGGTATAGGTGGTATTCTAGTACCACCCATTGGATGTTTACTGACACTGCACCTTGAAAAATGTCATGCAGTTTCCCAGCCTGGCATTGTGCTGTGATCTGAACTGCAGCAGTTAAGTTCATATTAGCGAAGTTACATGTGCACCGGTTCATCTTTGTTACACCACAAACCCAAACAGCGGGCGTCCATGTGCTTTCTTTGGTGTTTGTGTCATTTTAATGTCTTCCAGTGACTTGTCTGTATGTAAAGTAGTAACTCATTGTAGCACCTTAATTGTTTTTGTGACGGAGCTCTTAAGGATAGGATAGCACTTTATTGTCATTGCACTTAAAAAGTACAACACAATTAAATTTTCAGCGCAAACCCATTCAAAAGCAGACATACATTGTACAAAGTGTCAGAACAGGAACGCTGATGGGTCGCCGCTAGGGCGGCGCCCTGGACGCCGGGGGAGGAGGATGAATTTTTAAAAAAGTAGATTCTAGACTAGTCTATGTGGGAGGTCTCAGTCTGGGGCCAGGAAAAAAACTTGATAGCCACGGTAAGCACTAATGCACATGTTACGACACAAGACACAAGACTTGCAACAGGAGGAGAAGGGTGGGGGCATCTGGTGTCAAAGCTGCGGCCCTTCTGGCACTGCTCCAGCCATCCGTCGCACCTCTCGGGGTTAAGCGGTGGCAAAGGCGTGGGGTGGGTGTCGGGATGTGATGGTAAACGTTATAATGATAAACCGCGTGCCCGAAACACCTCCCTCGAGAGGCGTTTGGGTGGCATCCTGACCAGATGCCCAAACCACCTCATCTGCTCCTTGATGTAGAGGAGCAGCGGCTTTACTTTGAGCTCCTCCCGGATGACAGAGCTTCTCACCCTATCTCTAAGGGAGAGCCCCGCCATCCGGCAGAGGAAACTCATTTCGGCTGCTTGTACCCGTGATCTTGTCCTTTCGGTCATAACCCAAAGCTCATGACCATAGGTGAGGATGGGAACGTAGATCGACCGGTAAATTGAGAGCTTTGCTTTCTGGCTCAGCTCCTTCTTCACCAAAACGGATCGATATAGCGTCCGCATTACTGAAGATGCCGCACCGATCCGCCTGTCGATCTCACAATCCACTCTTCCCTCACTCGTGAACAAGACTCCGAGGTACTTGAACTCCTCCACTTGGGGCAAGATTTTTCTCAATCAAATACAAATTAATCTATAACTTTTATAACATGATGTCTCTCACTGTTTGTTTGTATTTTTAGAAGGAGGTAAGCAACTGTCTTTAAGGACCTCTGATTGACTGTCCTAAATTAGCAATTTATGTAGCTATGTCATGTTTCATTTAAAGTTGTCCACTTTGTGTCCCTCAGAGGCTGTGCCAGATCTTCGTGCAGCTGTAACAATTCTCGCAGGCTCTTCAGTTGAAATTGCAGCAGCTTCTGTCGGGGAATCCAGTTTGGTTAGAGCTGTCCGGCAGATAGAAGAAGATAGACCAGGCCTGGAGTCTGTGCTGGAAGTGTTAGAGCCTGTAGTCCTTGAGGGAATGAAAGAACACACCCATGAGTCAGCTGTGGCCATGAAGGAGGAAGAGCTGGTGCCTGCAGAAGGGCTTACTGGTGAAGAAAAGGCTGGTAGAGAAGATAGAGTGGCTGGAGAAGAGATAGAGGAAGCTTCTGACCCATCTGCTGAAGAAGAGGAGGTTGTACCTTTTTCGGAAGCAGTGGAGAATATGGGACGGAACTATACTGGGGATCAGACTCTTGAATATGATCCTGAGGAGAACATCACCCATGAAGACACAATTATCACTCCAGCAGATCCGGTGGATGAAGATGAGATGCCTGTGGAAGAGACTGCAGTAGAGGAGACGATGGGTGCCTCTGAAGAAAAAGGTGCTCCAGAAACTGAGGTGCTTTCAGTCTCTGAACCAGTACCTACTCCAGAGTCTAACTGCCACTACGATCCCCCGGAAGAAGTGATGCCTACTGCTGGTTTGCAGTCAGAAAACATTGAGGAAGGTGAAGATGAGACGACTGAAAGCAGGGAGGAAGGTGAAGATAAGACGACTGAAAGCAAGGAGGAAGGTGAAAATATGACGACTGAAAGCACGGAGGAAGGTGAAGATGAGACGACTGAAAGCAGGGAGGAAGGTGAAGATAAGATGACTGAAAGCAGAGAGGAAGGTGAAGATAAGACGACTGAAAGCACGGAGGAAGGTGAAGATACGATGACTGAAAGCACGGAGGAAGGTGAAGATAAGACAACTGAAAGCAGAGAGGAAGGTGAAGATAAGACAACTGAAAGCAGGGATGAAGGTGAAGATAAGACGACTGAAAGCACGGAGGAAGGTGAAGATAAGACAACTGAAAGCACAAAGGAAGGTGAAGATAAGACGACTGAAAGTACGGAGGAAGGTGAAGATAAGACAAATGAAAGCAGGGATGAAGGTGAAGATAAGACAAATGAAAGCAGGGATGAAGGTGAAGATAAGACAAATACAAGCAGAGACGAAGGTGAAGGTAAGACTGAAACCTGGGATGAAAGTGAAGATAAGACAACTGAAACCATGGAGGAAAGTGAAGAGAAGATTGAAACCAGGGAAGAAGGTGAAGATAAGACTGACAGCAGGGAGGAAAGGTGAAGATAAGACGACTGAAAGCAGACAGGGAGTCATCTGTGGAAGTACAATGTGAGAAAATGCTTTTGTACAGTCAGTTTTGGAACACCTACTTTTTTCCACCACCGATTGTATTCTAGTTTTAAGTTAACTTGGTTTTACCACGTTTTGCAGTAAAGACATTGGCTGTGTCTCAAAGGGACTACTTATGTCAGTAGGCCTACAATTTAAAAAGTACATAGAACCTCAACTTACCAGCAGATTGCGTTTCACGACCAAGCTCGTAACTCAGAACACTTGTATCTTAAAGCAGTCCTGCCTATTAAATTAATTAATTCAAATAAATTTGTTCTGATTGCGGTCTTCCAGTCTCATTAAATCCAACATGTACTACAATCGAAGTTACCAAAGAGGGAAGTTTGATCAGTAAGGCTGAGATAGCGAGTAATGGCGTTGAAAAGGATTGTATTTCTCATTATGCTTGCTAACTCTCACAATCAGTGTTGTAGTAGAGAATAGTGCACGCTTTTCAGGCAATGTGCAGGGAGAGTTAGACCCAGAACTGCTTCAAAGATGCACATTAAGGAGAGCCACAGGTAGAGGAGCAAGCCTCAGCAGGAGGAGGACGTTGGCTGGAAGGGTGTGGAAGCTGAACCGCTGCTGAAGGTTTGGTTTCCAATGGTTGGATAACAAAGATATTTCGATCTCTAGCTTTAAGCTGGCATTTCGAAAGAGAAGTATGTTCGCAATTTGTCGAGACACCTTGTATCTCAAAATACTCGTAAGTTAAGGTACTCGCAAGTTAAAGTACTCGCAAGTTAAAGTACCACTGTAGTACTTTTAGTAAATGTACTGCTGTCCCAAATCTGTTACTGTCGTTGCCCACTTACCGATCACATTAATTACCTTCTCCTCTACATTCACTACTTTCCATCATTAGGAGTTGGTCGTCAGCCGCCATTCCTTCAATTTAGTCCCTTCCCTTCAACTGTGTAGCCGTGAGCTGTATCTCAATTTGAAGGAGCACTTGCTTACTCACATTTAGTTTTTTGAGTACATAACTGTGTTGACACCGTCAAGTACCGTATTTTCCGGACCATAAGGCGCACCGGATTATAAGGCGCACTGCCGATGAGCGGGTCAATTCAGGTCTATTTTCATACAAAAGGCGCACCGGATTATAAGGCGCATTAAAGGGATCATATTATGATTTTTTTCTACAAACCCCGTTTCCATATGAGTTGGGAAATTGTGTTAGATGTAAATATAAACAGAATACAATGATTTGCAAATCATTTTCAACCCATATTCAATTGAATGCACTACAAAGACAAGATATTTGATGTTCCAACTCATCAATCAATCAATCAATCAATGTTTATTTATATAGCCCTAAATCACAAGTGTCTCATAAACTTTATTTTTTTTTTTGCAAATAATAATTAACTTAGAATTTCATGGCTGCAACACGTGCCAAAGTAGTTGGGAAAGGGCATGTTCACCACTGTGTTACATCACCTTTTCTTTTAACAACACTCAATAAACGATTGGGAACTGAGAAAACTAATTGTTGAAGCTTAGAAAGTGGAATTCTTTCTCATTCTTGTTTTATGTAGAGCTTCAGTCGTTCGGGGTCTCCGTTGTCGTATTTTACGCTTCATAATGCGCCACACATTTTCGATTGGAGACAGGTCTGGACTGCAGGCGGTCCAGGAAAGTACCCGCACTCTTTTTTTACGAAGCCACGCTGTTGTAACACGTGCTGAATGTGGCTTGGCATTGTCTTGCTGAAAAAAGCAGGGGCGTCCATGAAAAAGACGCCGCTTAGATGGCAGCATATGTTGTTCCAAAACCTGTATGTACCTTTCAGCATTAAAGGCGCCTTCACAGATGTGTAAGTTACCAATGCCTTGGGCACTAATGCACCCCCATACCATCACAGATGCTGGCTTTTATACTTTGCATCGATAACAGTCTGGATGGTTCGCTTCCCCTTTAGTCCGGATGACACGATGTCGAATATTTCCAAAAACAATTTGAAATGTGGACTTGTCAGACCACAGAACACTTTTCCACTTTGCATGAGTCCATCTTAGATGATCTCGGGCCCAGAGAAGCCGGCGGCGTTTCTGGATGTTGTTGATAAATGGCTTTCGCTTTGCATAGTAGAGTTTTAACTTGCACTTACAGATGTAGCGACCAACTGTATTTAGTGACAGTGGTTTTCTGAAGTGTTCCTGAGCCCATGTGGTGATATCCTTTAGAGATTGATGTCGGTTTTTGATACAGTGCCGTCTGAGTGATCGAAGGTCACGGTCATTCAATGTTGGTTTCTGGCCATGCCGCTTACGTGGAGTGATTTCTCCAGATTCTCTGAACCTTTTGATGATATTATGGACCGTTGATAAATGATAAAATGGGTTGTACTTGTATAGCGCTTTTCTACCTTCAAGGTACTCAAAGCGCTTTGACACTACTTCCACATTTACCCATTCACACACACATTCACACACTGATGGAGGGAGCTGCCATGCAAGGCGCTAACCAGCACCCATCAGGAGCAAGGGTGAAGTGCCTTGCTCAGGACACAACGGACATGACGAGGTTGGTACTAGGTGGGGATTGAACCAGGGACCCTCGGGTTGCGCACGGCCACTCTCCCACTGCGCCACGCCGTCCCATTTGCGCCACGCCGTCCCACTGCGCCACGCCGTCCTATTTGTTGATGTTGAAATCCCTAAATTTCTTGCAATTGCGCTTTGAGAAATGTTGTTCTTAAACTGTTTGACTATTTGCTCACGCAGTTGTGGACAAAGGGGTGTACCTCGCCCCATCCTTTCTTGTGAAAGACTGAGCATTTTTTGGGAAGCTGTTTTTATACCCTATCATGGCACCCACCTGTTCCCAATTAGCCTGCACACCTGTGGGATGTTCCAAATAAGTGTTTGATGAGCATTCCTCAACTTTATCAGTATTTATTGCCACCTTTCCCAACTTCTTTGTCACGTGTTACTGGTATCAAATTCTAAAGTTAATGATTATTTGCAAAAAAAAAAAAATGTTTATCAGTTTGAACATCAAATATGTTGTTTTTGTAGCATATTCAACTGAATATGGGTTGAAAATGATTTGCAAATCATTGTATTTTGTTTATATTTACATCTAACACAATTTCCCAACTCATATGGAAACGGGGTTTGTACATTGAAAACACTTCCTTGTGGTCTACATAACATGTGATGGTGGTTCTTTTCCCCGTCATCTTTGTTGTAGCGGTGTCGCGTGCAAGGACGGGAATGGAAGAAGTGTCAAAAGATGGCGCTAACTGTTTTAATAACATTCAGACTTTACTTCAATCAATAACAGAGCAGAATCTCCTCATCTGTGGCTCACTAGTGCAACAACAACGCCGTAAATGTGTCCCGTGAAAAACCGTCCGACAAGATTCCTCTAATAACTAAAGTGCCGTGGGTGAATAATGTAAACCCACTACAGTTTTTAGCGCTTTGATAGCTAGTTTACTGACAGATATAAGTAAGAATTTTACACTACTTTATATTAGAAATGGCAACAGCGGAAGATGAATGCCACATAACAAGAAGGTAGAGAAAAAGAAGCTTATCAACTACGGCGTTGATACTGACTACAATGGCGGACGCATGCACATATTCAGTACTTATGCAGATCCCAAATACAGATCAGCAGGTACCAGAACGTAAGAAAAGTTGGTTTTGCACAATATTGCGAAACAAAAGGCCAGATAATGTCTTTTAATGTCCTTATACACACATCATAATAATACTGGTATGTTTACTGCACCAACAATCCGGTGCGGATTCATAGCTTACCAAAGTCGTACTAAAACATTTTGACAGATTTTTGAGCGCCGTGTGTAATGTTCTATATTCTCCGTGGAACATTTAAAGTTTAGGTGTCGTTTACTGGCGTATCTCTTATGTGTGACTGCCATCTACTGGTCACACTTATCATTACACCATGTACCAAATAAAATAGCTTCGAGGTCGGTAAGCACAACCAGAATTATTCCGTACATTAGGCGCACCGGGTTATAAGGGGCACTGTCGAGTTTTGAGAAAATGAAAGGATTTTACGTGCACCTTATAGTTTGCAAAAATACGGTAGTAAAGAGAAGAAGAAAAGAGAGTAAATATTGGCATCCTAATTTCCAGTAATGCACAACAGTAATAGATTACAAAGTTAAAATTCACACGTTCATGAACTAAGTACACGGAGTACACAGTCTACTTAATTGAAGTATTCCATTTGAGATGCAGACACTGCCATTTTGCCAATATTATTTAACTAAAATATGTATTTTTTTAATGGTTCAAACGTGTGATCGGCTTTAAATTACAGCATGTTAGAAATTTAAAAAAATCATTAGCATAACCAAGATGTGAAATAATAGGAATATCCACAATTAATACAAATATCTCAAATTAAGTAAGTAGTGAATATATGTTGTGTTTTAGGTTCAAATATACAAACATCAGTTGTTAACTGACAGTTGAGGATGTTACATTAGGTGGTGGAAGCATTGAAACAAGCTAATTAAACGTTTACACTCACACTTAACACAATTCTTTAGATGTGCATTGTTTTTTCTGACAATTTTGGAACCTTATTGATGTATAAAAATAAAGTACCAATATAAAGACAAAGTGTTGCTCAGGTATTCACATATCATTTATATGTTTATTTCTGTCTGACTTTGTTTGTGCATATACATATACATGCAGTTCTTTCTACAAAAAGTTTGATTTGATTAATGGAAATAAATAAATGCATCCCAAAAATGGTTATTTTAAAATAATTAAAATGATTTTTTTCTTTAAAAATTGTAAATGCGGTATAAAAAGTGAAATATATTACACATATTATGGATAAATAATATCAAAATGTATGACTTAAAAATTAAAAAAAATACAAATGACCCCTGAAGGGACAAGCAGTAGAAAATGGATGGATGGATGGACAAATGTATATGGTATGATTTAATATTTTTGTAATTATTTATGAATAAAAAAATTACAAACATTTTTTTGTAAATGTTTAATATTACAGAGGCATTTTTCCATTGAGGGCTGCATACAGACTTTGATATAATTCATTGTTTTCTATTTCTTTATTAAAAGCACTGAAAGGTATATTCTTTATTACATTTTGAGAGTTATTATTGGTAGTGTGATATCTTCTTCAGACATTCAACATTCAAACTGTTTCTCTTTCCAATGTGACACTTATGCCTCCTTCATAATGTTTTATCTTTTTATTAGTACAATATTGTTAAATATTTTGGTTGGTTGGTTGGTTGGTGTTTGTTTATTTTGAACGTGCATACAACCACAATGTAATACATCACATATTTCTAGTTGTTTCATTACAGCATGTCTGAAAAGGAGAAGGAAGAAGCAGAGCTTATTTAATACTACCCCTTTTTTTGTATCGTTGCAGTTTTTAACCCATTTGTTTGTTCTCTATTTGTTACACACCAGTACATAAATATATAAATATACAATTAGTAAGTAAATAATAAATACACAAACAAACAATAAAGTTCTCAAAAATAAATATTTAAATAATTTATGGTTCACCTATGAGCTGAATAACATTATCTTTTGTTTAATTTATTTAATAGGGTTTAAGATGTTTATCAAGATTCTTCTTTTTTTTATTAGCTTCTGTGTGTTTGATTTAATTAGTTTAAATTTAATAGTACTAACTTTAAGACTTTTGTAACTTTACAAATATCGTTTATGTACAGATCGAACAATTTTGGTCCCAATATTGATCCCTGGGGTACACCACAATATATATTTAGCGCTGTAGACGTGGGTTCGCCTTGCTTTATGTATTGCTTCCTGTTGGTTAAGTAGCT
>NC_084574.2:21110000-21130000 GCF_033978685.3 Nerophis lumbriciformis
GCATTTAAGTTCCCACAATTTCTCCCTACAATCCACTTTACATGATATATTCTGTCAACTGTTAAAAAACTAAACCGCGTCAAACATTTTATTCTTGAATGTAACCTAATTGTGTATTAAGTTATTTGACAATTCTATTGACAGAAATGACTGCAAACTGTGGTTGGTGTTCAAAGTGCGGCTCCTGGTCATATTTAAGCCCATGTCCACACGAACACAGATACTTAATAAATGCATACTATCTCTGTGTTTAGGCCTCTTGACCACACGCAGACGCATACTTTTGTCTTTAAAAGCGCCGACTTTTGCAAACGCTGGTCAAAGTGTAGAGTTCCAAAGCGCTCCGCTTAGCGCAGGGGTGTCAAACGTACGGCCCGAGGGCTGGATCAGGCCCGCAAACAGGTTTTATCCAGCCCGCGGGATGAGTTTGCTAAGTATAAAAATTAACCTGAAATTTTTGAATGAAAGAAACAGCTGTTCTAAATGTATTAGGGGTGTAACGGTACGTGTATTTGAATTGAACCGTTTCGGTACGGGGGTTCCGGTTCGGTTCAGAGGCGTACCGAACGAGTTTCTACACGAACATATGAAGTAGCCGCCTAAGCTAAAGTCTTAACAAGCTGCTCTGCTTTCTGCCTCTGTCTCCTACACAGCACCCAGCATTGTCCCACCCACACAACCATCTGATTGGTTACAACCTTAGCGGTAGCAGCCAATCAGCAGTGCGTATTCAGAGCGGTAACAGCCAATCAGCAGTGCGTATTCAGAGCACTTCGAGTCAGTGCTTCTGCGGTGGGGTTAGCAGATAGGTGTTTAGCAGGTGAGTATCAGGCAGCGGACTCTCCCCAAATTAGAAATAAACACCTCCCAGTCAACTACTAGTAACATCATTATGAGCCCGTTGACCTTCTAGAAGCTTAAACTGCAGCTCAGCTCGCTCGCAGTCCTGGCTTGAGGTGAAGGCTAATTAGCTTTTAGCGTAACGTTAGCTCATTTCTCCTGTCAGAGAGAGTTTCAATTCCCACCTCCGGAAGAACTTTGAACATGTCACGAGGGAGGTGCTGGACATTGAGTCCGAATGGACCATGTTCCGCGCCTCTATTGTCGAGGCGGCTGATTGGAGCTGTGGCCGCAAGGTAGTTGGTGCTTGTCGTGGCGGTAATCCTAGAACCCGTTGGTGGACACCGGCGGTGAGGGATGCCGTCAAGCTGAAGAAGGAGTCCTATCGGGTTCTTTTGGCTCATAGGACTCCTGAGGCAGCGGACAAGTACCGACGGGCCAAGCGGTGTGCGGCTTCAGCGGTCGCAGAGGCAAAAACTCGGACATGGGAGGAGTTCGGTGAGGCCATGGAAAACGACTTCCGGACGGCTTCGAAGCAATTCTGGACCACCATCCGCCGCCTCAGGAAGGGGAAGCAGTGCACTATCAACACCGTGTATGGCGAGGATGGTGTTCTGCTGACCTCGACTGCGGATGTTGTGGATCGGTGGAGGGAATACTTCGAAGACCTCCTCAATCCCACCAACACGTCTTCCTATGAGGAAGCAGTGCCTGGGGAGTCTGTGGTGGGCTCTCCTATTTCTGGGGCTGAGGTTGCTGAGGTAGTTAAAAAGATCCTCGGTGGCAAGGCCCCGGGGGTGGATGAGATCCGCCCGGAGTTCCTTAAGGCTCTGGATGCTGTGGGGCTGTCTTGGTTGACAAGACTCTGCAGCATCGCGTGGACATTGGGGGCGGTACCACTGGATTGGCAGACCGGGGTGGTGGTTCCTCTCTTTAAGAAGGGGAACCGGAGGGTGTGTTCTAACTATCGTGGGATCACACTCCTCAGCCTTCCCGGTAAGGTCTATTCAGGTGTACTGGAGAGGAGGCTACGCCGGATAGTCGAACCTCGGATTCAGGAGGAACAGTGTGGTTTTCGTCCTGGTCGTGGAACTGTGGACCAGCTCTATACTCTCAGCAGGGTCCTTGAGGGTGCATGGGAGTTTGCCCAACCAGCCTACATGTGTTTTGTGGACTTGGAGAAGGCATTCGCCCGTGTCCCTCGGGAAGTCCTGTGGGGAGTGCTCAGAGAGTACGGGGTATCGGACTGTCTGATTGTGGCAGTCCGTTCCCTGTATGATCAGTGCCAGAGCTTGGTCCGCATTGCCGGTAGTAAGTCGGACACGTTTCCAGTGAGGGTTGGACTCCGCCAAGGCTGCCCTTTGTCACCGATTCTGTTCATAACTTTTATGGACAGAATTTCTAGGCGCAGTCAAGGCGTTGAGGGGATCTGGTTTGGTGGCTGCAGGATTAGGTCTCTGCTTTTTGCAGATGATGTGGTCCTGATGGCTTCATCTTGCCAGGATCTTCAGCTCTCACTGGATCGGTTCGCAGCCGAGTGTGAAGCGACTGGGATGAGAATCAGCACCTCCAAGTCCGAGTCCATGGTTCTCGCCCGGAAAAGGGTGGAGTGCCATCTCCGGGTTGGGGAGGAGATCTTGCCCCAAGTAGAGGAGTTCAAGTACCTCGGAGTCTTGTTCATGAGTGAGGGAAGAGTGGATCGTGAGATCGACAGGCGGATCGGTGCGGCGTCTTCAGTAATGCGGACGCTGTATCAATCCGTTGTGGTGAAGAAGGAGCTGAGCCGGAAGGCAAAGCTCTCAATTTACCGGTCGATCTACGTTCCCATCCTCACCAAGAGCTTTGGGTTTTGACCGAAAGGACAAGATCACGGGTACAAGCGGCCGAAATGAGTTTCCTCCGCCGGGTGGCGGGGCTCTCCCTTAGAGATAGGGTGAGAAGGTCTGCCATCCGGGAGGAGCTCAAAGTAAAGCCGCTGCTCCTCCACATGGAGAGGAGCCAGATGAGGTGGTTCGGGCATCTGTTCAGGATGCCACCCGAACGCCTCCCTCGGGAGGTGTTTAGGGCACGTCCGACCGGTAGGAGGCCACAGGGAAGACCCAGGACACGTTGGGAAGACTATGTCTCCCGGCTGGCCTGGGAACGCCTCGGGATCCCCCGGGAGGAGCTGGACGAAGTGGCTGGGGAGAGGGAAGTCTGGGCTTCCCTGCTTAGGCTGCTGCCCCCGCGACCCGACCTCGGATAAGCGGAAGAAGATGGATGGATGGATGGATGGCATTTTGCGGTGTGTGTGTGTGTGTTAGCTCATTGTGCGGTGCGTGTGTGTGTGTGTAATCATTAGTAATGTAGTAGCCTAGTTTTGAATGGCAGGGTCCCTGCTACCACATGTTGATAAAAATACAACATTTACATAATAAAAATAAACTACAGGCTTCCCAAATGCTGTAATAAATTAAGCATGATGAGTTGACTTGAAACTGTTTAATGTTGCACTTTTTATATGTAGAAGAAAAGTTTTGTCATTTTATTTAATCTGAGCAACAACTTGAGGCAGTTTAATGTTGATTAACGTGGGAAGAATTATTATAGTGTTCCCAATGTTAAAAGGATAAAGCCATTGTTTACAAATTTGGTAAATAAATACCAAAAAATGTATATTTTGTTGTTTTCTTACTGTACCGAAAATGAACCGAACCGTGACCTCTAAACCGAGGTACGTACTGAACCGAAATTTTTGTGTACCGTTACACCCCTAAAATGTATCCACTGGATGTCGCAATAGCAGTTCTTTGTAGACGGTATGTACAAAATGAACCACATGATGTTAGTACATCAGTTGAGGAAAATTATCAAACTACATAAATAACATCCTGTAATTAGATTTTGATATAATTTTTTTATCTTGATAGATTGAAAATTAACACCAATGAGTTGACTGATGAACATTATCACATAATATAGTCAGAAAATGTAAATAATGACAAATAAAGATAGAATACTATTAACCGCAACATGTAAGTGTAAAATAAACCAACGACATTATGATTTGTACATTTTCAGAATGTGCTTGTTCTATTTTTAAACAAAGAAAACAATCTGAAGTTGTCTTTATTTTTTTGTTATCGTGCCCTAATTTTACCAGTCCAGCCCACTTGGGAGTAGATCTTTCTCCTTGTGGCCTCCAGTCTAAAATGAGTTTGACACCCCTGGCTTAGCGTGTAAACGGCACAAACGGAAACTCGTGATGACGTCACGGTTGTGCGCTGTCATTTCTAGGCTCAACAACACTGCCTTGCTGCCTTTAAACACACTAGAAGAGGACTTACTGTATGTTTGAACGTAAACATGTTTCTATTTTCACTCAACATTAATAAGAAATACATTAAGATGGGCTTTGAGACACTTCTGCCAGCGCTTATGACAGTCAGCTGTTTTGGATATGATGGCTGTGAAACCTCTACCTGTTGTCACAACTTTGACAAGCAAGACTTACGTGTCTTGCTTCCATTTATGTCGATGGAGCCGGGCACGACTGTGCACGCTTGTAAAAAGCGACCGAGCAACAACAACAAAAACATGATGTAGCGTCCTCCTTGTAGTGTGTACTGATGTTAAAGACAATATAACTTCATTACACATGTACAGTAGCATATCACTGTAACCAAGATTAAATGCTTTATAATTCCCTTAAACATGCAAAAGGGTTTCCTTGGCTCGTTGGTGCTTGCTGATTTTAGAAATATTGTAGACTTCACTGCACATGTGGGGCGGCATGGCGGAGTGGGTAGAGCAACCGTGCCAAAAACCTGAGGGTTGCAGGTTCGCTCCCCGCCTCTTACCATCCAAAAATCGCTGCCGTTGTGTCCTTGGGCAGGACACTTCACCCTTTGCCCCCGGTGCCACTCACACCGTTGAATTGAATGATGAATGATAGGTGGTGGTCGGAGGGGCCGCTGGCGCAAATTGCAGCCACGCTTCCGTCAGTCTACCCCAGGGCAGCTATGGCTATGAAAGTAGCTTACCACCACCAGGTGTGAATGAATGATGGGTTCTACATGTAAAGCGACTTTGGGTACTTAGAAAAGCGCTATATAAATCCCAGGTATTATTATTATTATACATCACCATGTTGCTGAACATGTTTTAATTCTATGAGTGTTGGCTTTCAGCAGCATGTGTGCATTTGCTCTTTAATAATGTTCCCAGGACTCTGTGAACTGCAGGCTGGTTTTAAAGATAATGTACGTGTCATTGTACGTCTAAAATATATCAAAATAAACATAATAGGAGGTGTAATGCTGCACCAAGTCAGCTATTGCTGTTTTTTTTGGACAAGATGTGCATGACAGCAGGTGTATGTTTGTGTGTAGACATAGACAGTTTTTGAAACTACACTTGTGCGGATAGAGATTGTTTTAACTCCAAATATGTGTTTTTGAAACTCTCCGTGTTCGTGTGGACATGGCCTTATTGACTCGCTGCTTGAGGCCATGCTTTCCACAAAAAATCAGTATACAAATACAACATATATCATTACATAGGTACCCGGTACATACGTAGCAGAACCTCCAGGTTCTGTAACAGCTTCTTCCCTCAGGCCGTAAGAATCTTGAACGCATCAAAATATTCCCCTCAATTCCCCCCAAAAATTGATTCATATTTAAATATTATATATAAAGACAATATAACATACATCCATAAACGTGGGTGCATATGCAAAAGTGCAATATATTTATCTGTACAGTAATCTATTTATTTATATCTGCACCTTATTGCTCTTTTATCCTGCACTACAACGAGCTAATGCAACGACATTTCGTTCTTATCTGTTCCGTAAAGTTCAAATTTCAGTGACAATAAAAGGAAGTCTAAGTCTAAGTCTAAGTCTACATCCCATATTAGAGACTAAGAGACATGTCAGGGGTTTTATTTTCAAAGTCTTTCAGGATCACCATTATCACAAGAACCAAAGCAATGTAATTTAAACACGTTACAGACAACATGTAAGAATTGTAGTTATCTATTTGACCTGCCAGCCACGATGAGTAAATATTTGGCTATTAGCATGTAGCATTAGCTTCCTTTTTGAGAAACTCATCTGCTCAACAAGCTGAAATGACTAAAATCGCATTTCAGAGGCAAACTTATGGGTTGTACTTGTATAGCGCTTTTCTACCTTCAAGGTACTCAAAGCGCTTTGACACTACTTCCACATTTACCCATTCACACACACATTCACACACTGATGGAGGGAGCTGCCATGCAAGGCGCTAACCAGCACCCATCAGGAGCAAGGGTGAAGTGTCTTGCTCAGGACACAACGGACATGACGAGGTTGGTACTAGGTGGGGATTGAACCAAACTCAGGGCCTGATCTACTTAAGGATTGCATTAAAACGCGTGCAAACTTGATAACGCATGCAAAGCTGATCTACTAAACTTGTGCACAGAGGATCACTTAAATGAGCAAATTAAAAAGAGAACATCATTTTGCTTGTTTGTCTTAATGTACAGTATATACAGAATATATGCTGATTATTAGAATGGCCACAATACTGCGAGGAGGAGATGCAAATATAATCATCGAGGACCTAAAATGTTTTGAAACCACTGTTTACGTCTTTATTTAGCATGTTAGAAATGTGCGTGCAAACTGGCACAGTTAGGCGCAAATGGCTGTGACAAAGGAGGGCATCCTGTGAGTGTCAACATATTTACACTGCCAGAAATAAAGAAATTAGACATATTGTCTCTTCATATAGTTTTATAATTTAATAGCTGCTTGATGATTTAAGAATCAAAATCAGGATCAGAGTCAGCTTTATTGGTCAAGTATGTTTAGCACACAAGGAATTTGACTTGGTCGGCTGTGCTCTCTCGTTCAATGTAAAAAACAAAACAATATTAACGATTAACTAAAAATACTAACAAGTACTTAAGTAACTAATATGTACAAGGCTAATAAATAATAGTGCATTGGTGAATAGAGCAAAGCAAAATGATGAGGGGGAGAATATGAGTTGGTACATTCACAGTGGCAGATTAGTTCCAGAGTTATTTCACAGCATTCATCAAATTAAAAGCCTGAAAGAAGAAACTTATGATGAGTTGTTTTGGCATACTGTAATTTGTAACGCCTGCCGAAGGGGAGTAGTTTGAAAAGTTTGTGACCAGGGTGTGAGGGGTTTGCTGTGATGCTACCAGTAGCCTGCCCAGTTCCTGACCCTGGACCGGGATAAGTCCTGGATGGGGGAAAGGTCAACACCGATTATTTTTTTCTGCAGTCCTAATCGTCTGTTGCAATCTGTGTCTGTCCAACTTGGTCACAGAGCCAAACCAGAAAGTGATGGGGGTGCACAGGACAGACTGAATGATGGATGTGTAAAACATGATCTGCATCTCTTGAGACAAATTGAACTTCTTGAGCTGACACAGGAAGTCCAAATGTGTCTTTATGGCAGGTCCTGTTAGATTGTGGATCCCAAGAACCTGAAAGAGTCCATGGTAGACACTGTGCTGTTCAGAACGTTGAGCTGGGTGGAAGTAAGGGGGGCTTCTCCTGAAGTGCGCTGTCATCTCCATAGTCTTGAGCGGGTTCAGCTTCAGATGGTTCTGACTGCACTGAAGAGCCAGCTGTTCCACCTCCCATCTGGAGGCAGACTCATCGCCATCCTGTATGAGACTGATGAGGGGGGTGTTGTCCGCGAACTTCAAGAGTTTCACAAAAAGGCCCCCTGAGGTGCAGTCATTGGTGTAGAGCGGGGGTCGGCAACCCGCAGTCACATGCGGCTCTTTAGCGCCACCCTGGTGGCTCTCTGGAGCTTTTTCAAAAATGTATGAAAATGAAAAGGAAAAAAAATGTTTTTTCGTTTTAATATGGTTTCTGTAGGAGGAAAAACATGACACAAACATTACTAATTGTTAGCGAGCTCACTGTTTAATATGTTTGTTTATGCTTCACCGATGAGTATTTGGCAAGCGCCGTTTTGTTCTACTAGTTTCGGTGGTCCTTGAACTCACCATAGTTGTGTGGACTGTGACGCAACAATTTGTTTACGTGTTTAACTTTCTCCGTCGCTGCCACAGTAACACGTGTTTTGTGCCACTCCTTCTTTGTCACATTTTGTCCACCAAACTTTTTATGCTGTGCTGGAATGCACAAAGGTGAGCTTTTTTGATGTTATTGACTTGTGTGGTGTGTTATCAGGCATATTTGGTCAGTACATGACTGAAAGTTAATTGATGCAAACCTGCTATTTAGGCTAGCTGTATGTACATATTGCATCATTATGCCTCATTTGGTATGTATGTAGGTATATCTATTCATCTGTGTATTTAATTTATTTATGCATGTCTCATGACACATTATCTCTATGTAATATTGGCTGCATTTCTGTTTGTGTGCCATGATGTTCCAAACGTTACCAAGCTTGCCAAAAATTGTAATAAATCCATTAGAAGAAGGCAGCCTGCCGTTTCGTTTAACCTGGACACACACTTTCTATACCTTTGACCATTCTAAGTCAGTAATTTTCAGGAGTTATCTCACCTTCTGAGTAGCCTGTGATTTACTAATGTTTTCCAATGTTGTAAAAAAATGTGTAGAATAAATATTAGATTTCAACATTTCTGTCAACGAAGACACAGTCATTTTGATAGTTGTCTAATGTATTATAGACACTTGCATCATTTGTTGCCTTCAATATAAGTCTTTTGTAAGGTTTTTAATTTTTTGTGGCTCCATACAGATATGTTTTTTGTATTTTTGGTCTAATATGGCTCTTTCAACATTTTGGGTTGCCGACCCCTGGTGTAGAGGGAGAAAAGCATTGGGGAAAGAACACACCCCTGGAGAGGGCGAAATGACGATTGTCCGGGTGCTGGATGTGATGGTCTGCAGCCTTACCTGCTGCCCCGTCAGTCAGGCCAGTGTTCTAACAAATCGAGCTGCTTTGTCAAAATGAGCTACCCAAGGCTACCAAAATTAATCATATTAAGTACTTTGTGTTGACTTACCTCACGTTCCCTTGGTCACTGGCACTACAAATATTTTAAATTATATTTATTTTATTGTGTTTTCTGATCAGTAAGCATGTAGATACTTGCAGAGTAAGGAAATTCACATTGTATATTAACGGACAGCAAGCAAAGCATGTAGATAATAACAGCAGGAGGAAGTTCACATTGACGAAAATAATGTTAGACTTACATTTTTGTTTTTATCACTGTTGTTTAAACAGGAATAGCAACTGGTAGCCCTTTTGGACAATGCAGTTCGATTCGACAGAACAAGGGCACTGTGAGCTGGGTGAGTTTGCGGTACAGGATATTCGGCGTGATACTGTTAAATACAGAGCTGAAGTCCATCAACAGGAACCTAGTGTAGGTCCCTAGGAAATAGAGGTAATGCAGGATGTGGTTCAGTCCCATGTTGACTGCATACCTCACCAACCTGTTTGCCCGATAGGCAAACTGCAGGGGTTCCAGCAGAGGGCCTGTAATAACCTTCAGGTGTCGCAGCACCAGTCTCTTCTAGACCACAAACATCAGGGTTATGGGTCTGTAGTCATTGAGTCCTGCGATGGCAGTTTTTTTTTAGACTGGGATGATGTTGGAGCCTTTGAAGCTAAAATGCACTTCGCACAGCTCTAGTGATGAGTTGGAAGATCTGCGTGAAGATGGGGACCAGCTGCTCAGCACCGACTCTCAGGCAGGAGGGACTCACACAGTCTGGTCCTTGGAGCCTTTCTGATCTTTTGTTTGTGGATTATCTGGCACACATCCTTTCCATAGATCATCAATGCAGGTGGGGGGATCAGAGGGCAGGGGAGGAGGGGTTTTAGGGGAAGCAGGTCAGGTAGAGACTGAGTGTTGGGGTGATGGTTATGGGGCTGCACGATTTTGAGGAAAAAAAACCTATTTGCAATTATTCTCTCCAAAATTGCTATTCCATTTGCGATGCTTATATTTTATACATATAAATGCAGGGGGGGCTGGAGCCTATTTCAGCAGAATGCAGGGTACACCCTGGACAAGTCGCCACGTCAATGCAGGTCCAACACAGATACACAGACAACCATTCACACACTAAGGCCAATTTAGTGTTGCCAATCAGCCTATCCTCAGGTGTCTTTTGGAGGTGAGAGGAAACCGGAGTACGCATAAAACTGCAAAAGTAACGAGTTAAGGAAGACATGTTACTTTTAGACTGTCAGTCAACATATCCTTGTATCAAGGTGCCACACATTAGAACAATATGCAATCATTTAGCCTAAAACTATTTGGCTTCATGCAGATGGGCTCAGAGCTTTTGTCTACAACTCTACACCATGCTCTTAAACTGAAGACATACAGTAATCAACAAAAACTATGCAGAGTGAGGCTTCTTTCTCCCAGTTGAAGGGAGAGACGAATAAACGTGAGGCCTAACAATTCTTCAGCCTCTTGCGGTTATGTCAGGGGTGCCCATTACGTCGATTGCGAGCTACCGGTCGATCGCGGAGGGTGTGTCAGTCGATCACCAGCCAGGCATTTAAAAAATAGACCTAAAAATTAGCGATCATCAATCTTCACCAAGATGTCACTTGATTAACATTCACGGCACCCGAGGGTCTTGTGAGATGACGCTGGCTGCTGTGAGATCATTATTAAGAAAAAATTACCGACAGAAAGGCGAGAAACGTTTTATTTCACCAGACTCTCGCGCCGTACCTTCCGTCAAAACTCTAAAGACCGACTGCACAGTTCCTATCTTCACAATAAAAGTGCTGCTTCATGCTGCCTGCGCATGGACGAGTCTCAGAAAGCTGGCGTGCACAAGCGAGCAAGCTACGGAATTTGCCGCCAATGTTTTTCTTGTAAAGTGTATGGAAGCTGGACAAATAAGATGCCAAAAACCAACCACTTACATGTGGTACTGGACAGAGAGGAATTTTTTTCTCCTCCATTTGAAAATGTGGAAGTTATCAGCACTACTGTCTGATTCCAATCACTGCAAGTCATCAGAATCAGGTAATACACCAGCTAATATTCTTGTCTTCTTGAAAGAAAGGCATCTATATGTGTTAAACATGCTTGTATTATCATTAAACACCTTTAACTTGTTAACAAAAACGTCTCTTTCACAAATAAATAAATATAAATGAAATATATGAATGAGGTAGATCCCCTCGACTTGGTCAATTGAAAAGTAGCTCGCCTGCAGAAAAAGTGTGGGCACCCCTGGGTTATGTAATCGCACTAATTCAAACCTTGGGGTCGATTTGACTTCGGTTAATCGTGAAGCCCCAATGTAAACCAGGGCTTATTGTTGTATGTGCAGAAGGTCCTGGGGCCTTTCCTACTAAATATGAACGTACGATCAAATTCAGAAAATGGTGTACGCAACTAAAAATTCAGATGTATTGAAGAATTTGCACGCACAAATCTAAGCACATTTCTTTGTTACATTGCATTCTACTTGGAATCCAGCGCAGACATGTGCGTGGCTTGGCACCCCCAGACCACGCCCACTTATACAGTACAGGCCAAAAGTTTGGACACACCTTCTCATTCAATGGGTTTTCTTTATTTTCATGACTATTTACATTGTAGATTGAATGAACACACGTGGCGTTATGTACTTAACAAAAAAGGTGAAACAACTAAAAACATGTTTTATATTCTAGTTTCTTCAAAATAGCCACCCTTTGCTCTGATTACTGTTTTGCACACTCTTGGCATTCTCTCGATGAGCTTCAAGAGGTAGTCACCTGAAATGGTTTTCACTTCACAGATGTCATAGTTAAGTTAAATTTAAAGTACCATTGATTGTCACACACACACTAGGTGTGGCGAAATTATTCTCTGCATTTGACCCATCACCCTTGATCACCCCCTGGAAGGTGAGGAGAGTAGTGGGCAGCAGCGGTGGCCGCGCCCAGGAATCATTTTTGGTGATTTATCCCCCAATTCCAACCCTTGATGCTGAGTGCCAAGCAGGGAGGTAATGGGTCCCATTTTTATAGTCTTTGGTATGACTTTTGATGCCTTCAGTGACAATCAACAATGTAAATAGTCTTGAAAATAAAGTAAACACAATGAAATGAGAAAGTGTGTCCAAACTTTTGGCCTGTACTGTACATATGCAATAATATTGAAAATAGCAATGTGCTTGAGGTCGGCATGGTCTGATTAATCACGAGTCAGTAGGAGGTGCTTCTGTCTCGTGTTTCAAGTGATGTCAGATCGATTCTCAGCCTGTCATTGCTGCGTCTCTGAGAACTGTAATTGTCTTTGATGGGGACATCAATCAGTCCAAGGAGTAAAAGTTGGCACTTATTTATGTGAACTGTGACCCTCCTCACCTCTGTGTGTATCCACAGCCTGTAGAAATGTATGTACGACATCTATGAATTTGTCCTAAAGCAGTGCACATTTCTACGTTAAGGTCAGTTGTGATACTTCTCATTTTTGCTGTGAAAAAGGAGGTCGTGCAGGTTTTTGTTCGTAATCAAGCTTGATAATTGAGTCCTTACAGAAGCTGATGTATTATGTCATAGTGTCTGTGAGTTTGTCAAGATTTTCTGATGCAACTTCAGAGACATTCCAGTCAGTACATTCAAAGCAGTTCTGTAACTGCTGCTTTGAATACTTTGATTTTCTCTTCACAGTCCCTAAAGGGGAACTGCACTTTTTTTGAAATTTTTCCTATCGGATGGATTTTGTTTTTAATGCATTCTCACTTGTAAATAAAAGTCCGCTTACAGCGTAGCCAAAGGGAGCTCCTCTATTTTGCCCATAAAATCTAATAAATAACCATTCAAAAACTGCCAACAATAATCCATTTACATTTCGTGATTTGAATATTAACCAAGTATTAGTGATATTGTTATTATAATCGCTAACGCAGACAGATTATTTATAGCGGCGCCGTGATCACTACCGTGTGTCCCTATGTTTCAATCATCGAGTGGTCTGCTGCTTCCTCGCTCCCTGTAAGTTTATTCGAGATCATAAATCATGCATCTCACTTGGACAGAAGTTGTCTGAGTAGGTATTCCGACAAGTTGGGACACTTTGACAGGCATTTAGGACCTGAAACTGGCAAGAACGACACAAAAAGACGCTTGGTTCCCCTGCCCCTCACCCCTGCCCCTCACCCCTTTTCGTCGTAAGGATTATGAGACGTTTTTCATCTAAATGGGAATATACAAACATCCTAGCAGTCTGCATTCTAATGACAGCAGACCTAGCACAGTAAGTGATGTTTTATTATGTTTATTGTCTCTCATGAAGTCTGCCGTGAATAATAATAATCAGTGATGAAGGGGAAAAAAAGCAAACATCATAATGCATTTTTGAAATTAATGCGCCACGTATGCTTAAAATTATCAAAATACGTAAACATTAAATGTTGTTACTACATTACATGTATAGTTACATCATGTATATTAAACTCCAAGGGATTTGTCGGCAGAATTGTGCATCTCCCATAGGCTCCATTTTAAGCAAACTTTTGATCGCATTTATTTAATATTTAGAATGCAAAAAAAAAAACATCCATCGTTGTGTCTTTCATAATGATTGTGAATGATAGGCAAAATTCCAAAAAGAGTGCAGTTCCCCTCTAATACACGTTTAGCAGTTTTTAACTGCTGCCTGTGGGTCGGGATGATGTGAATGCGAGCGATAATAGTCCTTTATTACTTTGTAGCAGTGGTCCAGTCTGTTAACTCCCATGGTGGGGCATTTTAGCATGCTGTCTGTATTTTGGAGTTCATGGGTTAAATTTGCTGTATAAAAATCCCCTACACTTATGAGTGAGTAGTTGGGATGTTTTCTCTCCACTTCTGCAATATGGTCAGCCAGGTGCTGTAACGCTTCTATTACGCAGGCATGAGGTGGGATGTAAACACAGACCATAATACACAAAGAGAACTCCCGTGGTGAATAAACCGGTTTATAGCTTATTAAAAAAAATGATGTAAGCTACAGTACACGTCTGCTTCAACATTGTGACATCTGTGCACCAACCTTTATTTATATAAGAGCATATTCCTCCTTTCTTCGTCTTCCCTGAGAGCTATTTCATGGGGTCCGCTCTGTGGAGCTGAAAGTCCGGTAATGAGCGGCGGATCTGCTAAAATCTATGTTTATGGTGTTTAGGAGCAGCAGTTTGTTCATTGTATTAGCTAGGGAGCAGACGTTCACCAGGTGAATGGATGGAAGTGCAGTGCCTAATCTCTGATGCCCCAGTTTAACAAGCGCGCCTGCTCAATTGACCCGTCTTCGGCATCTCCGGCATAGTCCATTTAGAGCTGCTATTCCTCCAGTGAGAATCTCAGTGCACGTCTCCAGTTAAATAAAAACAGGTGAAAGGGTTTGGCAGACGATGTTCCAATGTTTAATAGTTCTTCTTTGGCATACTTGCCAACCTTGAGACCTCCGATTTCGGGAGGTGGGGTGTGGGGGTTGGGGTGGGTGGTCGGGGGTGGGGCGGGGGGCGTGGTTGGGGGCGTGGTTAAGATATATATATATATATATATATATATATATATATATATATATATATATATATATATATATATATATATATATATATATATATATATAAGAAATACATGACTTTCAGTGAATTCTAGCTATATATATATATATATATATATATATATATATATATATATATATATATATATATATATATATATTATTACATGAGGACGGCATGGCGCAGTGGAAGAGTGGCCGTGCGCAACCCGAGGGTCCCTGGTTCAATCCCCACCTAGTACCAACCTCGTCATGTCCGTTGTGTCCTGAGCAAGACACTTCACCCTTGCTCCTGATGGGTGCTGGTTAGCGCCTTGCATGGCAGCTCCCTCCATCAGTGTGTGAATGTGTGTGTGAATGGGTAAATGTGGAAGTAGTGTCAAAGCGCTTTGAGTACCTTGAAGGTAGAAAAGCGCTATACAAGTACAACCCATTTATTATTTATTATTACATATATATATATATATATATATATATAAAGAAATACTTGAATTTCAGTGTTCATTTATTTACATATATACACACACATAACACTCATCTACTCATTGTTGAGTTAAGGATTGAATTGTCCATCCTTGTTCTATTCTCTGTCACTATTTCAGAACACACACATTATACAAATATACATTATAAAATCAATAAGAAAACGGGAGCTCTAATTTGGGAGTCTGAATTAGGATCAGAAGTTACTATATAAACACTGCGCACTCACGTCGCCTTTTTGTATTGATTACTGCAGCTGTGCTCTGGATTCATTCACAAATACAAACTACAACTCACAAACACTTTAGAGTTAGGCTCCACCATCAGAATGTGTACTTAAACTTATAAAGATCACATGGATATTATTCAGTGAGTTGATTCACCAAAACTAACCTGTTATACAGGAGGAAAAAGCACACAGGACGTTTCAATTGTTCACAGACTGGTCGCTCTTATCAGAATGACAAGACACTTCCGGTCTGCAGGTGATAGAATTCCATTGGGAAGAAACGCCCTACTGCCCCCTACTGACCAATGTGAATACTGATAAATGTGGAATGACAGCTCCAAAAACGAATTCAAACCACAAAATAAAATAAATAAATCAACACAAAAATGTGACACATTATGGGTGGGTCACATATGCATGTACAGTAGATGGCAGTATTGTCCTGTTTAAAAGTGTCACAACATTGCTGTTTACGGCAATGTTGTGAACGGGCTGTCAACACGTCACTCAGGTCCGCATGGAGCTGGAGAGGGCGTGGCTTCCAGCTCCGCCTGAATTTCGGGAGATTTTCGGGAGAAAATTTGTCCCGGGAGGTTTTCGGGAGAGGCGCTGAATTTCGGGAGTCTCCCGGAAAATCCGGGAAGGTTGGCAAGCATGTTCTTTGGCCAAAGAGACTGGGATGTTTTTTTTATATGGGAGATGTATTGATATTTCTCCTATATCTTGCTAAATGTATTTTGTTCATTCTTGCATGCATTTCTGTTTTATTCCAGACACACAATCAAAACACCGGCACCTAGGGATGATGTTCGTTGAGAAATTATCGAGTTCGATACCATTATCGAATCCTCTCATCGAACCGATTCCTTATCGAATCTCTTATCGAATCCAGATAGGTTGTTGTGTGTGTCCTGAGTTCCAAAAGCCATAGATGTTATATGACTGGGCCGGCACGCTGTTTATATGGAGGAAAAGCGGATGTGACTGAGGACAGCATGCCGCCGTTAAAGGGTGAAGGTTTCAGGTGAGAGAGGACGCTAAAGGCACGCCCCCAGGGAGCATATAGTGCTGCTATGTGCGTTGTAAATAAAAAAAACTTGCCGACAAACACATCACCAACATGGACGAGTTGCCGCTCACTTTCGACTGTGGAGAAGAAGGGGACCAGCACGGTAGCCAATCCATACGCACAACGGGACAAGAGAAGTCGGCTTTTACTGTTGGGCTGGCTTGCTATGCTAATGGACGACGAGACTGACTTTGAAAATGACGAGAGGGAATCCGGCGTGTTTCAAATCAAATCAAATCAAATCAACTTTATTTATAAAGCACATTTAAAATTTACCACAGGGGTAGCCAAAGTGCTGTACAATGAACAGGTTAAAAGATAAAACGAGTACCGAGCAAACACAACACAACACAAACAGAACACGATAAAAAATAAATAATTAAAATAGAATTAATAAAAACATAAAAACATAAAAACAGTATCACAGCAGGTGTATTATGGGGTTTGATGGAGAACTTGCCCAGCTGTTCATTTCGGACACAGAAGATGAGGACTTAGATGGATTTGTGGATGAGGATTGATCAAAAAATAATGTGAGTACATTGATAAATACTTCAATAAAGTACAACCAAACTCATGCATGCTAGCGTATGTTTTAAGCTAGCGTATGTTTAACCATGCCTTTGCCCAAAAATACGCAGCGCCTTATTTATGCGTTAAATACAGAAATAGCACCCGTAACTGACACGGCGCCCTTTAATACGGTGCGCCCTATGGTCGCGAAAATACGGTATAGTGGCTTCGATAACGGGAACCGGTTCTCAAAAAGGGATTCGAATCCATGGAATCGGTTCTTTTCTTATCGAGCAATCGGGAGAACCGGTTTCGAACATCATCCCTACTGGCACCTTTGACATGCTTAAAAATAGGATTCTGTTATCTAGCTCAGTGGTTTTCACACTTTTTGAGCCAAGGCGCATTTTTTTCTTTGAAAAAATCCGGAGGCACACCACCAGCAGAAATCATTACAAAAAAATGAAACTCAGTAGACCAGTGGTTCTCAACCTTTTTTCAGTGATGTACCCCCTGTGAACATTTTTTTAATTCAAGTACCCCTTAATTAGAGCAAAGCATTTTTGGTTGAAAAAAAGAGATAAAGAAGTAAAATACAGCACTATGTCATCAGTTTCTGACTTATTAAATTGTGTAACAGTGCAAAATATTGCTCATTTGTAGTGGTCTTTCTTGAACTATTTGGAAAAAAAGATATAAAAATAACTAAAAACTTGTTGAAAAATAAACAAGTGATTCAATTATAAATAAAGATTTCTACACATTAAAGTAATAATCAACTTAAAGTGCCCTCTTTGGGGATTGTAATAGAGATCCCTCTGGATTCATTAACTTAATTCTAAACATTTCTTCACAAAAAAATAAATCTTTAACATCAATATTTATGGAACATGTCCACAAAAAATCTAGCTGTCAACACTGAATATTGCATTGTTGCATTTCTTTTCACAGTTCTTTTTGACAGACATTTTCAGTGAGAAAACTGAGCTTGTGCTTCACTGAGTTTATGAACTTACATTCATATTTTGTTAAAGTATTATTCAATAAATATATTTATAAAGGATTTCTGAATTGTTGCTATTTTTACAATATTAAAAAAAAATCTTACGTACCCCTTGGCATGCCTTCAAGTACCCCCAGGGGTACGCATACCCCCATTTGAGAACCACTGCAGTAGACAATAAAAAGTCGTTGTCGCAATTGTTGGATATGAATTCAAACAATAACCAACCATGCATCACTATAGCTATTGTCTCAAAGTAGGTCTACTGTCAGAATCAGAATCAGAATAGTTTTTGTTGCCATTGTTTGAGAACGGGTTCACAAACGAGGAATTTTTCTTGGTGCAATCGTGCAACGACCTGTCACATCACTCTGTGACTTATTTTGAGTTTTTCCGTGCGTAGTGTTTTAGTTCTTGTCTTGTGCTCCTATTTTGGTGGCTTTTCCTGTTTTATGGTATTTTAATGTTGCAGTTTCATGTCTTCCTTTGAGCGCTATTCCCCTCATCTGCTTTGTTTTAGCAATCAAGAATATTTAAGTTGTTGCTATTTTTTTGTGTGTGTACATTGTTGATTGTCATGTCATGTTCAGATGTACATTGTGAACGCCGTCTTTGCTCCACAGTGTCTTTGCTGTTGTCCAGCATTCTGTTTTTGTTTACTTTGTCGCCAGTTCAGTTTTAGTTTCATTCTGCATAGCCATCCCTAAGCGTCAATGCCTTTTTTTAGGGGCACTCACCTTTTGTTTATTTTTGGTTTAAGCATAAGACACCTTTACCTGCATGCTGCCTCCTGCTGATTCTGACATTTACAAAGCAATTCGCTACAGGCTGCCACCTACTGATATGGACGAGTATTACAACAACACATAATTTGCAGACTATAATTACTGGTTTGTAAAAAATATTTTTAACCCAAATAGGTGAAATTAGATAATCTCCCACGGCACACCAGACTGTATCTCACGGCACAAGTGACGCGGCACAGTGGTTGAAAAACCCTGATCTAGATCACACTTCTACAGTATATCACTCAGAAAAGGTGGTCAGTGCTGCTTATTCCACAACATAGTGAAACAGCACAAGTTGGACCGTTTCAACATATATTGTCATGAATGTAGAGGAAAATGAGTGTCTCCTTGGGCACAGACTGTATATTACATGCAAAATCCTCATTTAGACAGGGCGATCTGCACCGCCTTTGCACTTGTTATCAATTGTACACACAGTCTTAGTAGATAATCCGCAACACGCCCCCTAACAGTACACTCGGTTTTATAGTGTGCACGTGCTGTTTAGCGCGTGTTATTTGGATCGTAGCAGATAAACCCCATATACACATATATATTTATATATACACATATATACACACACACACATATATATATATATATATGCACATATATATATATATATATATATATATATATATATATATATATATATATATATATATATATACACACACACACACACACACACACACACACACACACACACACACATATATATATCCATCCATCCATCCATCTTCTTCCGCTTATCCGAGGTCGGGTCGCGGGGGCAGCAGCTTAAGCAGGGAAGCCCAGACTTCCCTCTCCCCAGCCACTTCGTCCAGCTCCTCCCGGGGGATCCCGAGGCGTTCCCAGGCCAGCCGGGAGAGATAGTCTTCCCAGCGTGTACTGGGTCTTCCCCGTGGCCTCCTACCGGTCGGACGTGCCCGAAACACCTTCCTAGGGAGGCGTTCGGGTGGCATCCTGACCAGATGCCCGAACCACCTCATCTGGCTCCTCTCGATGTGGAGGAGCAGCGGCTTTACTTTGAGCTCCCCCCGAATGACAGAGCTTCTCACCCTATCTCTAAGGGAGAGCCCCGCCACTCGGCGGAGGAAACTCATTTCGGCCGCTTGTACCCGTGATCTTGTCCTTTCGGTCATGACCCAAAGCTCATGACCATAGGTGAGGATGGGAACGTAGATCGACCGGTAAATCGAGAGCTTTGCCTTCCGGCTCAGCTCCTTCTTCACCACAACGGATCGATACAGCGTCCGCATTACTGAAGACGCCGCACCGATCCGCCTGTCGATCTCACGATCCACTCTTCCCCCACTCGTGAACAAGACTCCGAGGTACTTGAACTCCTCCACTTGGGGCAAGATCTCCTCCCCAACCCGGAGATGGCACTCCACCCTTTTCCGGGCGAGAACCATGGACTCGGACTTGGAGGTGCTGATTCCCATCCCAGTCGCTTCACACTCGGCTGCGAACCGATCCAGTGAGAGCTGAAGATCTTGGCCGGAGGAAGCCATCAGGACCACATCATCTGCAAATAGCAGTGAC
>NC_084574.2:21135000-21217500 GCF_033978685.3 Nerophis lumbriciformis
ATATATATATATATATATATATATACCATAGAAACAAAAATTAAACTTTGACAGCATGTAGCTATTTAGTACAGTATGAGCAATGCAGTTTATTAAATATAAATCACATGGAATAGAATGGAAGTCAACCGGTTAAGTTAAGTTAAAGTACCAATAATTGTCACACACACACTAGGCGTGGTGAAATGTGTCCTCTGCATTTGACCCATCCCCTTGTTCACCCCCTTGGAGGTGAGGGGAGCAGTGGGCAGCAGCGGTGCCACGCCCGGGAATCATTTTTGGTGATTTAACCCCCAATTCCAACCTTATGTTGACAACCAGTGTGTGTGTCGACCGACTCATGGAATCTTGGTCCACCATGTTTTAATGACTAAAAAAGGCCCATTTAGGTCGACATACAAGCTTGACCGCTTTTGTAGATTTAACATTTTAGAGCCCAATAAGTTCTTTCTATTAAAAATCGCTCCGTTTATGTCGACAAGTGCTGTAATATAAACTTCATTATTATCACGCACATGTTTTTGCAAAAACAGATTGTGTTTTTAAAAAAAAATCAACACAAGCAAACAAAGAAGGGTTAAAAGGGCAACATAAAAGAAAGTACCACTTACCTCCAAAGCTTTGGCGCATTTAAAGATTAAAGATCCTTTCTTATTTCACTGTAGCCGTTCTTTCATCCTCCTTTACACAATTACAACAAAATGAAACCACGATTGCAGTAAAACATGTCAAACTACCATAGGTTCAAAAATCCTTTATCTCTCATTCTTCTTATGTTTCTGGCTAAAGTCAGAAGTAAATGTGCAAGAAATGGTTGTTTTCGGTTACAATGACCACAGCTTGCAGTATGTTGACAATAACTTACCCCTGATTTCCACAGGATGCGAAACGGCTGCAAACATCATTGTCATGGCGGCGGACTCCTTCCGTTTTTATTCAAGTCAGTGTGGTCGTTTCCACCGCCTGCGGAATGGCATCTGAGTGACGTTGCGAATCCTTGTGTTAAATATACGCATGGCTTCTACTTTTGCCGGTCGCTCCAAAACGAGGGTTCAATTTAGCTAAACTCTGGAAGTCAACTGAACTGCGATGGGGATTGTCAAACGGCAGATGGTGTTGACGTTCCGTGGCGGTTACGTTTAGCTGGCATTCCGCATCCTGTGGAAATCAGGGGTTATAACGACGTGAGTCAACCAGTCCGAGTAGTGTCAACTTAAACAGGTTCCACTGTATCTCTGAAATAGGTGAAAATAATGCTCCGCAAAGAACTTCCTGTTTTTTTGCATTATTTGCGTCTTCAAATCGGGAGTAGTTTTACTTTGTTTTACTATACAGTGAATAACTTCTCTTTATACTTACACTATGTTACTTAAATATCCATTGTTGACTTTGATGGTAGTCATTCAAGCCATGAACAAAAAGAATGTGCTTAACATTGTTTGTAATGGCGCGTAACGTACAAGTCATGCGATCCAGTGCGATTGCTCATGATCCAACTGTAAATGATAACCGCCACCTTGCACGGTATAAATATACAGAATGACTAAAAATATTCCAGAAAGTTGGAAAAATTGTAGTTGCAAGAATCGTAAAGGGCATACTCGCACTCAGTTAATTGTACAGGGCTTACACCCATTTCAAACCTATAACCCAGCACATTTAGTGATTAAACTAATCCAATCTAATCAATTGTGTTGCACAGATGAAAACCATTGTACCGGTACTTGAATGGCCTTCATTTGCACCACGGATGACTAGATGCATGTCAGCTGTATATTGTAAATAAGTGAAAATGTTTGGATATGAGCGTATAACATGTTAGTCTCTATGGTGAACAGCTAGCATAACGTGGAGGTTAGGCCTATGGCGTTTTGTCGCACTGTACAAGGTTTGTACGTTCTGTTTGACAGTAGGGATGGCAATGTTATAACCATAAAGAACCACTTTATGCTAAATAGCTCAAATTTGGTCTCTGACCGCATCACAGTCTCCCAAGCCTTGTCTGCAAAGCATCGTCTGAGTCATTAAGGTGTTGATTGTCAAACTTCAGAAGGGTCTGTATTAGGGTTGTGCTCTGGGCGTGGTCAAAATGATGTCATTATATAATTTGCTTAACAGTCAATAATGCCTATATTTTCTTTTTTAAAGGCTAAAAAATTTACATATACTTAAAAACAAATCTGTGTTATCAGAAATGAGTATTAACAGATTTATTCTTATCGTTTTGCTCTATCTTTATAATTGTTACTATTGCACAATGTTACACAGGCCGTATAAAAGTTGCGGGTGCTGGACTTTCAAATAGGGGAGGCTCATTTTCAGCATACTCTCTAAACACAAGTACAGTCTCCAATTACAGATATCGTATTTTCCGGACCATAGGGCACCGGATTATAAGGCGCACTGCCGACGAATGGTCTGTTTTTGATCTTTTTTGATATATTAGGCGCACCGGATTATAGGGCGCATTAAAGGAGTCATATTATTATTATCCATCCATCCATTTCTACAGCTTGTCCCTTTCGGGGACGCGGGGGGTGCTGGAGCCTATCTCAGCTGCATTCGGGCGGTAGGTGGGGTACAACCTGGACACACACCATAAAAATATTCGTATGTTTAATGCGCCGACAATCCTTCAAGCGGTGCGGCTTCATAGTTTACCAAAGTCGTAGTAAAACATTTTGATATATTTTTGAGCACCGTGTGTAATGTTCTATATTTTCAATGGAACATTTAAAATGTTGGTGTTGTTTACTTGAGACATATTGCAATCATCTCTTATGTTTGACTGCCAACTACTGGTCACACGTATCATTACACTATGTACCAAATAAAATTGCTTCGAGGTGAGTAAGCTCAACCAAACTTATTCCTTACATTAAGCGCACCGGGTTATAAGGCGCACTGTCGAGTTTTGAGGGAAAAAAAGGATTTTAAGTGTGCCTTACAGTCTTATATGCTGGCTTATGAACTTTGCGCCTAGAACAATCCGGATGGTTCTTTTCCTCTTTGTTCCGGAGAACACAACGTCGACAGTTTCCAAAAACAATATGAAATGTGCACTCGTCAGACCACAGAACACTTTTCCACTTTGCATCAGTCCATCAAAAGCCAGCATCTGTGATGGTATGGGGGTGTATTAGTGCTTAAGGCATGGGTAACTTACACATCTGTGAAGGCACCATTATTGCTGAAAGGTACATACAGGTTTTGGAGCAACATATGTTGCCATCCAAGCAACATTATCATGGATGCCCCTGCTTATTTCACCAAGACAATGCCAAGTCACGTTTTACAACAGCGTGGCTTCATAGTAAAAGAGTGTGGGTACTAGAAACAAAGAAACATCGCCTGTCGCTGGATTCTTCGTGGCCTTACTCCCTCGGTGTGCTCTTCCATTAACGTTATTAGATGCCGAATTTTATCACCCATTGTTATTATTCCTTGCAAGCAGACGATCATGAACACAGTAGCCTTTGAGGTCTCCATTCTTGCTTGTGGGGACGGCGTGGCGCAGTGGTAGAGTGACCGTGCGCGACCCGAGGGTCCCTGGTTCAATCCCCACCTAGTACCAACCTCGTCATGTCCGTTGTGTCCTGAGCAAGACACTTCACCCTTGCTCCTGATGGGTGCTGGTAGCGCCTTGCATGGCAGCTCCCTCCATCAGTGTGTGAATGTGTGTGTGAATGGGTAAATGTGGAAGTAGTGTCAAAGCGCTTTGAGTACCTTGAAGGTAGAAAAGCGCTATACAAGTACAACCCATTTATCATTTATTTATTTGTGTTGTTTCTTTGTTCACTTTTCGCGGGCGGGTTGTTGGTTGTTTTGCAGTGGTGGGTGAGGCGCTAAAGTCACCCATGTTTCTTATCAACGTCACCAGCATCCCCAGCCATGTAGTAACGTGAAAAGGAAAAGTCCCGATGGGGAAGGGTAGTTCCTATAACAAAACTCAAGTGCGGTAGTTTTAGAACTGTGTCCCGAGAACTAGTATATGCGGATATATAGACAAACAATCATTCACGCTCACACTCATACATATAGCCAATTTAGAGCAGTGGTCCCCAAACCACAGCCCACGAGCCGAATGCAGCCCGCCAGCAACCACAATCCGGCCCGCAGGACATCCTAAATCATTTTTTGTGAGCATTACACTTGAGATATTGCAAATGTCCTGTCATCTATGGATGATGTAAATGTTTTAGTCATTGACCATGAGCATTACACCATATTACGAGTGCATATAAGTAATATATTGCTGGGTTACAATTACGTGACCCAGTTCAGTTCAGTTTATTTATTTATATAGCACATTTAAAAACAACCCCAGTTGGCCAAAGTGCTGTACAGACATAGGAAAAGAGGCACATAGTGTCACATTTACATTGTAACACAGAAAGATGAATAAAATACAGTAGTAAAATATACCTTTAAAAGAAGTGCAGAATACATCACCTAAAATGTAATAAATAAATAAAAAAGGATAAAACAAGAAATAAAAACAACCAAGATATCCTGTCTAACTGGGTTTGAATGCCAGGGATAAAAATATGTTTTGAGCCTAGATTTAATGTGGCACTTCCAGGTGGTGGTCTAGATTCCCATTAGGCCGAGTCAGTCCAAATTTGGGCATATTTTGAAAGGTTTATAAAAAATAAGGTATTATTATATTTTTAATAAAATGGGATGGAATTAATTAATACACTCTTAAAAATAATTTTTTTGGAAATATTTACACAAGGCTGTCAATTTTAACATGTTAATGCATGTGATTAATTTAAAAAAATTATCACGTTATCATAAATCCATGAAGATTAATCACCTTGTTTGTTTTGACAGCCGGAAGGTGCCGCCCATTGCACAGGCAGTGATCACGTCATGCGCAAGTGTGATGATAGTTAGAGCGGTGTGCTCAGTTCAGTTCAATTTCAGTTTATTTCAAACATGCTTATGATACAAAGTAATGGATCACATATTTCCAGTTGTCTCATTACAGCACGTCCGAAAAGTAGTAGGAAGAAGCTGAGCTTATTTAATCCTACCCCTTTTCATACCATAGCAATTTTATCCCATTTCCTTGTTCTCTGTAACAGAACAGTTAATAAATAAATAATATACCATAGTAAGTAAACAAATATTAAATACATAAATAATCTTTATCTCAAAAGAAGAGAAAAAGGGTTCAAGATGTTCATCATAATTATTGTTCTGTGTACTTTGTGAACACTTGTAGTTTGAACAGTCTCTTAAAGTGAATCATATTGGTGCTCTGTTTGATTTCTTTGGTTAATCCATTCCATCCTTTAATTCCACATACGGATATGCTAAAGGTTTTAAGTGTTGTATGTGCATACAAATGTTTTAGATTTTCCTCCAAGGTTATATTTCTCCTCTTTTGTTGAGAAGAATTGTTGTATATTCTTGGGTAGCATGTTTTAGTTTGCTTTGTACATCATTTTAGCTGTTTGCAAATGCACCAAATCGTTGAATTTTAATATTTGTGATTCAATAAATAAAGGGTTTGTATGTTCTCTATATCCAGCATTGTGTATTATTCTAACTGATCTTTTTTGTAACACCGTTAATGAATGAAGTGCAAATTTGTAGTTGTTTCCCCATATTTCTGCACAATAACTCAGATATATAACACTAGCGAGCAGTAAAGAACATGAAGTGATTTTTGGTCCAGAACATGTTTTGCTTTATTCATTATTGATGTGTTTCTTGCTACTTTATGTTGTATGTTTTTTACATGAGGTTTCCAGTTCATTGTATCAGCTATTATCACACCCAAAAATGTGTTTCCTTTTACTTTTTCAATATCTACTCCGTCTATTTGTATTTGTGTTTGACTTTCCCTTCTACTGTTGCCAAATAGCATTATTTTAGTTTAACTGAGATTCAAAGATTTTGTCAAACCATCTTCTTAATTTGGTCATTTCTTCTGTTATTATTTGTATTATCTTCTGTGTGTTCTCCCCTGAACAAAACACAGTTGTATCATCTGCAAATAATACTAACATTAAGTCCTTTGTAACTTTACAAATGTTGTTTATATAAAGATTGAACAATTTTGGTCCGAGTATTGATCCCTGAGGTACGCCACTAAATATTTTCAGCTCTGTAGAACTGTGTTCACCTATCTTCACGTATTGCTTCCTGTTGGTTAAGTAGCTTCTTACCCACTTCAAGACCAACCCTCTGATTCTATGATTAATTGGGGCGGCATGGCGTAGTGGGTAGAGCAACCGTGCCAGAAACCTGAGGGTTGCAGGTTCGCTCCCCGCCTCTTACCATCCAAAAATCGCTGCCGTTGTGTCCTTGGGCGGGACACTTCACCCTTTGCCCCCGGTGCCACTCACACCGGTGAATTGAATGATGAATGATAGGTGGTGGTCGGAAGGGCCGTTGGCGCAAATTGCAGCCACGCTTCCGTCAGTCTACCCCAGGGCAGCTGTGGCTATGAAAGTAGCTTACCACCACCAGGTGTGAATGATTGATGGGTTCTACATGTAAAGCGACTTTGGGTACTTAGAAAAGCGCTATATAAATCCCAGTTATTATTATTATTATTAATTGTGTCAAATGCTTTTGTTAAATCCATAAACACTGCAGCAGCACATTATTTGCTATCTATTACATTGGTGATCTCTTCCATTATTTCGATTAATGCCATTGATGTTGAGATGTTGGCTCTTCTAAGACAAATCAAACGGTCCAGTTGCGATCGATTGAATGCCCTGAAATGACAATGACCTGGATGAATGAGAACATTCATAGACACCCCACACGGAAATGTTCAAACAGAGGTTTGAAAACGCACACAGCATTAAGTAAAACATTAATAGTGCGTAAAGATGTCAAAATGATGGTTATTTTTACAAGCTTGAACAAGAAATGCATTGAAAACCCGAGCATCTCTACTCAACGTTGCCCATTAAAATTAATTAAAATCAATTTAATTAATTAAAGCTCAATCCTATGATTGATCGATGAAAGTGTAAACACGCGTGAGGGATGTAGTTTCCAAGCACATAGTCTACATGTGTTAATCCAACCTTCTAAAAGTCGAACATGATCTATTTAAGGCAGGGGTTGACAACCCAAAATGTTGAAAGAGCCATATTGGACCAAAAAAAAAAATCTGGAGCCGCAAAAAATTAAAAGCCTCTATATAAGTGTTATAACACTGCACATAAAATACAACCAATAGTACGTTAATGTTAAATCTTACTTGTGAAAAGTAATCCCCCGATTCCTATTTTCAACAGTCCGCTCATTTGAGCAGGAAAACGCTGAACACCATCATCAACATCACCAACATCTTTCTTTTCTACCTGTCAACTGTCAGTTTAGGCTGTTCGCCGGCCCCTCATCACCACTTCAAGATGGCGGCCGAATTTCTCACGTCACAGCAGCCAATGCTGCGTGTACTTATAAGATGTCTATGGTTATAACGTCATTGCAAACACGGCAATCTGTTGCGTCCACTGCAGTTCGCTACCTTATTCATACTTTTTGTCAAGTGATTTTTTTTTTAAGCAGGGTTGCATGAGGTACCTATACATAACGTTACGTTAGTCAATGTATCACACACAGTAACGCTAGACGGCGGTCAGCAGCACCGCGTCTTTTAGCCACCTACATAAAGACAAACAGTCAAATGAAGGTCAGTTAAAATGTATACTATATTAAGAATATGTGTACATATTGCATAGGGCCCTGACATCTAAAAAGTACAACTCTGTTCATTGTTATGTTCATGTATTTGTTATGTTTTTCATGTGTACACACACATCAACACACATACAGTATGAGATGAGATCAATGAGATAAGGTAAGAACAGGATAGAAACTGCTGTGGAACTAGTTACAATGCAATATGCCATGGAAATACAATGTTAACACTTTTGTGCAAATAAGTACAGTTGCACTTGTTTTTTCAAATGTGTTTATTCTGTAAAGGAATTAGTTAAATGTTTAAAATGACTGGTTAATCGTGCTATTATGAAGTGCAATGTCAGCAGTATTTTTTTTCCTGCAATTTCAAATGCACTTCTTTTAATAAGTAAATACAGCGTTTTAAAAGCATACACAATCTGTGTAAATATATTAGTCTGTGGTTAAAAGGACTTGAAAGGACTCGAAACTCAAAATGCAGGACTTGGGACTTGACTTGAGACTTTCCAGTCTTGACTTTGGACTTGACTTGGGTCTTGCCTGTCTTGACTCGGGACTTGACTCGGGACTTGAGGGCAAAGACTTGAGACTTACTTATGACTTGCAAAACAATGACTTGGTCCCACCTCTGCTTATATGTACTGTAAAGTTCAAATTTTAATGACAATAAAAGGAAGTCTAAGTCTATAATGAAGGCAACACATGATTTAAGTGTCTATATTAGTTATATTAGCCTACTATCAAAGGCTGACGCAAGTCTTCGTTGACAGAAATGCTGTATTTTAATTTTTATTATACACATTTTTGCAACATTGGAAATCATTAGTAAAATTGAGGCTTCTCACAGGATGAGATAACTTCTGAAAATTACTGGTTTAGAATGGCCAAAGGTATAGATGTGTGTGTCCAAGTTTAAGGAAACGGCAGGCTGTCTTCTTCTAATGGATTTATTTAAGCTGGGTTTGGAACAACATGGCACACAAACAACTATGAGAAATGCAGCCAATATTACATACAGATGATGTGTCACGAGACAAGCAAATATAAATGAAATACATAGAGGACATATGTAAAGGAATTTAAATTAGCTCAAATATACCTACAAACAAAGCATAATGATGCAATATGTACATACAGCTAGTTTATCCAAGCACTCCAGCAAATCAACAAAGCTCACCTTTGTGCATTCACGCACAGCATAAAATGTTTGGTGGACAAAATGACACAAAGAAGGAGTGGCATAAAACACATCTTTCTGTGGCAGCATCGGAGAAAGTTGTACATGGAAACAAACTACGGATCGTTGAAATTAGTAGGACAAAACATCCATCCATCCATCCATTTTCTACCGCTTATTCCCTTTGGGGTCGCTGGAGCCTATCTCAGCTGCAATCGGGCGGAAGGCGGAGTACACCCTGGACAAGTCGCCACCTCCTCGCAGGGCCAACACAGATAGACAGACAACATTCACATTCACATCCACACACTAGGGCCAATTTAGTGTTGCCAATCAACCTATCCCCAGGTGCATGTCTTTGGAAGTGGGAGGAAGCCGGAGTACCAACAGTGCTTGCCAAATACTCTCATCAGTGAAGTATGTTTAATGTAAACAGTGGGGTTTCTAAAAATTAGGAAGGTTTGTGTCATCTTTGTTTTCCTACAGAAAATGTATTAAAACTCCCCCCCCAAAAAATTTTCTTCATCTTTTTGCATTTTCACACATCTGAAAGAGGTCCAGGGAGCCACTAGGGCGGCGCTAAAGAGCTGAATGCGGCTCTAGAGCTGCGGTTTGCTGACCCCAGATTTAAGGTGTTAACATGCATTTCATAAGCATCTTTTAAAAATGAACGATGACTCTTGTACTTGTTCTCACATTCTCATTGTATTAATTTGTTTTCTTTTCTTCCCAGGGCTTGTCTTTCACTACAGCAGTACAAGCCACCAGGCAGAGGGGCTGTGGAGAGTCACATGACTGCTTATCACTGAGGAACATGAATCATGACCTCAGTGATTTTGGTTGACACTGGTGGGACTGTGGTGGAGTATGTCACAGCTGTGGAAGACCCCCAGCAGGTTGGTTGCTCAGCACAAGAAAACAATAAAACTGCAGTCCAAAACATCAACATGATTTTCCTTAGTGTGTCCTTTTTTTGACTGCGACTGCATGTCCAAGCAGGAGGGGGAGTGTGATGAGGACCTCGAGCCAGAGGGACAAGTGGAGGACGAGTGTGAAGTTGAAGACGTCTATGAAGAGGCAGAGGACGGGAGAGAGGTTGAAAACTGCCCAACCGTTATTGTGGAGGAGGTACCTGGTGTCTGCTTAGCTGAGGCGATGGTGTACAGCGACGAAGCCAACGTCATGCAGGAAGTGGAAAATGAGCAGGATGTGGAGTCAGAAAAGGGGGCAGGTGAGATAGTAATGCTTAAATACCATAATTTCCAGACTATAAAAATCTTTTTTTTTCCCCCTCAAAACTCGACAGTGCGCCTTATTACCTGGTGCGCCTAATGTACGGGATCATTCTGGTTTTGCTTACTGACCTCGAAGCAATTTTATTTGGTACATGTGACCAGTAGATGGCAGTCAAACATAAGAGATACGTGTAGACTGCAATATGGTGGCAATATGACTCAAGTAAACAATATATAGTTTACTAATATAGTTTACAGTATATGTTCCATTGAAAATATAGAACATTACACACAGCGCTCAAAAATGTATCAAAATGTTTTAGTACGACTTTGTACTGAGCTTCAACATACAAGTATTATTATGGTGCGTATAAGGTAAGACATATTATCTGGCGTTTTGTTTCGCAATGTTATGCGAAAGCAACTTTTCTTACCTTCTGGTACCTGCTCATCTGTATTTGGGATCTGCATAAGTCCTGAAAAATTGCACGCGCCCGCCTTTGTAGTACGTGTCGACACCGTAGTCGATAAACTTCTTCTTTTTCTCTATCTTCTTGTTATGGGACATTCATCCTCCGCGGTTGCCATTTCTAATATAAAGTAGTGTAAAGTTCTTACTTATATCTGCAATGACAGCGCTAAAACATACCGGTGTAGTGAGTTTACATTATTCAACCAAGGAATTTTAGTTATTAGAGTGTTCCGGTCGGACGTTTTTTCATGGGACACATTTCCGGCGGATGAGGAGATGCTGCTCCGTTATTGATTGAAGTAAAGTCTGAATGTCATTAAAACAGTTAGCGCCATCTTTTGACACTTCTTTCACTCCCGTCCTTGCACGCTACAACAAAGATGACGGGGAGAAGACGCTGTCGAAGGTGAGCCACGTAAATAAGACCGCCCACAAAACGGCGCATCCTGAAGAGACTGTCAGAAAGCGGCTTGAAGATGATCTGTAAAACATAATCTATGCAACATTTTGACCAAAGAACCACCATTACATGTTATGTAGACCACAGGGAAGTGTTTTACATTTACAAAAAAAATAAAATAATATGACTCCTTTAATGCGCCCTATAATCTGGTGCGCTTTATATATGAAAAAAGTTTGAAAATAGACCATTCATCGGCAGTGCGCCTTATAATCCGGTGCGCCCTATGCTCCAGAAAATACGGTAATATTCACTATGATCATCAATCATTTGCTTTACCTTCACTTCACAGTGTTGGGTGGAGACCCTTTGTCAGCGCTTATCATCCAATCTGTGCTACCAGTAAACGCCCACATTACCACCAGAACCTCCTCTGTTTTCAGGTCAACTATGTAGTGCTTCGGAAGTTCATTTGCAATGCTATCATCTGTGTAACGTTTCCCTGTTTGCAAGTTGTTTGGTAGCTAACACTGTCCTTATGTGTTTGGGCCATCTCATGCTTACCAAAAATGACTACAGCTTTATTCCCGTTCAAGTTTCAGCCAATTAGATTTATTCAGTGTTTGTTGTGTAATTCTAATACAGTGCCAATAAGTTGTGAGCGAAAATATCTTTGCGCGTTCGCATCTTGTGAATCTCCTATTGCCTGACTTCTTTCTTATTATTCATCCTCTTTATAGCTAAAGTTGCCACAAATTGCCCTGTATCCTACTTAGGACACCCCGAGTTTACAAGTCATTTTTTATGAAAGTGCAACAAAACGGACAAATGCAACAGTAACACTCTGAGCAGTTTAAAATATTATATTTATACATCTCTATTTTACCTTATTGGATGATAATGAATGAATGTGATTTACTTGCTGTGGCGGGGGAAACGCTAAGAGTGGGGAGAAAATAATCCTTATTGGCTGAAGTACAGCATTAATAATTCCAGCTTGTAGCCCCATTCCACATCTCTACCGAACAATAGTGGCACGCTGCTTTCGTCTTATTCACTTTGTCTGTTTACGTATTTCACTGTAAAAGTTTGTATCTCCAAATATGAGACTTTGAGGACAGAGGAAGGTTTTCAGACAATGGATTCTCCTTGGCACTATCCCTACCTATGACTCCTGATAGCCAACAGTAAGGCTGCACATGAGCAGACATGTGGCGCTATAAACACTTCCTGCTGCTTACTTTTAATGCACACCATGTAGTACAAACCCCAAAACCAGTGAAGTTGGCACATTGTGTAAATCGTAAATAAAAACAGAATACAATGATTTGCTAATCCTTTTCAACCTATATTCAATTGAGTACACTGCAAAGACAAGATATTAACGTTCGAACTGAGAAACTTTATTTTTTGCAAAATTAGCTCATTTGGAATTTGATGCCTGCAACGTGTTTCAGAAAAGCTGGCACAAGTGGCAAAAAAGACTGAGAACGTTGAGGAATGCTCATCAAACACTTATTTGGAACATCCCGCAGGGAACAGGTGGGTGTCATGATTGGGTATAGAAGCAGCTTCCATGAAATGCTCAGTCATTCACAAACAAGGATGGGACGAGGGTCATCACTTTATGAACAAATGCGTGAGCAAATTGTCGAACAGTTTAAGAACAACATTTCTCAACGAGCTATTGCAAGGAATTTAGGGATTTCACCATCTACGGTCCGTAATTTCATCAAAAGGCTCAGAGAATCTGGAGAAATCACTGCATGTAAGCAGCATGCCCTTCAGGTGGTACTGCATCAACAGGCGACATCAGTGTGTAAAGGCTATCACCACATGGGCTCAGGAACACTTCAGAAAACCTCTGTCAGTAATTACAGTTGGTCCCTACAACTGAAAGTGCAAGTTAAAACTACTATGCAAAGCGAAAGCCAACTATCAACAACACCCAGAAACGCCGCCGGCTTCGCTGGGCCCGAGCTCATCTAAGATAGACTGATGAAAAGTGTTCTGTGGTCTGATGAGTCCACATTTCAAATAGTTTTTGGAAATTGTGGATGTCGTGTCCTCCGGAACAAAGAGGAAAAGAACCATCCAGATGGTTCTAGGCGCAAAGCTCAAAAGCCAGCATCTGTGATGGTATGTGGGTGTTAGTGCTCAAAACATGGGTAACTTACACATCTGTGAAGGCACCATTAATGCTGAAAGGTACATACAGGTTTTGGAGCATATGTTGCCATCCAAGCAAGGTCTTTTTCATGGACGCCCCTGCTTATTTCAGCAAGACAATGCCAAGCAATGTGTTACAACAGTGTGGCTTTGTAGTAAATGAGTGTGGGTACTAGACTGGCCTGCCTGTAGTCCAGACCTGTCTCCCGTTGAAAATGTGTGGCGCAATATGAAGCGTAAAATACCACAACGGAGACCCCGTACTGTTGAACAACTTAAGCTGTACATCAAGCCAGAATGGGAAAGAATTCCACCTGAAAAGCTTCAAACATTGGTCTCCTCAGTTCCCAAACGTTTACTGAGTGTTGTTAAAAGGAAAGGCCATGTAACACAGTGGTAAAAATGCTCCTGTGCCAACTTTTTTTGCAATGTGTTGCAGCCATTAAATTTTAAGTTAATGATTATTTGCAACAAAAAAAAATTGTTTCTCAGTTTGAACATTAAATATCTCGTCTTTACAGTCTTTTCAATTGAATATAAGTTGAAAATGATTTGCAAATCATTGTATTCTGTTTTTATTTATGATTTACACAACGTGCCAAATTCACTGGTTTTGGGGTTTGTAAAAGTGGACGTCTGCACTCCAGGTTGTGACCAATCACAGCGAAGTGGCCATAGTGGGAATCGAGGAGGGCCAAGGGATGGTGCTCATTGCGCAGACCGTTTTCACGGGATACAGAAAATACAAGGAAACAATGCAGATCTGCAAAACTTTTTGCGAGGTTAATCATGCGGAGCCGCTCTATAGGAGTCAAAAGTTCAAATACAAAGGACCTAGAATGAGTATTATCGATCCCTTTTAGAGAATTAATCTTTTGTAAAAGAAAAAAAACCTGAAAAATGTGTCAGCCTATATAATGTTTATATAGTATTTTGGTGTATTTATTGGTGAATTAAAAATATATTTGGGAAAAATTATTAAGTAAAATGTGATACATTGCCCCTTTTAGCGTGGTTTGATTGTAGAGTGTTTTATAAACACAAATATAATAAATATAAATAATAATTGTTTTGCTGGAAAAGGTTTAAACACCCCTGTTTCTTTGAGTATATAATATAAATGATTATATGGAAAAATGACAAACGTTAGATCTGCATCTCCTCATCCAACGCACCAGCTATTTACTGAAGATATGCAGCGCCATCTTGTGGACAAGGTGCCCAATAAGTTTCTTTTTTTTAAAGTTAAACTTTCAGTCAATTTGTACAACTGTAATGGCCCCGAGGGACAAGCGGTAGGGAATGGATGGATGGATGGATAATTAGAGAATGCAAGTGATGCGTAGTTGACATACGATTAAAAGGGAGTGTTTATTGTGCTTTCTTGTTCATTTCATTCCATTCTTGTCAGTCGAAAATGTGTAGTATAGAAACATGTTTTGTAAAATGGTATTTTGGTTTCCGTATATAAACCAGGAGTGCCCAAACGTTACTGAAGATAAAGGATTTGTAAGGTATTTTTTATATGTTTACATTTGTAAACTAGATCAAATTATTTTGTTTAATTTTAATCTACTTTTTTAATTTATTTAAATTGTGTAATTACTTTGCACACTTATTTTTAGTCTTTAGTTCCAATTTGGTATTCATGTATTTATTAATTTTTTTTACAACGTACCGGAGGCCATAAAAAAACAGCTGCATTGTCCTTCCTTCCGCACTTTTGACACTGGTCACATAAACGTGTATTTTAATTAATTTGAAAGAATATGTTCATATTTTCGAGAAGTTAATAAACTCAGGTTAAAGAAAAATCCAAATAGATGTTTTAAGTATGGAGGTTTTTTTTTTTTTTTTTTTTTTTTTTTAATTTATTGAACAACAAACAAATTTATAATTCACACAACAACAACAAGGAAAGAAAACAAAAGCAAATACAGAGAGTATTAAATATTAATAAATAATAATAATAAAACATATTTAAAAGACAAAATGGGCTACCTGAATCACTTAAAATGTTTTTAACGAAGATATCAATTTAAGGGCTTTTGTACTCTTAATCCTTCTCCAAGATTTGATTGATAATTGTAAACCATTAAGCCAATTAGAAAATGTAGGCCTTACTTTCATAAATCGACATTTAAGTAGAATTGTTTTTGCCTGGAGTTAACTTTCCAATGTGTAGAATAGTGTAAAAAAAGTTACGTCACTGCCGCTTTTAGTTGACGTCTTGACCACACACGTAAAGGGAGGCCAACGGAAGGATTTCCTGTGTCGGCCGCGGATGAATACCTCACTGGCGTCGTTACGTGTCCCCATTTGAATTTGACAATTTCCTCTGCGCGGCGGAGTGATTTGAGATAGTTGCTTCCCATACAATTGAGTGAGAAGTCAATGTGAAATCTTCAGCAAGGGGAAACATGGCGACTTCGCAACTCGAGGGACATGCAAACCAGCTCGATCTACTCATTAAAGCCGGTAATGTATCGTTTTGTACTCGTCCAGCCCGGTCTGAGAGTTACCGTACACGCAAGGCTCGGGTCGCTCGGGTAGACCGCGCTGGCTCACTCCGCAGAGGAGTAATGGAGGACTATCAGGAAGTGATCACCTTGCTAGCAACCTGCACGGCTTTGCTAACGACTTCTGCACGCACATTTAGAGGGGAAAAACATCCCGCAGCTCCCTTTATTCTGCACGATTAGCCGCCGATGTGAAGGATTGTGACTGTGCATGTGAGATTAGTAGATGTGTGCGACGCCGTGTTCTAGAATAACGGGTGTCGGCTCAGGAAAACCAGGAAGTGCAAAAAAGTGTTGTCTTTCCTGCGCCTTTGCCACGCTGTCTGCCTGCAAGGACATGTGGTTTTAGTCTCCTTACTTTAAATATGGCATATTCGACCACATGTTGGCCTTTTTTTTTTTAAACATTATCGCTCGATAATGTTAAGTTGTTTTTTTTCCACTGCATGAGACTTTTAAAGTATTTGTGGCGTGATTACGTTCATACGTTTCCTACAATTTCCACGTTTATGGTCCTTCGGTGTTTAATTAATTCACTTTATCCATATTATAGTTTGACTGATGGTTGCAAAAGTAGTTTTTGTGTATTTTGGCGATTATTGAAATGTTTCTATTGTTTCCGTTATCGTGTTGTACAGCGTGTGGTCACAGCGTGGGTTGGCCTTGTCGCTTTTCCCCCTCTGAGTCCGGTGTTGAGTGCGACTATATGTTTTAATGCTGTCCAAACTGTCCGAAAGTTACATTTGAAATTGTATTTTGTGCTGAAATGCGTCCAATTCGTCGAATTTGCCAACGTTTTAAGTCCTATTTTGATGGCGGAAGCGTTCTCCGGAGGGAGGAGCTCGTATTTTGATTGACACGCCTTTTGGCGAATGACGTTCGTTTAGCGTAATTACGTCATTGAAGGGTGGGGCTTCAACTGAAGCTCAGCCAATTGTAGGTGCGATGGGTGTTGGGTGACAGTGGGACTGCTTTGCTCATTTGAAGAGAACTGGAGGGAAAGGTTTAGGAGTGTAAACACGGAAGTAATCGCAAGCTGCACTACTTTTTGTCATTCAGTTGCCATTAAGAACATTTATTAGAACATTGTCTCCACTCATAAAATACTGTTTTGTGCAACACTTCTACTTTTCATGCAACTTGATTAGTATTTTGCTTTTTATTTGACATTGTAATCTTAGACATATTATGTAGTGCAACAAAGAGCAAATGATTTAGTAAGTTTTATGGAGGCTCTGATATCATTCAGTTTTGCAGCATGTTTCCCCCTTGCATTTAAGCATCTCCCGTTTGTTTTTGAGCCGGGCGAATGAGCGAGACAATCTAAAGATAGCCCTATGCAGTACCTATTGCTTCAGTGCAATATCCAAACATGGAGAGCGCTGGCTGGAACATGCTCTCGTGTTTCCCACCATTGATTGGCAACAGCAGGTGCTCTCTGTTTCTTCTCAGGACCCCAGATACGACATGCATGCGCATTGCACGTCTTTTTATTTTTTTCTATACAATAGTAATCACTAGCTGTATGTCTTCCCCGCCAACCAACTTTGCAAGTTCTTTCTAAAATTTCAAGAATCAAATTGAAAATAACGTATGTGATGCACATAGAGAACATTCAAACCCTTTATTCATTGAATTGAAAATACTGAAATTCTACGACATAGTGAATTTGCAAACAGCTAAAATTATGCACAAAGCAAACTATAATGTGCTACCCAAGAATATACAACAATTATTCTCAACAAAAGAGAAATATAATCTTAGAGAAAAATGTAATTTAAAACATTTGTATGCACGTACAACACATAAGACGTTCAGTATATCAGTATGTAGAATTAAATTATGGAATGGATTAACCCAGGGGTGTCAATTGTCAAAAGAGGTTTTATCCGGCCCGTGGGATGAATTTGCTGATTATGAAAATGAGCCAAAATTTTTGAATGAAAGAAACTGCTGTACTAAATGTGTTCACTAGATGTCACAATAGCAATTCTTTGTATCTTTGTAGATTATGCTACATATGTAAAAATAAATAAACCACATGCTGTTAGGGCACTAGTCGAGGAAAATGAGGAAACTACATAAATAACATCCTGTAATTTGATTTTGATATTATTTTTTTATCTTGATAGATTGGAAATTAACACCAATGAGTTGACTGATGAACATTATCACATAATTTATTCAAAAATAACGACAAAGATAGAATACTATTAACTGCAACATGTAAGTGTAAAAAAACAACACATTGTTTTGTACATTTTTAGAATGTGCTTGTTCTATTTTTAAACAAAGAAAACAATCTGAAGTTGTCTTTATTTTTAAATTATCGTGCTGTGATCTTACCAGTCCGTCCCACTTGGGAGTAAATGTTTCTCCATGTGGCCCCTGATCTGAAATGAGTTTGACACCCCTGGATTAACCAAATAAATCAAACAATGTACTAATATGATCCACTTAAAGAAACTCTTCAAACTTAAAGTGTTTACAAAGTACAAAGAAGAAGAACATTCTGCATTTATATCATCCATCCATTCATTTTATAGATCATCTTATTTATTTCACCATATGAAATATAATTTACTTCACTAATTATTATTTATTTATTTATATATTTTAAATGTTATTAGTTATGGAGTATATTGTGAATACATTGAGAAGAGGAAGTGAACAAAAGTTTAAGCAACTGCTATGTTAAAGAAAAGGGGTAGGATTAAATAAGCTCTGCTTCTTCCTACTCTTTTTCAAACATGTTGAATTAAGAAACTAGAAATTGTGATGTATCATGTTGTATGCTTGCATGTTCCAAATAAACTCAAATTCAACTCAACATGTAGTGTAAAAGTCAAAACATGCACAGAGCCGCTTTGCCATCGCACACTCTAAATCTGTTTGGGGAAAAACATTTAGGAAGTTTTAACAATCCCATTTGTGTAGAAAACTAGCAGTAGTAATTATTTACCTCAAGAGGGCGCCACTTTATAACTGTTCTAGCTTGGGGTGGGTAATACTATCAATCAAATACTAAAATATGACCAGTTTCACTATTACATTACTAGGATTTTCAAGATTATTCAATGATTTTGTGATTTTTGCAATTGACTTGTAAATTGCGGTTACAATCAGAAAAGCAAAAAAAATAATTATTTTATGAGAAATGTAATGTCTAAAAATATTTAAAAAATATTTTAGATAAGTAAAATTGTTATAATACATACACAAAAGCCAAAACTCCTAGTTGCTCTATTTCAAATCTTTTTCAATCAATCAATCAATCAATCTTTATTTATATAGCCCTAAATCACAAGTGTCTCAAAGGGCTGCACAAGCCACAACGACATCCTCGGTACAAAGCCCACATACGGGCAAGGAAAAACTCACCCCAGTGGGACGTCGATGTGAATGACTATGAGAAACCTTGGAGAGGACCGCATATGTGGGTAACCCCCCCCCTCTAGGGGAGACCGAAAGCAATGGATGTCGAGTGGGTCTGACATAATATTGTGAGAGTCCAGTCCATAGTGGATCCAACATAATAGTAGTAAGAGTCCAGTCCATAGTGGGGCCAGCAGGACACCATCCCGAGCGGAGACGGGTCAGCAGCGCAGAGATGTTCCCAGCCGATGCACAGGCGAGCGGTCCACCCCGGGTCCCGACTCTGGACAGCCAGCACTTCATCCATGGCCACCGGACCTGTGCCCCCCTCCCTCAAGGAAAAGGGGAGCAGAGGAGAAAAGAAAAGAAACGGCAGATCAACTGGTCTAACAGGGGGGCTATTTAAAGGCTAGAGTATACAAATGAGTTTTAAGATGGGACTTAAATGCTTCTACTGAGGTAGCATCTCTAATTGTTACCGGGAGGGCATTCCATAGTACTGGAGCCCGAATAGAAAACGCTCTATAGCCCGCAGACTTTTTTTGGGCTCTGGGAATCACTAATAAGCCGGAGTTCTTTGAACGCAGATTTCTTGCCGGGACATATGGTACAATGCAATCGACAAGATAGGACGGAGCTAGACCGTGTAGTATTTTATACGTAAGTAGTAAAACCTTAAAGTCACTTCTTAAGTGCACAGGAAGCCAGTGCAGGTGAGCCAGTATAGGCGTAATATGATCAAACTTTTTTGCCTGAATTGACCAATAAATAGCCTTCCGCCCGATTGTAGCTGAGATAGGCTCCAGCGCCCCCCGCGACCCCGAAGGTAATAAGCGGTAGAAAATGGATGGATGGATGAATATATACAGAAGAACCTGCTTAAGTTGCCAACCCTTATACTTCGAACTCAAGTCCTGGTCCACTGTTTTGTTGAAAAGTTCTTGCTTATTTCAATATACATTGGTGACCACAAAAAAGTTTTGTCTCAAGGGGGTTATTTCTATGACAAAAAAAAGTGTGTTATCCTGACACAACATATGTTTAGTTAGAAAGGGTTTACAGGGTTTCCCCTTGATTGCCACCTTATATGCGGCGGTGGGAGTGTGGCGAGGGCGTGGTCAATATGACATGATCATTTTGATTTGCAATGATTGATATATTTTCCTTAAAAAGGCTAAACAAATGTTTTATGTAATTTAAAAAAACAAATAGTGTTATTTGTTAATAACATTATTAATACTTGTGTGTGTGTGTGTGTGTGTGTGTATGTATATATATATATATATATATATATATATATATATATATATCAGAAACATAATCAGCTGTAACACAAATAATTTGACTTGGTTGACTGCTCTCTTTTTTTCAATGCTGTTTCAATTGCTGCTTATTGCAAATGGTAACACTTTATTTTGCCCTCCCTGGATGTTGCAATCTAGTTTGCCAAATATGTAAACCGTCCTTTGAATTAGATTTGAAAAAAATAACTTGAGGTGTTTTGTTGATATTCGTCACAATAAAGTCACTGTAAAACGAAGTACACTAAAGGAAGTACATTATATATATACACATGAAGTGCCCATACATGCAGGAATCCCATTAGATTAATAATATAATTTGGAATAAACTGAAAAAAGCAATACAATTATGCAGGATGCAGGAATTTTAGTTATTAGAGAGTTCCGGTCTGACGTTTTTTCACGGGACCCATTTCCGGCGTTGTTGTTGCACTAGTGAGCCACGGATGAGGAGATGCTGCTCTGTTATTGATTGAAGTAAAGTCTGAATGTCATTAAAACAGTTAGCTCCATCTTTTGACACGTCTTCCACTCCCGTCCTGTCGAAGGTTAGCCACGTAAATAAGACCGCCCACAAACCGGCGCATCCTGAAGCGACTTGAAGATGATCTGTAAAACATCTATGTAACCTTTTGACCAAAGAACCACCATCACATGTTATGTAGACCACAAGGAAGTGTTTTACATTTTTTTTAAAAGACCCCTTTAATGCGCTCTATAATCCGGTGCGCCTTTTGTATGAAAATAGACCTGACGAGACCCGCTCATCGGTAGTGCGCCTTATAATCCGGTGCGCCCTATGGTCCGGAGAATACGGTAGTTTCACTGTATATCAATATAAATAAAGCAAAAGCAAACACAGATACGTATGAAGTCCAACATAGAAGAGCACTGAAAAATATCGATCTGGAAATGGTAGTACTAATACCTATGTATATATTCCCTCTAATAGTTTTGTTGATGTTTGTGTTGTGTAGTGGAGGCGTCTGTCCATAGTGCCAGTATGCACTGCTCTGACAAGACCATCGAGGCTGCACAGGCTCTCCTACACATGGACTCACCATCCAGTGTCAGAGAAGACTGTAGTCCAGGTAAAGTTACGATGATTCCTTGTTTGTCTTCATGTAAATCCCGTCTTGGTTTTTGTTTTATTAAGCCAATTTACTGGCATACAATCAGACAGTTAAAGACAATCATTTCAAGTAAACGTTTATATGAACAGAAATCAGATTCAGAGCTATTCCTCTTTCTCTTCACTATGTAGAAGCTTTCATCCCGCCGTATGTAGCAACGCCAGACTTCCTCCATGCTGCCATGCGTCCTGACATCGCAGAGACTGAGGTGGAGATCTCCACAGAAGACTGCTGCGAGGATGACGACGACGACGATGATGACGACGACGAAGAAGAAGAAGAAGAAGATATAGGAAGTCTGTTAGAGGAGCCAGAGCCGGAACGCAGCCATGAGCCTGTCAGGAAGAGAAGAGGTAAATTAGGTGTTCTGTCATCATATTGCACATATGCATGCACTATAGGGTTGTCTCGATACCAATATTTTGGTACCGGTACCAAAATGTATTTCGATACTTTTACCGTATTTTTCGGACTATAAGTCGCTCCGGAGTATACGTCGCACCGGCCGAAAATGCACAATAAAGATATAAGTCGCATTTTTGGGGGGAATTTATTTGATAAAACCCAACACCAAGAATAGACATTTGAAAGACAATTTAAAATAAATAAAGAATATTGAACAACAGGCTGAATAAGTGTACGTTATATGAGGCATAAATAACCAACTGAGAACGTGCCTGGTATGTTAACGTAACATTTTATGGTAAGAGTCATTCAAATAACTATAACATATAGAACATGCTATACGTTTACCAAACAATCTGTCACTCCCGATCGCTAAATCCGATGAAATCTTCCTCCCCGGTGTCGCCTCTGGTATGGGCCGTTTCCTTTTTTTCTGCTGCTCGATCGCCGTTTTCTGCTGCATATTTCACGACGTCCGGCTTGTAATCTGCAGTATATGATTTCCTTTTCGGTGCCACTTTAGTTCAGCCCTTCTCAGTTTTTATAAGTTACCGCCAGTGTTGAAATAATCAATTTTAATAGCCACGGATGTAGCAGCAGTTAGCATCCCATAACCCACAATGCACTTCTGCCATGACGCACAATGCACTTCTGCCATGACCCGCCCCCGCCGAATTCTTATTGGTTGACGTGTGTGACGATTGCTGGCGTGTGTGTGACGATTGCGGACATTTGCTTCGTCTCTTACGCGAATGAGATAAATAATAGTATTTGATATTTTACGGTAATGTGTTAATAATTACACACATAAGTCGCGCCGGAGTATATGTCGCACCCCCGGCCAAACTATGAAAAAAAACTGCGACTTATAATCCGAAAAATACGGTAGATACTTTTCTAAATAAAAGGGACCACAAAAAAATAGCATTATTGGGTTTATTTTAACAAAAAATCTTAGGGTACATTAAACATATGTTTCTTATTGCAATCGAAGAACAATTTTGTCCTTAAATAAAATAGTGAACATACTAGACAACTTGTCTTTTATTAGTAAGTAAGCAAACAAAGGCTCCTAATTATTCTGCTGACGTATACAGTAACATATTGTCATTTGTCATTCTATTATTTTGTCAATTATAAAGGACAAGCTGTAAAAAGTTATTATTAATCTACTTTAGGGCTGCAACTAACGATTAATTTGATAATCGATTAATCTGTTGATTATTACTTCGATTAATCGATTAATAATCGGATAAAAGAGACAAACTACATTTCTGTCCTTTCCAGTATTTTATTGAAAAGAAAACAGCATACTGGCACCATACTTATTTTGATTATTGTTTCTCAGCTGTTTGTACATGTTGCAGTTTATAAATAAAGGTTTATTTAAAGAAAGAAAAAAATTAAATTAAAAAAAAATAATTCGCCTCTGCGCATAGCATAGATCCAACGATTCGATGACTAAATTAATCGCCAACTATTTTTATAATCGATTTTAATCTATTTAATCGGTTAGTTGTTGCAGCCCTAATCTACTTGTTCATTTACTTTATTTGTGTTTGTGTTAAGGGATGTATTTCCTGAGTTTATAAACATAATATGATTTTTTATTTTTTATTTATTTTTTAAAATAAAAAATATATTGTGATGGTAAAAAATATTGATGTAATCATAGTAGTATCGACTAGATACGCTCTTGTACTTTGTATCATTACAGTGGATGTCAGGTGTAGATCCATCCATGACATTTGTTTACATTGTGACACTGGTGAGCTACGGTGTGTAGTGAAGCATGTTTAGCTATTCCTCGTCCTGCAGGGATGATACTTGTAAGAAACGTACTTTATTTGTCGCCATGGAGGCGAGGATTAGTGATTTAGAAGTAGCTAAAACACTGCAGATTGCAGATGGACATTAGCCGCTAACTAGCTAGCCATGTCTTAAAGCACCTCTTCCTGAGGGCGTTTCAGTGTTATAGCTTCACCTTTATCTTTAGTTTTTAATCCAAAATGCGTCTGTTCTCCCTTTTCTGTCTACACACTGTGTCTGCTTGTAAGTACGCCGTGATTGTGCGCTGCCGAACATGCTCCTCTGCTCATAAACCAGCAATGTCACAACTTGACGACAGCGCGCCGTCATGCCTGTAAAAAAAAAAAAATATGGCGAACCGGTACTTTTCAGAGTATAGTACCGTTTTTGCTTCATTAGTACCAGTATACCGTACAACCCTAATGCACTATATAGCTAGCTGTGTTGCAATCGCTTTTCCACAATTACATTCACACGAACATAGCGGCGTTACATACAGTCCACAAACTTTTTTTTCCATGAAAAGGACTGGAAAGACTTCAAAAAAATCCACAAATTCAAAATATAATTTTCCACACGCAATAAAAAAAAAAAAAAAAACAGACAATATATACTTTCTTGGCAGAATAAACTATATATTGTTCTGGCTTCATAGAGCCATATTATTTGTATTTATGTGTTTAAATATATTTATATTCTTCCATTTTAATTTGTAAACGTTTTAGAACGTTTTTTTATAAACACAAATTGGGTGAACACTTCGCTTCACTCCTGGTTTATGAGATGTCAGGTGAGCAAAATAAAAATGTCCAGGTTAATAAAAACATTCGACCAGGTGTGTTATTGATATGGCTTTAAAAACATAGTTATTAAACATGTTTTATTTTTCTTTATAAACACAGCACAATTTAGTGGTCAACATTTACTAAGAAATCAAATTATTTTTGATTTCCAGACATCAGTTTATTGACGGCAAATCGAGTTCTTTTCTAATTCTTATTATTTCCAGCTGGACGGAAACTGAAACCAAGTCAGTCATCTTACTCAGATGATCTCAGCATCCGGAAGAAGACAAGAGAAGGGAAAGGTAAAGTTGCAAAATGTGCTGTTGTTTTGTCCACTTACTGCATACTGTAAGATAAAATGGATTTGTAATTAATGAAATATATTGTTGGCTATTTCAAAATTTTGTTTTGTCGCATATAACACAAAGCTAAGATGTTTTGGCCTGTGATGACCATTCAATCAAATCTGAAGTGGACTAAAGAATATGTTAATGTTGTCATGTGCTTTCCAGCGGGGAACACCATCTACTTATGGGAGTTCCTGTTGGATCTCCTGCAAGACAAGAACACCTGTCCAAGGTACATCAAGTGGACTCAAAGAGAGAAGGGCATCTTTAAGCTGGTGGACTCAAAGGCCGTATCGAAGCTGTGGGGAAAACACAAGAACAAGCCAGACATGAACTACGAGACCATGGGGCGGGCTCTCAGGTAAGGAACCCACTTACCTACCCAGGGAGGATTTTCAGTGGCCTTTGAGACATTTTTACCCAAATTACTGGTCTTTAACTGTACAACATCTAAATCAGGGTGTGGTCCAAACATTTGTTTGAGGTTTGCCACAGTAAAATTAAAGTACCAGTACAGTGGAAAATCAAGTCGCCTCTATTTTAAAGCTATTATCATATATGTTTCTTTTATGACACCATAGGAATTCCAAAATTTGTGGATAAATAGATATGATCAAAATAGTATCAATCTCACAGAGATTCCGGAGCCATTTTGAGAGATAATGAGGAAGCTAGTCATGTGATCGCATGACTTTGCGTGAGGAACCACAGAGCCCTTTCTCATCAACAACATTGCTAATCAAGCAGACTTTAAGAGCCAACATTAATTACTTTTGAAAAATTATGATTCAGGACCTTTATATTTTTGAGCCCGAACACAAAGAAGATGAGCAAAAAGTTATAGAAGCCGAGTAATAGATTCAGTTTCATTGTGGCACTATAGCATCCGCAGCATTGCTAGGCGCTAAACATACATAATCATAATAAACCACAGTAAAACAAACACTTACTGTAATATCTCCATTCTCGCTGGGATGCCCACCGCCGGAAGCTCACATTCCATTTAGATGAAGATTCAATTACAATCCTCATGAAGGGTTAAAAAACTTCCTGCAGCAAGGGTCTTCAGGGGTCTATTTCGCCATTTCAAGTCAACCAACCTGTTGGTCCGTGGCCACATTTGTTGACTACGAGGTGAGAGATGCATGAATTATAATCTAAAATTTACTTTAGGTAAGTTTGAGTCAAAGTAGAAGCAGTGTGTCAACAATAGCAGCGTAAATGAGCATAAGCTCACTGCTTTCAATGCACGGCTAAAATAGGCCGTCTGCGTTAGTGCTCATAATAACAAAATATCACTCATATTTGGTTAATTTTCAGGTCAAGACATGAAAATGAAGTTTTTTATTGCTAGCACTTTCTGGAAGGTTTTAGAGAGAGAGTAAAATGAGCGCAACAGCGGACCCTCGATCTTTTGACTGAATTGTTAGCTATTTATTTACAATTTTGAATGCATAAAAAGCCAAGCATATGTTCTTGTCTTACATAAGGATTGTCAATGATAAAAGCCACATCTCTTTCCAATGTTTGCGTATTTCCAGTATGACTGATCAGATGGACCGACAGGCATAAGCGTTACTACCGTGATGTCAATCTTCGAAAATAGCCGAAGGTATTCGGAGCGGAAAAGTCAAAATGGCTGACTGAATTTATGATGTTTAAACTGTGTTTTTATAAACTTTGCGGATTGTAAATACAATTGGATATAGTTTTATACAATGAAACACAAATAAGCATAGAAAGTTAACTTGTTTTTCCACTCTGATGGTACTTTAAAGGATGGGGGACACTTTGATACATTTTCTACATTATATATGCTAAAAGCGAGTCCGAGTGGACCATGTTCCGCACCTCTATTGTCGAGGCGGCTGATTGGAGCTGTGGCCGCAAGGTAGTTGGTGCCTGTCGTGGCGGTAATCCTCGAACCCGCTGGTGCACACCAGCGGTGAAGGATGCCGTCAAGCTGAAGAAAGAGTCCTATCGGGTTCTTTTGACTCATAGGACTCCGGAGGCAGCGGACAGGTACCGACGGGCCAAGCGGTGTGCGGCTTCAGCGGTCGCGGAGGCAAAAACTCGGACATGGGAGGAGTTCGGAGAAGCCATGGAAAACGACTTCAGGACAGCTTCGAAGTGATTCTGGACCACCATCCGCCGCCTCAGGAAGGGGAAGCAGTGCACTGTCAACACCGTGTATGGTGAGGATGGTGTTCTGCTGACCTCGACTGTGGATGTTGTGGAGAGAATACTTCGAAGACCTCCTCAATCCCACCAACACGTCTTCCTATGAGGAAGCAGTGCCTGGGGAATCTGTGGTGGGCTCTCCTATTTCTGGGGTTGAGGTTGCTGAGGTAGTTAAAAAGCTCCTCGGTGGCAAGGCCCCGGGGGTAGATGAGATCCGCCCGGAGTTCCTTAAGGCTCTGGATGCTGTGGGGCTGTCTTGGTTTTGGAACCTCTGGATTGGCAGACCGGGGTGGTGGATCCTCTCTTTAAGAAGGGGAACCGGAGGATGTGTTCAAACTATCGTGGGATCACACTCCTCAGCCTTCCCGGTAAGGTCTATTCAGGTGTACTGGAGAGGAGGCTACGCCGGATAGTCGAACCTCGGATTCAGGAGGAACAGTGCGGTTTTCGTCCTGGTCGTGGAACTGTGGACCAGTTCTATACTCTCGGCAGGGTCCTTGAGGGTGCATGGGAGTTTGCCCAACCAGTCTACATGTGCTTTGTGGACTTGGAGAAGGCATTTGACCGTGTCCCTCGGGAAGTCCTGTGGAGAGTGCTCATAGAGTATGGGGTATCGGACTGTGATTGTGGCGGTCTGCTCCCTGTACGATCAGTGTCAGAGCTTGGTACGCATTGCCGGCAGTAAGTCGGACACGTTTCCAGTGAGGGTTGGACTCCGCCAATGCTGCCCTTTGTCACCGATTCTGTTCATAACTTTTATGGACAGAATTTCTAGGCGCAGTCAGGGCGTTGAGGGGATCCGGTTTGGTGGCTGCAGGATTAGGTCTCTGCTTTTTGCAGATGATGTGGTCCTGATGGCTTCATCTGGCCAGGATCTTCAGCTCTCACTGGATTGGTTCGCAGCCGAGTGTGAAGCGACTGGGATGAGAATCAGCACCTCCAAGTCCGAGTCCATGGTTCTCGCCCGGAAAAGGGTGGAGTGCCATCTCCGGGTTGGGGAGGAGACCCTGCCCCAAGTGGAGGAGTTCAAGTACCTCGGAGTCTTGTTCACGAGTGAGGGAAGAGTGGATCGTGAGATCGACAGGCGGATCGGTGCGGCGTCTTCAGTAATGCGGACGTTGTATCGGACCGTTGTGGTGAAGAAGGAGCTGAGCCGGAAGGCAAAGCTCTCAATTTACCGGTCGATCTACGTTCCCATCCTCACCTATGGTCTTGAGCTTTGGGTTATGACCGAAAGGACAAGATCGCGGGTACAAGCGGCCGAAATGAGTTTCCTCTGCCGGGTGGCGGGGCTCTCACTTAGAGATAGGGTGAGGAGCTCAAAGTAAAGCCACTACTCCTCCACATCAAGAGGAGCCAGATGAGGTGGTTCGGGCATCTAGTCAGGATGCCACCTGAACGCCTCCCTAGGGAGGTGTTTAGGGCACGTCCGACCGGTAAGAGGCCACGGAGAAGACCCAGGACACGTTGGGAAGACTATGTCTCCCGGCTGGCCTGGGAACGCCTCGGGATCCCTCGGGAAGAGCTGGACGAAGTGGCTGGGGAGAGGGAAGTCTGGGCTTCCCTGCTTAGGCTGCTGCCCCCGCGACCCAACCTCGGCTAAGCGGAAGAAGATGGATGGATGGATATGCTAAAAGCAGTCTACTGATATTAATATATGCTAAGATATCTGAACTAAATAGGGGATAAAGCTAATTAGTTTAATATCTGACACATCATGAACAATCATTTTTATTGTTGGACTATACAGAGAGTCAATAAAAAAAAAACAAGCTGTAGGCTGAACGTGTCCCACGGGCTGCACCTTGGACAACCTCAGTCCACCATCAAGGATTAAAATGTAGTTTCCACCATCTTGTTTTTCAGATATTACTACCAACGTGGCATCCTCGCTAAGGTTGAGGGCCAACGGCTGGTTTATCAGTTCAAAGAAATGCCGAAAAACATTATCGTCATTGACGACGACAAGGCCGACATGTCTGTCGCTGATGACCCAATGGAGACGACCGCGTCCTACGAGCGCATCCCGCAGCCATCAGATGTGATGCTCAAGGGGTCGGGCCTGTCCCCCAGGAAGCCCAACATCCTGCGAGGCGGGAACCGAGGCCACTTGGTTCATTCGTCTGCTGCTTTGGGCAACAAGACCTTGGCAGTAAGCACCCCAAGGACGCTGTCAGGAGATGGCAGCCGGAATCAGCAAGCGGCTGTCCTTTCCAACCCTTCGGGGCCCAGGTAAGAAGTTAAAAATATCAAAGCAGGGTTTCCCCCAGCTTGCCAATATGCTTGTGGGGGCGTGGTCTATATGACATCATCAAAACATTTGCTTAACGGTCGACGATGCACATATTTTCTTTAAAAAAAAAAAAGGACAAAAAATGTACATAAATTTGAAAACAAATCTGGTATTAGTAATCCGTTTTAACAGATTTTTCTTTATTATATTATCGTTTTGCTCTATCTTTATAATTATTTTTGTACAGTGTAATGTAACACAGGCCGTTACAGGAACAACGGAATAAAAATGTAAACATGCTATGGCAGTGGTTTATATTTAAAGTTAAAGTACCACTGATAGTCACACACACACTAGGTGTGGTAAAATTGCTCTTTGCATTTTACCGATCCCCTTGTTCCACCCCCTGGGAGGTGAGAGGAGCAATGAGCAGCAGCGGTGGCCACGCCTGGGAGTCATTTTGAAGATTTAACCCCCAATTGCAACCCTTGATGCGGAGTACCATTTTTATAGTCTTTGGTATGACTCGGTCGGGGTTTGAATTCACGATCTACCGAACTTAGGGCGGACACTCTAACCACAAGGCCACTGAGCAGGCCTTAAACGCTGATTTGTTTCTTTTGCTGTCATTCAAAAAGGGATTCAGCCTCAGACAGATCACCCAATCATTACTTCTCATTCATATTCAGAGACGCTCGGCTTCCGTGAGCTGCATTTATCCAATGACTGTGCTGAGATAGGCTCCAGCTCCCTCCGCAACCCTGAAAGGAATAAGCGGTAGAAAATGGATGGATGTATAGTTTGGCTGCTGTGGAACAGGCCACTCTATGCTCCAAATGAATGAGAAGAAAGTCGCGTCAGCTGTCCCGAAAGTAGATGAATCTGAATAAAAGTTGAACGCATTCTAGCGCATTAGTCAATGAATTGTGAGCACAAAAGTATATATTTGATAGGGCTGGGAATCTTTGGGCACCATTCGATTCTTGGGGATAACGACTCGATTCGGAAGTGATTCTCGATTCAAAACAATTCTCGATTCAAAATCAATATTATACAGTAGGTGCTATTCTATGATTAACCACATTCCTCCATAAAATGGATGAGCAGCTCTGATAAATGTATATTACTTCTACCCAAACATTTAAATAAAACCAAATACAAATAAGGCAACAAGAGAAGTATCAATACTTATTTTAGTAAATCTGTACAGCAGATTTGGGCATCGACATCAACTATATGATTTGTCCGAGTGGTTGTTCAAAACATGTTTAAAAAAAAAAAAAATATATATATATATATATCTATATATCTATATTGTAGCTGAGATAGGCTCCAGCGCCCCCCGCGACCCCAAAGGGAATAAGCGGTAGAAAATGGATGGATGGATATATCTATATCAATCAATCAATGTTTATATAGCCCTAAACCACAAGTGTCTCAAAGGGCTGCACAAGCCACAACGACATCCTCGGTACAGAGCCCACATAAGGGCAAGGAAAAACTCACCCCAGTGGGACGTCGACGTGAATGACTATGAGAAACCTTGGAGAGGACCGCATATGTGGGTAACCCCCATATATATATATATATATATATATATACATACACACACACACACACACACACAGGCCAAAAGTTTGGACACACCTTCTTATTCAATTAATTTTCTTTATTTTCAAGACTATTTACATTGTAGATTGTCACTGACAGCATCAAAACTATGAATGAACACATGTGGAGTTATGTACTTAACAAAAAAAGGTGAAATTCATGAAAACATGTTTTATATTCTAGTTTCTTAAAAATAGCCACCCTCTGCTCTGATTACTGTTTTGCACACTCTTGGAAATGCTCTCGATGAGCTTCAAGAGGTAGTTGCCTGAAATGGTTTTCACTTCACAGGTGTGCCTTATCAGGGTTGATTAGTGGAATTTTTTGCTTTATCAATGGGGTTGCGACCATCACTTGTGTTGTGAATGAGAAGGTGTGTCCAAACTTTTGGCCTGTACTGTATATATTTTGATTTATGATTTTTTTATATGGATTAAGAATTGTTACAAAAAAGAATTGCAAGTCAATAGAAAATATAACTTTTTTTGACCCCCCCCCTAATTATTTGATACATTTTTTGGGGTACATTTTAGGGGAAGCTGTTTTGCAGTCATAAAGCAATTGGCACTGCCAATACCCATTTCCCCTAAAAGGATTGGCTCCAATGGCTCGGTCAGTCTGGCTGCAGTGTAAAACGGGGCTGTGCGCGTGCCGTAGGTAGAGGAGAAGCTGGCCCAACATGAGCCAAGGTGCCGGTCTTACCGCCAAGGCTCCAGACTATGGCGTGCGTCTTGCTTACGATTGATCAGGGTTTTTCGGTGGCTGAATTTTCAGTGTATCATTAGTCAAAAATGTGTAAATATTTAGCTACCGGTATATGTAATGTATTACTTCAATGTGTTTTCCTTTAAAAGATCCTGATTTGTAAGGGGTGGCAGCTTTCATATTGCTGTGGCGCTGCGCCACTGTTCATTACATGAAGGGTACCCCTGCAAAGTGGTGTCCCCGATACTCAAGTATTAAGACTTTCCATCTGATTTACAGGACAATGCGGGTTGCCATGCAGGTGCCGGTCGTCATGACCTCGTTAGGCCAGAAGATCTCTACAGTTGCTCTGCAGCAGCCAGCAGTAAGGACAGGGACATCTGGCCATGCAACAATCCTGTCCAGTGCTGCTGGAGGCACCAACTCCCAGCAGAAGGTGGGTTTGCTGGGTAACGCCTATTTTTTTAACCTGGTTGATAGGTTTCTTTCAGGGGAGCTAACTGGAAAATATGGACCGTATTTTCCGGATTATAAGGCGCACTGCCGATGAATGGTCTATTTTTTATCCTTTTTCATACAAAAGGTGCACCGGATTATAGGGCGCATTAAAGGAGTCATATTATTATTAATTTTTTCTAAATGTAAAACACTTCTTGTGGTCTATATAACATGTAATGGTGGTTCTTTGGTCAAAATGTTGCATAGATGATGTTTTACAGATCATCTTCAAGCCGCTTTCTGACAGTCTCTTCCGGATGCGCCGTTTTGTGGGCGGTCTTATTTACGTGGCTCACCTTCGGCAGCATCTTCTCCCCGTCATCTTTGTTGTAGCGGTGTAGCGTGCAAGGACGGGAGTGGAAAAAGTGTCAAAAGATGGAGCTAAATGTTTTAATGACATTCAGACTTTACTTCAATCAATAACGGAGCAGCATCTCCTAATCCGGAAACAGCACCGGAAATGTGTCCCGTGAAAAACCGTCCGACCGGTCTCTCTAATAACTATAGTTCCCTGGGTGAATAATGTAAACTCACTATACCGGTATGTTTTAGCGCTTTTATGGTGAGTTTACTGACAGATGTAAGTAAGAACTTTACACAAATTTATATTAGAAATGGCAACAGCGGAGGATGAATGTCCCATAAAAAGAAGAAGCTTATCGACTACGGTGTCATCACAGACTACCAAGGCGGACTCGCGCAATTTTACAGGACTTATGCAGATCCCAAATACACACCAGCAGGTATCAGATGGTAAGAAAAGTTGCTTTTGCATAATATTGCGAAACAAAACGCCAGAAAAAGTCTTACCTTATACACACACCATAATAATGCTCGTATGTTGAAGCACAGTACAATCCATCAAAGCGGTGTGGCTTCAAAGCTTACCAAAGTCGTTGTAAAATATTTTGATAGATTTTTGAGCGCAGTGTGTAATGTTCTATATTACTATCTACTCAGACAACTTCTGTCCAGGTGAGATGCATGATTTATGATCTACAATAAACTTCCAGGGAGCAAGGAAGCGAGGAAACACCTCACCAGTCGAAATTGTACACAGACTTGTGATCCTGGCGCCGCTATAGTTAGTCTGCATTCACGCTTATAATAACAAAATCACTTATACTTGGTTAATATTCAAGTCACAAAATGTACACTGGAGTATTGTTGTCGCTTTTTGAATGGTTATATAATGGGTTTTAATGGAGGACATCCCATTGGCTGTGCTGTAAGCGGACTTTTATTTACTTTTATTTAATATTTAGAATGCATTAAAAAATCCATTCATCATGTCTTTCATGATGATTGTGAACGATAAGAAAAATTAAAAAAAAGTGCAGTTCCCCTCCAAGCCGCTTTCTGACCATCTCTTTAAAATGCTCCGTTTTGTGGTCGCTCTTATTTCGTCGTCCAGGTCAAGCCCCCGTCGACTGCGTCTTTTCCCATTAGCCATGTTGTAGTTTTTGCGCTTCCATATTGAGTTTACTGACATAAGTTCAAACTAGGGATGTCCGATAATGGCTTTTTTGCCGATGTCCGATATTCCGATATTGTCCAACTCTTAATTACCGTATTTTCCGCACTATAAGGCGCACCGGATTATTAGCCGCACCTTCAATGAATGGCATATTTCAAAACTTTGTCCACCTATAAGCCGCCCCGGACTATAAGCCGCGCCTACGCTGCGCTAAAGGGAATGTCAAAAAAACAGTCAGATATATTATTAAAATTTGACTGACCTATTAAAAACCAGCGTTCTAACAACTCTGTCCCAAAATGTACGCAAATGTGCAATCACAAACATAGTAAAATTCAAAAGAGTGCATAGCAATAGCAACATAATGTTGCTCGAACGTTAATGTCACAACACACAAAATAAACATAGCGCTCACCTTCTGAAGTTATTCTTCATTCGTAAATCCTTCGAATTCTTCGTCTTCGGTGTCCGAATTGAAAAGTTGGGCAAATGTGGGATCCAAAATGGCCGGTTCCGTCTCGTCGAAGTCATCGGAGTCAGTGTCACTGTTCAGCAGTTCTGTGAATCCTGCCTTCCGGAAAGCTCGGACCACAGTTGTGACCGAAATATCTGCCCAGGCATTTACGATCCACTGGCAAATGTTGGCGTATGTCGTCCGGCGCTGTCTGCCTGTCTTAGTGAAGGTGTGTTCGCCTTCGGTCATCCATTGTTCCCACGCCGTTCGCAGTTGTGATTTGAATGCCCTGTTGACACCAATATCCAGCGGTTGGAGTTCTTTGGTTAATCCACCCGGAATGACGGCGAGTGTTGTATTTGTGTGCTTCACTTGTTTTTTTGACACCATCTGTGATGTGGGCGCGCATAGAGTCGTATATCAACATGGACGGAGCTGTGTGGAAAAAGCCACCCGGCCTCTTCGCGTAAACTTCCCTTAACCACTCGCTCATCTTTTCTTCATCCATCCATCCCTTCGAGTTAGCTTTTATGATGACGCCGGCTGGAAAGGTCTCTTTTGGCAAGGTCTTCCTTTTGAATATCACCATGGGTGGAAGTTTCAGGCCATTAGCATGGCAAGCTAGAACCACAGTGAAGGATGACTTCTCATTCCCTGTGGTGCGAATATTCACCGTACGTGCTCCCGTTGTATCCACAGTATCCACAGTGCGGTTCACAGGAATATCAGTTGCTGTGAAATAGTAATCCGTGTGCGGATGGAGAGATTGCGTCTTTTCATGAACCGGATCCTTGTCGCTTAGTAGGAGCCATTTTGTGGTCTTTACAGATGTAAACAGGAAATGAAACGTACGGTAATATCCGCGCGCTTTTTCTTCTTCTACGCGGGCGGGAGGTTGCTTACAGTAGAAGAAGAAGCGCTTCCTGTTCTATGGGGGCGGGTGCTTACCTTGGCGGTTGCTTGCGTAGAAGAAGAAGCGCTTCCTGTTCTACCGGGAAAAAAGATGGCGGCTGTTTACCGTAGTTACGAGACCGAAACTTTATGAGAATGAATCTTAATATTAATCCATATATAAAGCGCACCGGGTTAAAAGCCGCACTGTCAGCTTTTGAGTAAATTTGTGGTTTTTAGGTGCGGCTAATGGTGCGGAAAATACGGTACCGATACCGATATCAACCGATACCGATATATACAGTTGTGGAATTAACACATTATTATGCCTTATTTGGACGACCAGGTATGGTGAAGATAAGGTCCTTTTTTTTAAAAATAATTAAATTAAATAAGATAAATAAATTAAAAACATTTTCTTGTATAAAAAAGAAAGTAAAACAATATAAAAACAGTTACATAGAAACTAGTAATTAATGAAAATGAGTAAAATTAACTGTTAAAGGTTAGTACTATTAGTGGACCAGCAGCACGCACAATCATGTGTGCTTACGGACTGTATCCCTTGCAGACTGTATTGATATATATTGATATATAATGTAGGAACCAGAATATTAATAACAGAAAGAAACAACCCTTTTGTGTGAATGAGTGGGAGGGAGGTTTTTTGGGTTGGTGCACTAATTGTAAGTGTATCTTGTGTTTTGTATGTTGATTTAATAAAAATAAAAAAAAACATACCGATAATTTCCGATATAACATTTTAATGCATTTATCGGCCGATATTATCGGACATCTCTAGTTCAAACTATACGCTACTTTATATTCTAAATGGCAACAGTGAGGATGCATGTGCACGTGCATGTGAGTGCCCCACAACAAGAGGGTAGAGAAAAAGAAGGGACTTATTGACTGAAACATCAGACTACAATAGCGGAATCGCACAAAGCTGTTCGGGTAAACTTCCCCCGTATATGGAGATAGGTGCTGATATAGTAGGCAAAATATGTCACTAAAGTCTCAAATTCCAAACTGCTCCTTTTGGAGCAAGTTTGAAAGAAGGCAAGATTTTTTTTTTATAAATCTCCGCCATGCGTCCATGGTATTATTTCACATTTTGGGACTTAATGCAGATCCCAAGTTCACAAAAACAGGTACCAACAGGTTAGAAAAGTTGGTTTTACAGGACTGGTCCATCAAGTCGAAAACATGGCAGGCTCGCCCCACAGTACATGCATGCACGCAATAAGGACACTTACAAAAAGTTTTAAATCAATGTGATCGTTCCTCCCGTGGGTTGATGAATGATGCATCAGCAGGTAGAACCATGTCATGCTAAAGACCATTTCTTGAGTACAATGGCAACATTTGTGAGTAAAGTTAGAATTATCTTTGACCCAGAACACTGATGTAACTTTTTGCTGCAATTCAAGAACTGTTACGGTCCGTCTGCATCGGTGCCAGCTGACTGAAGAAACCGCTTGTTGGTCCATTTTGATGTTTGTAATTTAAAAAAAAAAAGTCAAAATATGCTAATTAGGGTTGTCTCGATACCTATATTTTGGTACTGGTACAAAAATGTATTTCAATACTTTTCTGAATAAAGGGGACCACAAAAATGGCATTATTGGCTTTATTTTAACAAGAAATATTATGGTACATTAAACATGTTTTTTATTGCAATCGAAGAACAATGTTGTCCTTAAATAAAACATGAACATACTAGACAACTTGTCTTTTAGTAGTAAGTAAACAAACAAAGGCTCCTAATTTAGTCTGCTGACAACATTATAAAGAACAAGTTGTAAAAAAGTATTACTAATCCATCCAAATTGTTAATATCTGGTTTTCTGTTTCAACATGTCCTATCTACACTTCTGTTAAGTATTAATCACGTATTCTAGGGACGGCGTGGCGCAGTGGAAGAGTGGCCGTGCGCGACCCGAGGGTCCCTGGTTCAATCCCCACCTAGTACCAACCTTGTCACGTCCGTTGTGTCCTGAGCAAGACACTTCACCCTTGCTCCTGATGGGTGCTGGTTAGCGCCTTGCATGGCAGCTCCCTCCATCAGTGTGTGAATGTGTGTGTGAATGGGTAAATGTGGAAGTAGTGTCAAAGCGCTTTGAGTACCTTGAAGGTAGAAAAGCGCTATACAAGTACAACCCATTTATCATTTATCATTCTTCTGTTTGGATACTTTACATTAGTTTTGGATGATACCACAAATTTAGGTATCGATCCGATACCAAGTAGTTACAGGATCATACATTGGTCATAATTTAAGTTCTCATGTGTCCAGGGACGCATTTCCTGAGTTTATGAATATAATATGAATTTTTTTTTAAAGAACAAAGATTTTGTGACGATAAAACAAATATTGATTTAATCATAATAGTATCGACTAGATACGCTATTGTACTTGGTATCATTACAGTGGATGTCAGGTGTAGATCCACCCATGGCATTTGTTTACATTGTGACGCCGGTGAGCTATTGTATCCTACAGTGTGTAGTGAAGCATGTTTAGCTATTCCTCGTCCTGCAGGGATGATACTTGTAAGAAACGTACTTTATTTGTCGCCATGGAGGCGATGATTAGTGATTTAGAAGAAACAGAAACATTGCGGATGGACAAAAGCCGCTAGCTTGCTAGCCATGTCTTAAAGCACCTCTTCCTGAGGGTGTTTCAGTGTTATAACTTCACCTTTATCGTTAGTTTTTTCGCCAAAATGTGTCTGTTCTCCCTTTTCTGTCTACACACTGTGTCTTCTTGTAAGTACTCCGTGATTGTTCGCTGCCGAACATGCTCCTCTGCTTGTAAAACCAGCAATGTCATGCCCTGGAACCGGTACTTTTCAAACGGAGTATAGTACTGTTTTTGATTTATTAGTACTGCGATTCTATACTAGTACCGGTATACCGTACAACCCTAATGCTAATACTTACAGTATATATAATAAGACATGTTATGTTGGTGTTATAGGTGACAAGACCTTATTTGTTAATTGTCAATTTAGAAAAAATGGCCTCCAGGCACGACTGAGATGGATGTCATTTGTTTGCTGTAGGTTGTCATCCAGACCATCCCCACGATGGTACCGGCCACCGCGGAGAACGGAGAGAAGATCACGGTCCAGCTGGCCAAGATCATCACAATCCCCGCCCATCATTTGGCTCAGTGTCAGCTTCAGACCCCCACAGATGTCAAGTCTGGCGTCGGGGGCTCGACCCCGGGAATCGGCCTCCTCGGAAGCCCCCTGACGGTCCAGACCCTCACACCGGTCAGCGTGGCCTCAGGAGCGCAGGTGATGAGGTTGTCCATGCCGACTCAGGCGCAAGCGCAGACTCTGGTGGTGTCGAGAAGCGTCAGCGGCGGGGGGGCGGTCACGGTGTCGACGGCCAATCAGACGATGGTGGCGGCGCCACGCATCATTAGTGGCGTTTTCAACGGCTCCGAGCTGGTGGTGGGAGGGGACAAGCTGAAGGCCGCCGGCGTTCCAGTACAAGCTGTGCAAATGGCGGTGGCGGTCCAACAGAACCAGGCCAAACCCCGAAGGGACCCTGATGTGCTAAGCAAAGAGATGCCTGTCGTCATAAAGACTGAAGAGCCCGAATGTTGAGAATCTTCCTCCTTGAAAGTGAGTTATGACATCATTGTTACTCCATACCAGCAGCAGGTGGTCTTTTTTTGGTCGTGGGGAACTTCTTGCATAGAACCTGGAAGTATCCAACATAGGAACACAGACTTCAAGGGACCAGCCCAGATCCACTACCAAGTTTTAACGTCTCAATCACCCACTGACTTTTTCAAACAACACTACAACAAATTAGAAACTTCAACAGACAAACAATGGAGCTTCAGTGAGATGTTTGTAGAAATATTTTCTGCAACAAAACCCAGCAATCTGACTTCAGTCACTGTAATAATGGTGTGTGTGTGTGTGTGTGTGTGTGTGTGTGTGTGTGTGTGTGTGTGTGTGTGTGTGTGTGTGTGTGTGTGTGTGTGTGTGTGTGTGTGTGTGTGTGTGTGTGTGTGTGTGTGTGTGTGTGTGTGTGTGTGTGTGTGTGTGTGTGTGTGTGTGTGTGTGTGTGTGTGTGTGTGTGTGTGTGTGTGTGTGTGTGTGTGTGTGTGTGTGTGTGTGTGAAAGAGATGTGTATAAAACACACATATTGTATATCCATACACACATACATGTATATGAATACACGGGGTGAGCCGAAAGTGGGTATACAAAATGTATTTCAACTACCTGGTACAAAATTAAATAACACCAGGGTTTCTTAATTCGCCCCGAGTCAAAAATACAGGCTGTTAGCAACTTCCCTGTTCTATTTTTAAAAAATTGTTTTAACGCCACAAGATGGCGTTCATTGCATTTGAAGTATCAACACGGGTGACCAGCATCCAGCAGCTCTATCCAGCTCTGCATGCACTACGAATATTATTACCGTTCTGCTGTTGGACTGATCGATGTCATACATTTTTTATGAACGGAAGATTTCAAATTGTACACCACAGTTCACACAGGAATGCAATGTGTAGTGGAGACTAATGATGTAGTCATCAAATTCACATAATTGGACATGACACATGTTGGTAAAAAAAAACGTTTTAGATCTGCTGAAAGGCTCTTCTTTTTGCTACTTTTTATTTACTGTAGGGGGCTCTGATTACTTGCCTCTAAATTGGCGACAGTAATGATCCCTCCTGCTAAGTCTTCTTTTTCTCTGGCAGACCAGGCGTGTTAATGAATTGAATGAAAATGTATTTCTGGGGAAACGCTGTACCTCCTAAAGGCCATCCTTTGTGCGTGTGTGTGTGCGTGTGTATACTATATGTATATGACCACACGTGTGTATATATAATAGCTACTATATGGTTTACAGAGCAGCCTTACATTGTTTTCTTTCTCATGTAGTGTCTGAAAGGTAAGCTGAGCTGAAGTTAATTTTGTTGTTTTTCTAACTTTACCAAGCACAGTATTATAGAAAAAAAATAAAAAAGATCTAACATTTAAATTCTCATGAGCTGACTGGGTTTAGCATACTACCACAAAACCACCATCATGTATGCACAAGCTGCACTGCCACCTGTGAAGAAGATACACTTTTTAGCTTCTGGATGAAAAGCAAGTCTGCTTCTTTTTGGTGTACTTTTTTTTTCTTTGTGTTTTTTATATATATCAGGAATACGCAATTCAAGTTAAATACAATTGTTTAAATGTTTTTTCAGTTTCAGAATTTAGCTGTACTTTGCAGAACATTCTTAGAATTATTTTCTAATGTAACAAATATGTATATAACCTAATCTTTTTTTTTTTGCTAAAGGTTGTATAAAAAATACTGAATACAATGTCAGTCTTAGTCTGATGTCACTCAAAAGGTCATTTTTTTTGTCATGTTTGCTCGTGTCCGACATTTCATAATTTTTTTTTAAATCAAAAAAGAGGGAAAATACAGAAGTTTGTGTTCAGACTGAACTGTTTGTATATTCAACATTTGAAGTATATTTTGTTGTACTCTTGTTTCAAAGTGTATTAAAGTAGATTTTACTCAAGCATAAAACATTTGAAACCTATTGTGTGTTAAAATATGTATTTACCTATTTGCTTTTTACTTGGAGTCTTTAATGCCAAAACACTTCATTTTTGCAAAACATTAACAAACTTGGACTTTTTATTTATTAGATCATACTTTCTGGATTATTTTGATATCTTAAATCAATCCCAAAATCAAATCAAAATCCCAATGTTTTGAGGACATGTGTAGGGTCTACAAAGAGTAGATATTGAAGTACAAAACCCACAACCAGTGAAGTTGGCACGTTGTGTAAATAAAAACAGAATACAATGATTTGCAAATCCTTTTCAAAAAAAATTTGGCAAATCATTAACTTAGAATTTAATGGCAGCAACACATTGCAAAAAAGTTGGCACATGGCCTTTCCTTTTAACAACACTCAGTAAATGTTTGGGAACTGAGGAGACCAATTTTTGAAGCTTTTCAGGTGGAATTCTTTCCCATTCTTGCTTGATGTACAGCTTAAGTTGTTCAACAGTCTGGGAGCTCCGTTGCGGTATTTTAGGCTTCATAATGTGCCACACATTTTCAATGGGAGACAGGTCTGGACTACAGGCAGGCCAGTCTAGTACCCGCACTCTTTTACTATGAAGCCACACTGTTGTAACACGTGGCTTGGCATTGTTTTGCTGAAATAAGCAGGGGCGTCCATGAAAAAGACGTTGATTGGATGGCAACATATGTTGCTCCAAAACCTGTATGTACCTTTCAGTATTAATGGTGCCTTCACAGATGTGTACAAACCCCGTTTCCATATGAGTTGGGAAATTGTGTTAGATGTAAATATAAACGGAATACATCCATCCATCCATTTTCTACCGCTTATTCCCTTTGGGGTCGCGAGGGGGCGCTGGAGCCTATCTCAGCTACAATCGGGCGGAAGGTGGGGTACACCCTGGACAAGTCGCCACCTCATCGCAGGGCCAACACAGATAGACAGACAACATTCACACTCACATCCACACACTAGGGCCAATTTAGTGTTGCCAATCAACCTATCCCCAGGTGCATGTCTTTGGAAGTGGGAGGAAGCCGGAGTACCCGGAGGGAACCCACGCAGTCACGGGGAGGACATGCAAACTCCACACAGAAAGATCCCGAGCCCGGGATTGAACCCAAGACTACTCAGGACCTTCGTATTGTGAGGCAGATGCACTAACCCCTCTGCCACCGTGAAGCCCTAAACGGAATACAATGATTTGCAAATCCTTTTCAACTCTTATTCAATTGAATGCACTACAAAGACAACATATTTGATGTTCAAACTCATAAACTTGATTTTTTTTTTTTTTTGCAAATAATAATTAACTTAGAATTTTATGGCTGCAACACGTGCCAAAGTAGTTGGGAAAGGGCATGTTCACCACTGTGTTACATGGCCTTTCCTTTCAACAACACTCAGTAAATGTTTGGGAACTGAGGAGACACATTTTTTAAGCTTCTCAGGTGGAATTCTTTCCATTCTTGCTTGATGTACAGCTTAAGTTGTTCAACAGTCCGGGGGTCTCCGTTGTGGTATTTTAGGCTTCATAATGCGCCACACATTTTCAATGGGAGACAGATCTGGACTACAGGCAGGCCAGTCTAGTACCCGCACTCTTTTACTATGAAGCCACGTTGATGTAACACAGGGCTTGGCATTGTCTTGCTGAAATAAGCAGGGGCGTCCATGGTAACGTTGCTTGGATGGCAATACATGTTGCTCCAAAACCTGTATGTACCTTTCAGCATTAATGGTGCCTTCACAGATGTGTACCGGTAAGTTACCCATGCCTTGGGCACTAATACACCCCCATACCGTCACAGATGCTGGCTTTTCAACTTTGCGCCTATAACAATCCGGATGGTTCTTTTCCTTTTTGGTCCGGAGGACACGATGTCCACAGTTTCCAAAAACAATTTGAAATGTGGACTCGTCAGACCACAGAACACTTTTCCACTTTGCATCAGTCAATCTTAGATGAGCTCAGGCCCAGCGAAGCCGACGGTGTTTCTGGGTGTTGTTGATAAACGGTTTTCGCCTTGCATAAGAGAGTTTTAACTTGCACTTACAGATGTAGCGACCAACTGTAGTTACTGACAGTGGGTTTCTGAAGTGTTCCTGTGCCCCTGTGGTGATATCCTTTACACACTGATGTCGCTTGTTGAGGCAGTACAGCCTGAGGGATCGAAGGTCACGGGCTTAGCCGCTTACGTGCAGTAATTTCTCCAGATTCTCTGAACCCTTTGATGATATTACGGACCGTAGATGGTGAAATCCCTAAATTCCTTGCAATAGCTGGTTGAGAAAGGTTTTTCTTAAACTGTTCAATTTGCTCACGCATTTGTTGACAAAGTGGTGACCCTCGCCCCATCTTTGTTTGTGAATGACTGAGCATTTAATGGAATCTACTTTTAACCCAATCATGGCACCCACCTGTTCCCAATTTGCCTGTTCACCTGTGGGATGTTCCAAATAAGTGTTTGATGAGCATTCCTCAACTTTATCAGTATTTATTGCCACCTTTCCCAACTTATTTGTCACGTGTTGCTGGCATCAAATTCTAAAGTTAATGATTATTTGCAAAAAAAAAAAAGTATCAGTTTGAACAGCAAATATGTTGTCTTTGTAGCATATTCAACTGAATATGGGTTGAAAATGATTTGCAAATCATTGTATTCCGTTTATATTTACATCTAACACAATTTCCCAACTCATATGGAAACGGGGTTTGTAAGTTACCCATGCCTTGGGCACTAATACACCCCCATACCATCACAGATGCTGGCTTTTGAACTTTGCGCTTAGAACAGTCCGGATTGTTTTTTTCTTCTTTGGTTCGGAGGACATCCACAGTTTCCAAAAACAATTTGAAATGTGGACTCGTCAGACCACAGAACACTTTTCCACTTTGCATCAGTCAATCTTAGATGAAGCCGGCGGTGCTTCTGGGTGTTGTTGATAAATGGCTTAGGGTTTGCATAGTAGAGTTTTAACTTGCACTTACAGATGTAGCGACCAACTGTAGTTACTGACAGTGGTTTTCTGAAGTGTTCCTGAGCCCATGTGGTGATATCCTTTACACACTGATGTCGCTTTTTGATGCAGTACCGCCTGAGGGATCGAAGGTCACAGGCATTGGTTTTTGGCCTTGCTTACATGCAGTGATTTCTCCAGATTCTCTGAACCTTTTGATATTACGGACCGTAGATGGTGAAATCCCTAAATTCCTTGCAATAGCTGGTTGGTAAATGTTGTTCTTGCTCACACATTTGTTCACAAAGTGGTGACCCTCGCCCCATCCTTGTTTGTGAATGACTGAGCATTTCATGGAAGCTGCTTTTATACCCAATCATGGCACCCACCTGTTCCCAATTAGCATGTTCATCTGTGGGATGTTCCAAATAAGTGTTTGATGAGCATTCCTCAACTTTCTCAGTCTTTTTTACCACTTGTGCCAGCTTTTTTGAAACATGTTGCAGGCATCAAATTCCAAATGAGCTAATATTTGCCAAAAATAGTTTTCCAGTTTTAACGTTAAATATCTTGTCTTTGCAGTCTATTCAATTGAATATAAATTGAAAAGGATTTACATATCATCGTATTCTGTTTTTATTTACGAATTACACAACGTGCCAACTTCACTGGTTTTGGGTTTTGTACATCAGGGTTATCGGTTGTCCCAGGGGCCAAATCTGGCACGTGAATGACACCACACCGGCCCCCAAGATCAATTCAAAACTTGGGAGGTAAACATTTTTGCAGCAAATCCCCAATAAACCCTAGAGTGCTCCTGTTGTATAGAAGAACTCAAAATAATAGACCTAAAAATTAGCTATCAATCTTCACTATGACGTCACTCTATTGACGCTGGCTGCCGCGAGGTCATAATTAAGAAAACATGACCGAGAGGGAAGTTAAATTATGTTCTCTAACACACACGGACTACAGAATTTATTTAAATCAAATTTTTTAAATGTATTGTTCAACTTCGGCAGACACGTTCACAACAGAACATCACGAGCTCTACTCCATTTTCCGGTGTATCGCTGAATAATGTCCCCGTGGCAACACAAACAATAGTTCCTATGGAACGCATATCTTAACAGTAGCTCCTATTGCTACAAGGAAGGCGAGAAACACTTATTTGAACAGACTCGTCAAAAAAACTCTAAAGACCGACTGCACAGTTCCGGTCTTCACAATAAAAGCGCTGCTTCATCCTGCCTGCGCTAGCAAAATAAGAGTATCAGAAAGCTAGCAAGCTACGGAGTTTGCCGCCAATGTATTTCTTGTAAAGTGTATAAAAAGGAGTATGGAAGCTGGACTAATAAGATGCCAAAAATCAACCACTTTCATGTGGTATTGGACATAAATGACTTTTTTTCCCCTCGTCCATTCAAAAATGTGGACGTTATCAGCACGTAGATGGACACCTATCTTCAAACAAGAAGAGGAGCCAGCTAGCTATCTAGCTCGTTAGGTAGAATCCTGTCTGATTCCAATCAATGCAAGTCATCAGAATCAGGTAATACACCAACTTATATTATTGTCTTCATGAAAGAAATGAATCTATATGTGTTAAAGTTAAAGTACCAATGATTGTCTCACACACACACTAGGTGTGAAATGTGTCCTCTGCATTTGACCCATCTTATTGTTCACCCACCTGGGAGGTGAGGGGAGCAGTGAGCAGCAGCGGTGGCCGTGCCCGGGAATTATTTTTGGTGATTTAACCCCCAATTCCAACCCTTGATGCTGAGTGCCAAGCAGGGAGGTAAAGGGTACCATTTTTATAGTTTTTGGTATGAACTCACGACCTACCGATCTCAGGGCGGACACTCTAACCACAAGGCCACTTAAACATGCTTGTATTATCATTAAACACCTTTAACTTGTTAACAGTAGGGTGGAGTGCCATCTCCGGTTTGGGGAGGAGACCATGCCCCAAGTGGAGGACTTCAAGTACCTCGGAGTCTTGTTCACGAGTGAGGGAAGATTGGATCGTGATATCGACAGGCGGATCGGTGCGGCGTCTTCAGTAATGCGAACGCTGTATCGATCCGTTGTGGTGAAGAAGGAGCTGAGCCGGAAGGCAAAGCTCTCAATCTACGTTCCCATCCTCACCTATGGTCATGAGCTTTGGGTTATGACCGAAAGGACAAGATCACAGGTACAAGCAGCCGAAATGAGTTTCCTCCGCCGGGTGGCGGGTCTCTCCCTTAGAGATAGGGTGAGAAGCTCTGTCATCCGGGGGGGAACTCAAAGTAAAGCCGCTGCTCCTCCACTTGAAGAGTAGCCAGATGAGTTGGTTCGAGCATCTGGTCAGGATGCCACCCGAACGCCTCCCTAGGGAGGTGTTTAGGGCATATCCGACCGGTAGGAGGCCACGGGAAAGACCCAGGACACGTTGGAAAGACTATGTCTCCCGGCTGGCCTGGGAACGTCTCGGGATCTCCCGGGAGGAGCTGGAAGAAGTGGCTGGGGAGAGGGAAGTCTGGGCTTCCCTGCTTAGGCTGCTGCCCCCGCGACCCGACCTCGGATAAGCGGAAGAAGATGGATGGATGGAACTTGTTAACAAAAACATCTCCTTTTTGGGAGTTGGAATTGGGGGTTAAATCACCAAAATGATTCCCGAGCGCAGCCACCGCTGCTGCTCACTGCTCCCCTCACCTCCCAGGGGGTGGTACAAGGGGACGGGTCAAATGCAGAGGGTAATTTCACCACACCTAGTGTGTGTGTGACTATCAGTGGTACTTTAACTTTAACTTTCATAAATAAATAAATATAAATTACACATATGAATGTAGGTAGATCCCTTCGACTTGGTCAATTGAAAAGTAGCTCGCCTGATTTAAGTCCTCTCCTTTTTAGCAGTTACACATTTTTCTATAACGTGATTTATGTAACTAAGGTGTTGTTGTAGCTTGTTTACTTCAGATGCAGTCAGTAGTCATTTGTTCCACTTCTTTAGCGACACTAGTGGTGTTCCTCAAGGTTCCATTTTAGGTCCTCTCTTTTTCATAATTTGGGCTATTTAAGTGGTGACCTGCAAGTTCAGTTCTAAAAACTTGAGAGACTCATATTTTTGCAAAATATTTTACAAAACACTAGAGTGCTGTCGTAGATAATCTTTCTCTAGCTTTTTTGCTAGTCAAAGGTTCTTGGTTTCTTAACAGCAGAGCGCTCCAGTAACTGCCAAAACTAAATGACATTTCTCACTGGCACTCATCGAGGGCGGACGCTCCCCTTTCCTCTCCCTTATCTCTCCTGCCTGCTTCTTTGTCTTGTCTTAACGTTCTTGTTGCCTCTTTTTGCACTGCTCTCCAAATCTAAACATTGGAACTATTTAACTGGCCTCAACGAAATTGACAAGATCTTGGGTTTGGAGGAACCTGCTTGTTGTGACTGGGCGGTTGTTGCTGTACACACGACGGACTTTTGGGAGAAGGAGTGCCTGGCGACCCTTTCAGTCGAGGACGTGAAGATATCCACCTTTTCGGAATTATGACAACAGGACATCTGCTGATTGGAGTAAGCGTTGCTCAGGGTTGTCGACAAATTGGAAGTTGCTGGCAGTCTTCAAACTACCCCAAAGCTGCCACAAATGATTGGAGGATGCGGGAAGAACTGTGGACACTCTTGTGATTTGGATAACATCGGACGGTCTGCCCCGCAGGATGTATTTTGAGGACCAGTCATAGATCATTTAGAGTGAAAAGCAAATTTTTTTTCACTCTCATACAAAACATTCTAACTTGGATTGTTTCCCTGGCTTCGAGACTCTCCCGAAGGACAGTGCGGCAAAGACACAACAAACTCCCTTCTTGTCTCTCATGGACATACTCCTGTTGTAGTTGACTTTGGACTGACTGGCAAGAACATCAAGGCCGCGGAACAGAGACAAGCGGCAGTCTTACACACATGCATCCACAAAAAATATACACCACACACACATACCCCAACCCCCATCCTTTTAACAACACTCTGTAAACGTTTGGGAACTGAGAAGACACATTTTTTTAAGCTTCTCAGGTGGAATTCTTTCCCATTCTTGCTTGATGTACAGCTTAAGTTGTTCAACAGTCCGGGTGTCTCCGTTGTGGTATTTTAGGCTTCATAATGCGTAATGTGTAAGATACCCATGTCTTGGGCACTAATACACCCCCATACCATCACAGATGCTGGCTTTACAACTTTGCGCCTATAACAATCCGGATGGTTCTTTTCCTCTTTGGTCCGGAGGACACGACGTCCACAGTTTCCAAAAACAATTTGAAATGTGTACTCGTCAGACCACAGAACACTTTTCCACTTTGTATCAGTCCATCTTAGATGAGCTCAGGCCCAGCGAAACCGACGGCGTTTCCGGGTGTTGTTGATAAACGGTTTTCGCCTCGCATAGGAGAGTTTAAACTTGCACTTACAGATGTAAGGACCGACTGTAGTTACTGACAGTGTGTTTCTGAAGTGTTCCTGAGCCCATATGGTGATATCCTTTACACACTGATGTCGCTTGTTGATGCAGTACAGCCTGAGGGATTGAAGGTCACGGGCTTAGCTGCTTACGTGCAGTGATTTCTCCAGATTCTCTGAACCCTTTGATGATATTACGGACCGCAGATGGTGAAATACCTAAATTCCTTGCAATAGCTGGTTGAGAAAGGATTTTCTTAAACTGTTCAACAATTTGCTCACGCATTTGTTGACAAAAGTGGTGACCCTCGCCCCATCCTTGTTTGTGAATGACTGAGCATTTCATGGAATCTACTTTTATACCCAATCATGGCACCCACCTGTTCCCAATTTGCCTGTTCACCTGTGGGATGTTCCAAATAAGTGTTTGATGAGCATTCCTCAACTTTATCAGTATTTATTGCCACCTTTCCCAACTTCTTTGTCACGTGTTGCTGGCATCAAATTCTAAAGTTAATGATTATTTGCAAAAAAAAAATGTTTATCAGTTTGAACACCAAATATGTTGTCTTTGTAGCATATTCAACTGAATATGGGTTGAAAATGATTTGCAAATCATTGTATTCCGTTTATATTTACATCTAACACAATTTCCCAACTCATATGGAAACGGGGTTTGTACTTGTGCAATGACAATAAAGACCTACTTACCTACCTAAATAGACCAAAATCAAATGTCTACTGTAGAGGACGCTGGTTCTCCGGAATATACAAAATAAGACTAATCGTGAAGGGGGAAATGTGGCCCTCAAAACAAATGGAATATTCCAGAAGTACTGAGTAGCATTGAACATTATTTTTTGACACTGTGTTTTTGTGCAATGAAAGAATTTAGACTTTAAAACTTTTGTTTTTGTAAGATTAACCCTTGGATGCACACGTGGGGTCAAAAATGACCCGAGGGTTCGTTATTCTTTAATATATTTTAAATTAAATGTAGAAATATATTCATATTCCAGGTATTCATCATAAAACATGTTTGTTCCATTTGCATTTTTTTTTCATTAATTGTAAGAAATTGCACTTTTTGTATCACTACTCACTCTTCCACAAGTGGGGTCAAGCAGTTCCTATGGAATCTTCTATGAACCTTTAATTCAAAGCAACTCTGATCTGACGTCCGCAGTCTCACCACCCAGGAGGTAATTATTACACCGCAACATACATGTACGTAAGTATTACCTCCATTTATGAACTTAGTTTTCATTGACAGAATATAATGTGTAATCAAATTAGTGATCAGATAGCCTACTTTGTTGTTAGCCAACAGTACTGTTTTTAGGTAGGTAACAGTATTGTTTTAGCCGACTGTATTGTTGGTTAACACACTTTGGACCTGACCTAGATAACTCAAACAGAGGCCAATGTTATATTAGCACGTTTTTTTTAGCTTGTTAAAGGATTTATAGTTTTCTCTGCATTTCAAATATTGTCCTTTCTAATGTTTTATTTGTTTTTGTTTTTATTTGCTAAGAGACCAGCTATGATCGTGTGGACCTTGCCGGACAAATGATCCAGGATGAATCGGATGAGGAGCCCATTGACATCTCAGATTTAAAGGACCCAGACTATTTCCTCCCACTGAACAAGGCCAGACTGACAAAGGAGTCCTCTGAAGAGGTAATGGACATTGTGTCCAACAGAATGAGCCTCAAGGGCTCTTTCTGGTCAGCGTTACCCCCTAGCCAGACTACAACACCAAGCCCAGGGCCTGTACCTGGGTTTAGTACTGTCTCCCCAATCGATGCATGGAAGCTGTTAATGGCAGTTTATATTATAATAGAATGTCTGACATGCACAGACACCTACTTACATGTATGTTGCGGTGTAAAAATGACCACCTGGGTGGTGAGACTGCAGACATCAGATGTGTAAGTGGGACAGTATTGACAGTCAAAGTTGCATCAGATTTGAGAGATAACATCAGATGTGTAAGTGGAATAGTAATACTGTCCCACTTACATAATGTGTTACATTATGTACACACACCTTTATACATATACTGTATGTACACGTTTGTGTGTATGTATCTATGTGTGTGAAAACAAAACCAGTTGAGTAAAGCAATATAAGTAACATATGTTTAATATTTGATATTTGCTCCACAATAACATTCTCCATCCAGTTGACCTGACAATTAAATACAAATAATATATTCAAAATGTTTATTACAGTCAGCAAGCATCATGGTGGTTTTGGTATTACTCAAACTTTATATATATATATATATATATATATATATATATATATATATATATATTTATAATATATGTATATATATTATATATATATTATATATATATATATATATATAATATATGTGTATATTATATATATATATATATATATCGATGATATATATATATATATATATCTATATATATATATATATATATATATATATCGATGATATATATATTATATATATATATATATCGATAAAACACACCATTGGGTATTTTAGGGAAAACAAATTTTCTGCTTACCATCACCTCATTATTTTCCACCAAATACATGCACATCAACATTTAAATAGCACTTAAAACATGAATCAAACCATCACTCTCACGTGCACTTTATTGTAGCGACTATGCAGAAACCATGTCTGCATATTTAAAGTTCCATGCACTCCATGCTGTATTGGTTTGTTGTAATAGTTACACTCGTCGAAACATCAGAATATAAACCTACGTGGTTTTTTTTTTTAATTGATGCAGCCATGCATACAATACACAGTACATAGTCTGTAGTCGCGTCTCAAAAGGACCACTTCAGTCAGTAGTAGTACAAGTATATTGTGTTCAGTTAGTGTGTAGCGCTGTCATGAATCCATTACTGCACTTACTGGAAACTCTCACTGTGACTGCACTTCAAAGTGTAAGAATGGCAGAGTGCCAATGAAAAAACACAAGCATTGTTAAAAGACAAGGTAGTGCTAGCGTTGCCAGATGTACGATAGTTATAGTATTTGGACGATCATTTCACCCTCCGTATGATCAATAGTTCGCAATATCCTAGAATGTATGTTAAATTGACCCTGGAAACACACACTGCAGCTAAAAGTGTGCATTCACTCACCTTCCTATTTACAACCAGGTGGGGGCGCTGTGTATTTAAAGGTAAAACTGCATTATTAAGATACATGGTAGCACTATATAGTCAGCACACACTTCTAAGCATTAGTAAACACTGAATTTATCATTTATAAAGCATATTTTGACATTACTACTCATTAGTATATAGTTTATATAAACATTTATAAATGTTTTATATATATATATTAACAAGCTCATCTCTAAATGGTGGCATTTTTATACTTTTTAATTCAGCTTTTCTACATTATATTTAAGTATTGTCAATGGTTTGTTAGACCATGTGGAACAGTGGTGTCACACTCCTTTTAACTGAAGGCTACATTGCAATTATGGCTGCCACCTGAGGGCCGTTTGAAACAGTGAATGTTTATGAATCGTTACACAATTTGCATAGGAAACTTTTCGGTTATTATATCTTTTACTTACAGATTGATTAATATCTCGCTTTGAAATCACAAGTCAAGTTGACAAGCAGATATTTAAATATACATTTTTGAGAACCAAAAACAATGCCTGGAACATCTTGTTGCATGCATGGTCAGATATTATTAAAGTGTAAAACATATGGAGTACATTTGTATGTCAAAATTAAAGGAACTAATACATTTAGCCAGAAAATGTCCCCCCAGCCTTTTGTAGGCCACATAAATGTTGTGCAGGGCCACAATAAAATTATTTGGCTGGCCAAATCTAGCACCCGAGCCTTGAGTTTGACACCTGTGATTCAGAACGTATGTAAATAGGACTTTTAATATTCACTCTACACATTTATACATGCACTTAAAGTATTCAGACATGTACTAGTGGTTATATTTATAAACTACATACTAATGAGTATTCATGTCAAAAGTACTGTAAAAGTGCACCGGTAGTTAAGCCGCACCCACCAAATTTTAGAAGAATTAAATATTTTAGCGGCATAAGACTACAAGCCGCAGATATGTAACGGTATGAACGATTTTCAATCAATCATCAATCAGTCAATGTTTACTTCTATAGCCCTAAATCACGAGTGTCTCAAAGGGCTGAATTTGCATTTTGTAAATGTTTATTTATATACTTTGTTTCTAAATGGTGTCTGTAACACAGCAATTAAACGGCTGACCAAACAAAACAGAAGTCATCGTCATGGACCCACTAGCTGCGGAAAATAGCTCTTCAACCAGCTAAACAGACTCAATAACTCCATGGTGACGTGTGGTGGATTTACGAAACTGAATAAATACAAAAAGAATGCCATTGTAAGTTAATAATACTAACACTTGTAAAACAGGTTAGCATATTCGCTAATGCTAACGATGCTAGCTTTAAAACACTACAATAGCATGTACTAATATGCATGACAACACTTCTACAAACATCACACATGGGACGGTTTAGAAAGTATGAATTTTTTTACTTATATTGTAAACTTACAAATGTTGCTTGGAGTGATGAATGAAGAATCCGTTTGAGCAGAAACGCTACGGACAAATACTTTCGGCACGAAAAAGTAAGAAACATTTTAAACCCGCAGACTCGGCAGTGAGCGAACTGGCGCCATAGCGAAATCAATAACGCACCTTTTCAGTGTCTCTGTTGGCGGAATACGAAAACTATTTGTTGAATTATGGCCGTTAGTGAAGAAAAATCCTTAAATTACCTGCACTGTTTGCTCAGCCGCAGGTTCAAAGCGTTGGAAAAAAGTAGTCATAGTCTGGAAAATACGGCAGTTTTTCCAAGTGTTCCCAGCTACACTGTAACAGCGTGAGGTGACGATGGTACTGAATAAGTCAAATCAGGCAGATTACTGTACGTACAACCATTTGAAGAGACTGGTGCAATAAATATCCATCTGGCAACGCTAGTTAGTGCTTCAGTCCATTTCTACCTAAAGTCGAGGCACAGGCAGAAATACATACAATATATAATTATAAAAATATAAATGTTATACTTTTTTAAATTAAATAGATAACATAAAAATACTGTAATCTTTTTTGGGACAAAATGTTTATCAGTATATACAACTTTTTTTTTTTGTTCATCTTTACAATATTTGAAATTATTATTTATGAGTTAAATTGTTATGTGCGTATTATTTATTTATTAACACGCACATCTAACTGATTTACTCATTCTTCATTGCTTCTCCTTAAAGCTGAAATCACAAACCAGTGAGAGATGGTCTGAAGGGTACCTGAAGGATGGGAGCCTGTTTGGACCAATATCTTCTTCTGAGGGGAAGTCCAAGACCGCATCCACAGTCAACAAGTCCTGAGTGTACCAAATATAGTCCAGAGTAGCGCAGCACTCCCCTGTGGGGCGAATCTTCCACGTCGTGTACCGTGGTTCTGTCAAACTGTTTTGGCTGAGTTTCTTGTAGGCGGAGTCTAAACCAAGAGGAGAGGTCAGAAAATGGCGGTACACGTCCTCAGTCGGGACGGCATTAAAATCCCCACAAATGATGAGAGGGACTTGGGAGTTGGGGCCGTCTGATGTTCTGAGCGCGTGTTTCTGGACCACGTTTTGGACTTGACGCAAGAGGTCTGATCCCTGGGCGCTGCGCAGCCACTCCCAGCCGGCACGTGCTTTCAGGTGAGTCACGGCCACACACACGCGCCTCCTTGTGCTTTGACAGCGCAGCATCACCACCAAAGCAACCTGGAACGGACACAGCGGCATGTGAGAAAGTCCCAAAATACCACATTGTGTCGTCAAGAGGGTTCTACACACCTGATTGGTCGGAATTCTCATAGCAGACAGCTGTAGGCTCACACAGTCCAAAAACTCAAAACGGGACTCGTCAAAAAACAGCGCACAACCGTCGGGGCCGTTGTTGCCCTCCACGTCTAAACACGGCGACCAAGGCTTAGGACAGAACATGCTTCTGTAACCCAGACGGGCCAGAATGGGCTGAAAGGTGTCAAAGTAGTGGTCCACTTCCTGCAGACACAGGATGTGCGGTCGGTAGGTAAGGATCTCCTCCAAGATCAGATACTTCCTTCGGGACCAGCTGAGGGCCTCCAGGGGACACTGCACAAAACTGTCAAGTCCTTCACCGAGAGCTGGCGATAGAGAGACCAGAGGTCAGTGTCAGCGATTAAACATTAAAAAAAAAAATATTTTAACCCAACTGCTGGTTCAGAAAAGGACAAACCCCCTTATTTGAGTTCTTTTAACTCTTAATTTTTTCAACCTCACTTTTGCGTTGAATTATTTAACCAAAAAGTTGAGTTACGATAACTTAATGTTGGGTTATTCCCAACCAAACTATTGGGTTGAATTATTTAACCCAAAAGTTGAGTTATGATAACTTAATGTTGGGTTAATCCCAACCAACCTATTGGGTTGAATTATTTAACCCAAAAGTTGAGTTATGATAACTTAACGTTGGGTTATTCCCAACCAAACTATTGGGTTGAATTATTTAACCAAAAAGTTGAGTTACGATAACTTAATGTTGGGTTACTTCCAACCAAACTATTGGGTTGAATTATTTAACCCAAAAGTTGAGTTATGATAACTTAACGTAGGGTTATTCCCAACCAAACTATTGGGTTGAATTATTTAACCAAAAAGTTGAGTTACGATAACTTAATGTTGGGTTATTTCCAACCAAACTATTGGGTTGAATTATTTAACCCAAAAGTTGAGTTATGATAACTTAATGTTGGGTTATTCCCAACCAAACTATTGGGTTGAATTATTTAACCCAAAAGTTGAGTAATGCTCACTACAATGTTGGGTTATTCCCAACCCAAATATTGGGTTGAATTATTTTACCCAAAAGTTGAGTTATGATAACTTAACGTTGGGTTATTCCCAACCAAACTTTTGGGTTGAATTATTTAACCCAAAAGTTGAGTTATGATAACTTAATGATGGGTTATTTCCAACCAAACTATTGGGTTGAATTATTTAACCAAAAAGTTGAGTTACGATAACTTAATGTTGGTTTATTCCCAACCAAACTATTGGGTTGAATTATTTAACCCAAAAGTTGAGTTATGATAACTTAACGTTGGGTTATTCCCAACCAAACTTTTGGGTTTAATTATTTAACCCAAAAGTTGAGTTATGATAACTTAATGTTGGGTTATTCCCAACCAAACTATTGGGTTGAATTATTTAACCCAAAAGTTGAGTTATGATAACTTATTGTTGGGTATACAGCATGCTCAAATATTTTCATGTACATAATATGTGTGATTGTAAATAATGTTAATGAGATTAATCCATAATAAAATTCCCTTCAAGAAAAAAAGCCCTTTACCCAAAAATGGTTCATCATTTTGAAAACCCAGAAATTGAGTTAAAATAATACCCTTATAACCCAAAAAATAGATTGCTCTTCATAAAAATAACTAAAATGTTTAACCCAACACTAGCAACTCATAAATTGTGTTATCAAAATAACCCAGCCTTTTTTAGTGTGTAGTTCAGAAGTTTAGTTGGGTTAGAAATGTACGCGCGCTGGTCTTTTCTGCACGTATTTACTTCCTGAAATGTGGCACAAAATGTTGTGTAGGCGTGACAACGTAGGACTATGTTGTGTGCTCATTTATGCATCCAAAACCAAAACAAAAATACAGTAAACACGAACCTCTTTCCACCATTCGGTACTCAATTTTTTGCATTGCAATTGTGTTGTCTGGGGCCACAACCACTAAGGGGCCACATGTTCATGGCCTGCGCGTTTGTAAAGATTTAAATTTGTTTTTCTTTCATTTAAATGAGTCAGTTATAAATTACGACACCATAAAAAGTTAAGGTCAAATCAATGTTGCAGTCAAAGTTCAACAATAAGTTTGTTGAATCAAATTAGGAATGTGGAACACCAAAATACAAAATGCTTCCTTCCCTGTGGTAGCAGCAAACATCCACACAAGATAATAACCTTATTAAAGCTCATCTTTGTGCACTTTAGTGATGTGCGGATCGATACTGAAATATCGATATCGCCGATAACAGATCTTTATGCTCTAATATCGATTCTCAAATCAAAATATCTATACTTTTGATACTTTAGTTCAAGGGTGTCTAAACGTTTTCCACCAAGCGGCCGCATGCTGAAAAGTCAAGCATGTGGGGGCCATTTTAATATTTACCGTATTTACTTTAAAAAAAAAAGATAAAAACACACACATATATATATATATATATATATATATATATATATATATATATATATATATATATATATATATATATATATATATATATATATATATATATGTATGTATGTGTGGGAAAAAAAATCACAAGACTACTTCATCTCTACAGGCCTGTTTCATGAGGGGTTCCCTCAATCATCAGGAGAAATCTCCTGATGATTGAGGGAACCCCTCATGAAACAGGCCTGTAGAGATGAAGTAGTCTTGTGATTTTTTTCCCCACACATACATATATTGCGCTCTACTACGGTATCGAGCACTATTTTTTGGATAACCTTATTAAGACATATATATATATATATATATATATATATATATATATATATATATATAATTAAAGACAAAACTTTGTGTTATAGGTGACTACATATATTATCATTATTTATTAGTTTATAATGTTCAGCTTTTTCTCATTACGTTACGATTTTTTCTTTCTTTTTTTAGATAGATTGGTTATTATTTAAAAATACAAAATAGACACACATTTTTGTAAGTATCGGATCGGTATCGCCAATACCAGCTTGAATTTTACTTGGTATCGGATCGGAAATAAAATCAGTGGTATCGCACATCACTAGTGCATTTACGCACAGCATGAAACATCGTGTAGACAAGGATGAGGTGAAAAAGGAGTGGTAAAAACACGTCTTTCTGTAACAGCGTCAGAGAACGTTAAAAAGTGTGCTACGTCACACGTTCGAGGACCGCTGAACAGAGAAGGACGGCACAACGCCCGCCGAATCAATGCAAACTAAGCAAAATAATGGGCCTCCTAACAGGAAGTCTAAGACGTGTGCGTGCTTGTCTGGCATGAAGATTTTGGATGATGGGCAAAATAAAATAAAAAACTACAGTTCCCCTTTACGACAACATCAACTTAAGTGCAATATTGGCAGCATGGAAACATGGTGACTGACAAAATCGTCACCTGGCATGAATGGAACACAAATAGAAAGAACACGAGACGTGAAATGTCATCTCTGACTCAACTGCTCCACCTGTGCCACGCCACGTCATCAAGAACCAGACACAAATGACCACTCTGCGCTTCTCATTGGTTGTTACCATGGTAACAAGGCCCATACTTCTGCGTCAGACTCTACTTGGGAGCATAATAACCTTTACTACTAGTTTTATTTCAGCACTGCAGAAACAATGTGGCACACAAGAGTGAGGTCTTAATAAGAATACTTCTGTCAGTGCACTTGAATAAGTACACTGTACACACTGTGCAACATTATTGGGCTTATAGGCAATGCGCTACAGCACTTTATAATAACTGGGTCTTCATTTCCTCTCTGAAAATTATCTTAACTGACCTGGTCTTTGGTTGTGATCCTGGTCTGTGTCTGTATTTATCGCCTTTTCTGTTATTATTTCTACTTGAAGCCATTGGCTATAATCTGACATATTTACATACAGTATTTTTCGGACCATACAGCGCACCGGATTATAAGGCGCACCGCCGATGAGCGGGTCTATTTTCACACACAAGGCACATCGTATTATACGGCGCATAAAAGAGGTCATATTGTGAACTTTTCCCTCCATTTAAAACACTTCCGTGTGGTCTACATAACATGTAATAGTGGTTCTTTGGTCAAAATGTTGCATAGATTATGTTTTCAAGTCCCTTTCTGACCGTCTCTTCAGGATGCGCCGTTTTGTGGGCGGTCTTATTTACCTGGCTCACCTTCAACAGCGTCTTCTCCCCGTCATCTTTGTTGTAGCGGTAGTTTTTAGCGCTTCCATAGCAGATATCAGTTAGAACTGTACGCTACTTTATTTTAGAAATGGCAACAGCAGAGGATGAATGCCTCACAAGAAGACGATGGAGAAAAAGAAGCTTATTGACTACGGCGCGAACTACAATGGCGGACGTGTGCAAATTTTTGGGACTTTTGCAGATTCCAAGTACAAATTAGCAGGTACCATTAGGTAAGAAAAGCTGGTTTTGCATAATATTGCGAAACAAAACGGCAGATAATGTCTCCCAAAATGTGCCATTATGGGGTCCTTGTACACACACCATGATAATACCCGTATGTTGAAGCACAGTACGTCTGACTACGGTAACCAAAATGTGCCGACAATCCATCAAGCGGTGTGGCTTCGTAGCTTACCAAACTTGTACTAAACATTTTGACACATTTTTGAGCGCCATATGTAATGTTCTATATCCTCAATGAAACATCAAAGCTTTGGGCTTGCTTGCTTACGGATACTTGCTAGCGTCATTTATTAAACAGGTCTAAAAAAAACTGCAGTCCACATGTATCTCTTATGTGTGACTGCCATCTACTGGTCACACTTATCATAACACCATGTACCAAATAAAATTGATTCAAGGTTGGTAAGCACAACTAGAATTAATCCGTACATAAGGCGCACAAAAATAAAAGGATTTTAAGTGCGCCAAAAAACAAGGTATACTGTGTATATGTTCATATATATGTTCTGTCCCTATTTGTCAAATAGTGGAGCACATGTCCCTTACCTTGTGCCAGAATGTTCCACTGCATGACTCGAATAGCGCTGCTGTCGCCATCGCTTTGCGATATGAAAGTTCTGTGGTAGCGCGGTGGTCCGTCTCTGAGGGCCTCTTCGCACTGCTGCAGCACCTCCACGAGATCCAGGGGACTAACTGGGGACCCCTTCTGCTCCTGCACGACCAGGTAAAACACGTATAAACCACACTTCAAAGTCAGAGTAAGCGTAAGTAACTGTTGTTGGAGTTTAGAAGACAACCTGGCAGAAATCTGAATCGAGCGTTGTGTCCGCAGGCTGGTGAGGGTCCAGGTGGGTCAGAGGGAGGGGGGCCCGATGGCTACTGCTGAGAGTGTGAGCCAACGTGCTGTACAGCCTGGCGGGCCCTATACCCATTGGATAACCTGGTAATAAAGCCACAAATTGTTAGTGTCCTTGTATGCTTTACACTGAAAATATTCCATTTATTGTTTCGTATGATTTATTTGTTAGTTCCAACTGTACTGGTCCACATTACTCATGAATAAGAAGATTGGAATCTGTCGATGTTTCTAAAAATGTATGTGACCACCATTGTTGATCAATGCCTTTTAACGCTGATCACAAACGCAGATCCCCTCTCACTGATATCGTATTTATCCTTAGTCCCCCGGCTGACAAGTTAGCAGAAAAGGATGTGTGTCCAGACACGGTGTGGAGCCGATCCCCTAAATTAATAATAATCCCCTCCATTTTGGCAGATAAATATAATAAATATCATTATCAAGTATTGGGCTGAGGCTAAACATGTTACACATCGAGAGCAAGCAGGAGCAGGCAAGTTAAGAGCTAAACTAACCACTAAGATAGCTAGAATCAACACCAAGAAATAAGTGCTTTAAGAAGTGTAGATGGAACCAAATTACAGAAGATAATTAACAGGGAACTAACAAGTAGATTATTAAGAGTTAGAAAGGATAATATAACAATAACTGTTGGAGTGTCAGCATTGTCACAGTCAAAGGGCTGACAAGTTTCAGAAAATGACAAGAGTGAGACTTTAGTGGAATGATGCATTCAAATTTGTTTTTCTTTTTTTTTTTTTTAAAAACACAGATTTGGCCTGTTTTAACGTCGACTTATACTTAGGACAGATGTCCTCACCTCCAGCAGCTCTCCCTGGACTGTGGCCTTTAATGCTAGTCTTAATAACCAGAAATTAGAAAATCATTTCCATTTTTTTCTGCTAGCTCTTCTGTCTCATCTTCTGTCTCTGTGTTCTTAATTTGTATCTCTTCTCCGTCCTTACTGTCCTCCATCTCTTCTGACCTCACTTCATCTTCCAATGTTGCCAACCCCTCAGTAAGGAAAGTAGCTACTGACTGTCATAAAGGTTGCTCGATGACATCATTGCCTCGGCTACCTACTCAGTCTCATTAGATTCAGTTCTAAATTTGTCATGATCTCACATGACAATTTGGATTTTATTAGTAGTTTCTGTATGATTTCCAGCGCTCTTATGTTTGTTTTCCACTTAATGTTTGCCTCCACTTTTCTTGTCTGAGCGCTGGCTCCCTCATCCGTCCCTCATCGGGATTCTTTTTGTGCCAGCCCTGTCCTCTGGATCATTTTTGCTTTGTTTATTTGCTTCCCTGCTGCATAGCTTTCCCTATGCTTCCTCTGCACTGTTGCTTTTATTTTGTTCACTCTTCTTACACTTTGCCTATTGTCTCTGCATCTTGGGTTCCAGACCAACAACGATCATCACCAAAACGTAACAAAATCATCTTTTTATTGTAGTATTTTGGTTGTATAGTAATCCCTCGATTATCACATCTAATTGGTTCTGGGCCTGACCGTGGTTAAATGAATGTTCGCAAAGTAGGATTCTTATTATTAAATTGAATATTTTCTTTAAGCATAAAAACTTGTCTACGACTTTCTTAATGTTTTTTTAACAATACTACAGCATTCACATTTCCACTTATTTTACTCAATATAGCAGCTTTGAGTCGGACGTCCAGGTTCTCAGCATGACAATTACATGAAAATTCTTGCATCTTTTAATTAATTCTTCTAAACTCGAATTGGGTTTTGATGTTCTAAGAAGTTGTTCTGCCAAAAGTTGGTCAACTTGATAGTCAACAAGCTATCGCCGACATTAGCCGTTTTGTTAGCATTGGGTGGCGCATTGTTCAGGATTTTATTGATCGACAATGGCAACACTAAATTGGCCCTAGTGTGTGAATGTGAGTGTGAATGTTGTCTGTCTATCTGTGTTGGCCCTGCGATGAGGTGGCGACTTGTCCAGGGTGTACCCCGCCTTCCGCCCTAGTGCAGCTGAGATAGGCTCCAGCACCGCCCGCGACCCCAAAAGGGACAAGCGGTAGAAAATGGATGGATGGATGGACATCGAGCACATTAAAGGCTCACCAATGTGGAGATGTGTTATTGATGAGACAGGAAATGCAGCTAATGTGCATCAACAGTTTTAATGTCCACTTAACTAGAAAAACTGGCACGTAAAGGATAGCTCTGTCGGCATGGAAACAGAAGTTACTTTTGATAATATCTATCATGATCACGTACATGAAAGACTTCATTTAGGTCAACAATACTTAAAAATTTGCATACAAAAAAAAAAAGACTATGAAATTGTGAATGAAGCCGCAACATTTTAAGCATGATGTGATGTCTGTATAAATGTTTAATATTTTACTTTTTACTGCTACCACAACAGCCATGTTTGTCAATCAAAACATTTGATCTAAAAGGGCAACATTTTTTATTCAGTTTCTCTTCAATTTTTGCTTATGTTATCACCATATTTCTACACAATGCACATTGCTGCCACACTTTTTGAACACTGGTACAACTAGTTTATAATATCAGCTACAATAATAACCTCAACAGCCACATCCAGCAGGCGTAACTCATTGACCAAAGCAGCAGCTTTGAAACATGACATACACAAACATAATGTGGATTAGCATAAACACATGACCAACAACTAACTATCTTACCCATTGTTTCCATTATGTCCACTGTGTGTTCAAGATGGTTCTTTTTCCAAGTCCTGTTGTAAAGTTCAGTAAATTACGTGTAGCGTAGCAGAGGCTATCCAGAAGAGTGAGCAGATATCTGACTCAACAGAGTTTACTGCAGCCTATAAAGCCTCGGAGGGCGGAGACAACATTAGGAAATTGTGATGTCATCCAACCAAAGGCAAGGTCACATGACAGTGATTTAGGACATTTCATTTTCTTATTTAACTTTTTTTATTTTTTTTACTTAACTCATTGTAACAATTTTAGTGTTTTTTAATTCAACTGACATTAAATGAGTTAAATAAAAAAATATAAAAATAATGTAACAATGAGTATTATCATTTAATTTACCTAACTTAAATTATTTCTTTATTTAACTCACTGAAACTTTGTAGTTTTTTGCAACATTTATCAACTCGCAGTGGTTTGTAAATACAAACTAAACAAAATACCACTTATACAGTGCAACTGTATTTACAGGCATGTTTATTTCATTTTTTAGGAACATAAAAGGAAAAACATATATTTATTATACACTTCTCAAAAACATTTGATTGTGTAGGTGTGCCTAATGTTGTGACAGTTGTTGATGTGACAAATATTTAACAGTTTTACACTGCATTTTCTTATTTAATTGGGTCATCAGTTTTTCAATGTATTTGATATGTCTAAAAGATGTATTTAATTTTTCTTTTAAATTAAGTTGCATCTATTTATGCTTAATAAATGCACTGTTTTTTGCCTAATTCTTTGAAAAATACTTGTAAACTGCACTATTATTTAATTAAATTGTCAAAGTTTTTCAATGTATTTAATATTTTATAGACGTAGTTCTTGGATTTCTATTTCATGTATTTTTTTTGTCTTATTTTTTAGTTGTATTTTTTCTATTCCCGTCCAAAGTATTTCTCACCCCATCTGTCATGTCTGTGTGATCATGTTTTGTTTTAGTAATGTTCGGTTTAAATTTTGGACTTTTTGTGCACTTTTGTTTTGTTTTGTCACCATAGCAACCATTAGTTTCACCTGTCACGTCACGCACCTGTTCCACGTTTGGACTCATTGTGCACTCTTGTCACCATAGCAACCATTAGTTTTCACCTGTCACGTCACGCACCTGTTTCACGTTTTGAGTCACGCACCTGCTTTCACTAATCATGTCCATAGTATTTAAGTTCATTAATTTTCTGTTGTTCGTTCTGACGACATCCCCACATTTATGCTCCTGCACTCTCTCCACACCCGGATGACCCTTGCTACTCTTTTTTTCATGCCGGTTCCATGCCAAGTAAGTTTTGTTTGTTAAGCCACAGTTAGTGTTTTGTTTAATTGTTCATAGTTTCTGCCAATGTGCAAGTTTTGTGTTTAAAGTCTAGTTTTGTACCTCCGCCCCTGTGCGCGCTTTTCGTTTATTCCTTTTTTGATAGTTTAAATAAATCATGTATTTACCTTCACGCCATGACCAGTCCAGTTCATTTGCACCACGGGAGAACAAACCAAGCCAAAGTCCAAGTCCTGACAGATGTCGTCAGCAAAAAAGTTTTCCCGCAGATGACATCACGCCGCCGCCTTGTCATGACGTCACCCCACCCACTGGTGATGACGTCAGAGACCAAGATTTTTTTTTAAATTCTGTTAACTTTGTCTATCAGCCACCACCAAAGGACTTTTTTGCCAGAATCAGACACTTTCAGAACATTTTTTCACAGACCCGCTCACTGGGACAGTCCTTGCCCCCCAAGACTCAAGCCCCGCCCCCGTCACAAAATGTTTCTTTTTTTCCGCCCACACAACACCAGGTGGGGGAAAAAGAAATATTTTTGGACAATTTAGTGGGGAGGATTCTGCCCCCCCTCCTGACCTCCCTCCACCCACCCCTAAAAACGGTTCCAGACCGCGGGGAGCGCGTCTGGTATCCGCTCCTTGAGGGGGGGGCTAGGGCTGGGAACTGTACAGGTGGGGTGACTCAGCTTCGCCATGCCAAGCCGCAACCCCCAGCTAGACCACCTCCACCTGCACCAGTAGCTCCACGACGCCAAGCTCCGGTACCAGCTCCACGACGCCAAGCTCCGGTACCAGCTCCACGGCGCCAAGCTCCGGTACCAGCTCCACGACGCCAAGCTCCGGTACCAGCTCCACGACGCCAAGCTCCGGTACCAGCTCAACGACGCCAAGCTCCGGTACCAGCTCCACGACGCCAAGCTCCGGTACCAGCTCCACGACGCCAAGCTCCGGTACCAGCTCCACGACGCCAAGCTCCGGTACCAGCTCAACAAGTCCAAGACCAAGACCCTCCACGCCAAGCCCAAGACCAAGACCCTCCACGCCAAGACCCTCCACGCCAAGTGCCGCCAGTCGCAGCTCCACGACGCCAAGTGCCGCCAGTCGCAGCTTCACGACGCCAAGTGCCGCCAGTCGCAGCTTCACGACGCCAAGTGCCGCCAGTCGCAGCTTCACGACGCCAAGTGCCGCCAGTCGCAGCTTCACGACGCCAAGTGCCGCCAGTCGCAGCTTCACGACGCCAAGTGCCGCCAGTCGCAGCTTCACAACGCCAAGTGCCGCCAGTCGCAGCTTCACGACGCCAAGACCCGCCATGCCAAGACCAAGACCAAGACCCGCCATGCCAAGACCAAGACCAAGACCCGCCATGCCAAGACCAAGACCAAGACCCGCCATGCCAAGACCAAGACCCGCCATGCCAAGACCAAGACCCGCCATGCCAAGACCTAGACCAAGACCAAGACCCGCCATGCCAAGACCTAGACCAAGACCCGCCATGCCAAGACCAAGACCCGCCATGCCAAGACCAAGACCCGACATGCCAAGACCAAGACCCACGCCAAGACCAAGACCTATACCAAGACCCACGCCGAGCTTCGCCGCCTGACGCGCCACGCCGAGCTTCGCCGCCTGACGCGCCACGCCGAGCTTCGCCGCCTGACTCACCACGCCAAGCCACGCCTGCCACGATGACGACGCGCCTGCCTCCTCGTCGACCACGGATATGGCCGCTACCTGGTCGCCCGCCACGCCAAGTGCGCCCACCTCCCAGTCGGCCACGAATGTGGCCATTCCCTGGGCGCCCGCCTCGCCTACTGCAGCGGCGTTCCACTCGCCGTCGCCACCTAACTCTGCCCCGGTGGATACGGGGACACGTGGCCTGGCGACCCACCGCCATGTCCCCCTCCCGCCCTCCCATGACTCTTGTTGATATTTTCTGTTTTTGGACATCTGGGATCTGTCCGTAAGGGGGGATTCTGTCATGTCTGTGTGATCATGTTTTGTTTTAGTAATGTTCGGTTTAAATTTTGGACTTTTTGTGCACTTTTGTTTTGTCACCATAGCAACCATTAGTTTCACCTGTCACGTCACGCACCTGTTCCACGTTTGGACTCATTGTGCACTCTTGTCACCATAGCAACCATTAGTTTTCACCTGTCACGTCACGCACCTGTTTCACGTTTTGAGTCACGCACCTGCTTTCACTAATCATGTCCATAGTATTTAAGTTCATTCATTTTCTGTTGTTCGTTCTGACGACATCCCCGCATTTATGCTCCTGCATTCTCTCCACACCCGGATGACCCTTGCTACTCTTTTTTTCATGCCGGTTCCATGCCAAGTAAGTTTTGTTTGTTAAGCCACAGTTAAGAGTTTTGTTTAATTGTTCATAGTTTCTGCCAATGTGCAAGTTTTGTGTTTAAAGTCTAGTTTTGTACCTCCGCCCCTGTGCGCGCTTTTCGTTTATTCCTTTTTTGATAGTTTAAATAAATCATGTATTTACCTTCACGCCATGACCAGTCCAGTTCATTTGCACCACGGGAGAACAAACCAAGCCAAAGTCCAAGTCCTGACACCATCCAGTTTTGTTACATATTTTAAAGCAAAGTATCTCATTCTGAGGGTTATATTTTGCTGAGTAAAATGCTATTAACCAAGTTTATTTAATGAAAGTATATTGTTGGGACGGCGTGGCGAAGTTGGTAGAGTGGCCGTGCCAGTAATCGGAGGGTTGCTGGTTACTGGGGTTCAATCCCCACCTTCTACCATCCTAGTCACGTCCGTTGTGTCCTTGGGCAAGACACTTCACCCTTGCTCCTGATGGGTGTTGGTTAGCGCCTTGCATGGCAGCTCCCGCCATCAGTGTGTGAATGTGTGTGTGAATGGGTGAATGTGGAAATAGTGTCAAAGCGCTTTGAGTACCTTGAAGGTAGAAAAGCGCTATACAAGTATAACCCATTCATCATTTGAGAATAATTTTGTGTCTTTGTACTCTAATTAGAGTCTCAGGAAGACCGAGTCATACATGCCAAAGATGTTATAACTTCAATAATAGTACACTGGCTCATGACAACAATTGTCTGCATGTCATGAGGGAATGCGTGCGTATTCTCGGTTGGTGATTAAGCAACGACTTCCTTTGTGCTGAGCAACTCCCTTTTATTCAGGGAGTGTATTTTTCTAAAGTACATGACAAATGTTGCACAGAAATAGTAACAACTTAGCACAGTTCCTACAGTAACCCTTGACTTTATTGCCACATGACGAAATTTGTGCAGAATGTTCATTTTCTATAGTGCTTACCCTCATTTAGATCTTGGGTGAGCTGCAGCCTATCCTAGGTGACCTCGGGTGAAAGGTTCTGATATGCTAACACTGCACTGAATGTGACCAGAGCCAACCTAGCCAAGAAGATTACTCAAAATGTAAATAATGTAAACAATAAATTACTTTTTCTGCGATCAATAAAATGTAACAAAAGACACAAATTACAAAACCCAAAACCAGTGAAGTTGACAAGTTGTGTAATTCGTAAATAAAAACAAAATACAGTGATTTGCAAATCCTTTTCAACCTGTATTCAATTGAATAGACTGCAAAGACAAGATATTTAATGTTCGAACTGAGAAATTTCTTTTTTTTTGTGCAAATAATCATTAACTTAGAATTTAATGGCAGCAACCCATTGCAAAAAAGTTGGCACAGGGGCATTTTTACCACTGTGTTACATTGCCTTTCCTTTTAACAACACTCAGTAACTTCTTGCTTGATGTACAGCTTAAGTTGTTCAACAGTCCGGGGTCTCTGTTGTGGTATTTTAGGCTTCATATTGCGCCACACATTTTCAATGGGAGACAGCTTTAGACTGCAGGCAGGCCAGTCTAGTACCCGCACTCTTTTACTATGACGCCACGCTGTTGTACCACGTGGCTTGGCATTGTCTTGCTGAAATAAGCAGGGGCGTCCATGAAAAAGACCTTGTTTGGATGGCAACATATGTTGCTCCAAAACCTGTATGTACCTTTCAGCATTAATGGTGCCTTCACAGATGTGTCCACTTTACATCAGTCTATCTTAGATGAGCTCGGGCCCAGCGAAGCCGGCGGCGTTTCTGGGTGTTGTTGATAAATGGCTTTCGCTTTGCATAGTAGAGTTTTAACTTGCACTTACAGATGTAGGGACCAACTGTAGTTACTGACAGTGGTTTTCTGAAGTGTTCCTGAGCCTATGTGGTGATAACTTTTACACACTGATGTCGCCTGTTGATGCTGTACCGCCTAAAGTGATCGAAGGTCACGGGCATGCTTCTTACATGCAGTAATTTCTCCAGATTCTCTGAACCTTTTGATGATATTACGGACCGTAGATGGTAAAATCCCTAAATTCCTTGCAATAGCTGGTTGAGAAATGTTGTTCTTAAACTGTTCGACAATTTGCTCACGCATTTGCTCACAAAGTGGTGACCCTCGCCCCATCCTTGTTTGTGAATGACTGAGCATTTCATGAAAGCTGCTTTCATACCCAATCATGGCACCCACCTGTTCCCAATTAGCATGTTCACCTGTGGGATGTTCCAAATAAGTGTTTGATGAGCATTCCTCAACTTTCTCAGTCTTTTTTGGCACTTGTGACAGCTTTTTTGAAACATGTTGCAGGCATCAAATTCCAAATGAGCTAATATTTGCAAAAAATAACAAAGCTTTCCAGTTTGAACGTTAAATATCTTGTCTTTGCAGTCTATTCAATTGAATATAAGTTGAAAAGGATTTGCAAATCATTGTATTCTGTTTTTATTTACCATTTACACAACGTGCCAACTTCACTGGTTTTGGGTTTTGTACATGTAATATCAGAAGATCAGTGATTCTCAAACTGTGGTAGGTACTCGGGCTCCATCTAGTGTACAACAAAAATCACTTTATTGATATTCAAACACAGTGTCACTGTTCAAACCGTGTGTAATGTTACAGCGGCCAAAAACATTAAATATACTTGTTAAATAAAACCTCTGCCTTGTTTTAATGAATATTAAGGCCTACTACACTACTGTATTTTAATGTTGGTCATTATGGTAGTACTTAAAGAGCCAATGTTTTCTGAGATGGTACTTTGTGTAAAAAGTTTGAGAACCCTGCAGTAGATGATCGCATTTGGCCCACATATTCAAGTATTTTCAGTTTTAAACTTGAATTTTGAATAACGTTTAATGGTGAATTGAATGAAAAATGTATTTGATCAACATTTTTCAGCGAAAAGATTTGTATACTCTATGCCAAAAGACGCTGGGGCCGTGTAACGTTACCCCTATAAATAGCTCGGATCCACAGTTTTATTTTGTTACTAATATAACATTAATATAACAACTTATGGTGACTATGAAGTACCATTTAAAATGTGAAACTATGCAATTTGAAAGGCTAATTAGATAAAATGTCTAAAAAATAAATCAAGCACACAATACATGAGAAAAACATTTCTAACAAGGTGGTAACAACCATTGGAGTTTGTTTTGGGAAAAAGTGGAAAACTAAAAGCATGAATGAAAAAAAAAAGTTCATGATTAAAAAAGAAAAAAAATGGTGCATTAAAATAAATAACAAATAATGCGATGCATTGACCAAAAAGGGTAGTTGGGACAAAGCAACAAGACAAAATGGGAAGTCACGACAACAAATAGAGACTGTTGTCACAATTAATGGGTTGAATTTTTTTGAGTTACTGTAGAATTAAAAAATATAAATATATAAAATAGTAAACTTATAGGCAGTAAACATACAGTAAAGCTGCAAGCACCATCATCCTTTAGCAAATCCTTTATTTAAGTCGATGGCTTTATGGGATGCAAGATGACTAGGTGACATTTTAATTAAGGGACATATGGATTTCGGGTTCGATCCTGGGCTCCGGATCTTTCTGTGTGGAGTTTGCATGTTCTCCTCGTGATTGTGTGGGTTCCCTCCGGGTACTCTGGCTTCCTCCCACCTCCAAAGACATGCACCTGGGGATAGGTTGATTGGCAACACTAAATTGGCCCTAGTGTGTGAATGTGAGTGTGAATGTTGTCTGCCTATCTGTGTTGGCCCTGTGATGAGGTGGCGACTTGTCCAGGGTGTACGCCGCCTTCCGCCCGAATGCAGCTGAGATAGGCTCCAGCACCCCCCGCGACCCCGAATGGGACAAGCGGTCGAAAATGTGGATTTCATCATGATACATAGGGCTGGGTGTAAAACAATATCAATATATATCGCGATATAGACACGTAATCGATACCAATAAAAAATGCGTTCGATAAACCGTATGTTTTTTGGTCAAAAGAAACCAAAAAGAATGAAGCATGGTTGGTTGCATGAACAAAGGCACTCACAGTCTGGTAACCTCGTAAAACATAAAGTTGGTCAGTGAGCAATGGGAGGGACACGCTAAGCAGCCAATCACGTAACAGTATTAATTATCAGGTTTGGTCTTGCTGTTGATTCCTTGCACAAAGTGAGAAGAGAAAGTAAGAATGCTGCAGAGAGAACTTGTAGATTAAAAAGGGAAAATCACCTCGACAGTATGGCAGTTTTTTAGTCCTTCGCCACGCTCATCTTTTATTTTCAACCCTTGTCCGTTTGCAATTCGGATGTACGGAAACAACAGGTAGGAACTACAGTGTATAAAACAAATAACAATATAACAAATGTGCTACTTTAAAATAATATGTTGGTCCAATTATATTTAAATAATATTTACCGCATAACATAAATGTATTCCCACACTTAAATAAGAATAACAGAGCAAATAAATTTTATACAGACCATGTAACTTTCTGGCGGTAGACCTACAAAAAATTATTCTCAGGTTTGTCTGTTTACATTTCATGTTTACATAACTAGTGGTTATTTTGTTACATTTTATTAAGCATTTCTTATATATTCCTGATTTTTGCACCTTCATTTCCAGAGTGTGTTGTGATTTTAGAATTTTGTTTACATTGAGTGTTTTTCATGGTTGTGTTGACATTTCCTTTCTTTTCTGCCTTGATAGTTGAGGGGATTATACTCATGGAAAGGTTACATTTGAAATAAAAAAATTAACATTTGATATGTTTTTCTTCTGGTCCATATTTTCCGTAATTCATAAAAAATATCAATCATCGATATCGACCGATACAAAAAGACTTTTTGATACAGTTTTCAGCCATATTCATATCACACCAATTATTATAGAAGTCTGATATTGTACAAACCCCATTTCCATATGAGTTGGGAAATTGTGTTAGATGTAAATATAAACGGAATACAATGATTTGCAAATAATTTTCAACCCATATTCAATTGAATGCACTACAAAGACAATATATTTGATGTTCAAACTCATAAACTTTATTTTTTTTTTGCAAATAAGAATTAACTTAGAATTTCATGGCTGCAACACGTGCCAAAGTAGTTGGGAAAGGGCATGTTCACCACCGTGTTTTAACAACACTCAGTAAACGTTTGGGAACTGAGGAGACACATTTTTTAAGCTTCTCAGGTGGAATTCTTTCCCATTCTTGCTTGATGTACAGCTTAAGTTGTTCAACAGTCCGGGGGTCTCCGTTGTGGTATTTTAGGCTTCATAATGCGCCACACATTTTCAATGGGAGACAGGTCTGGACTACAGGCAGGCCAGTCTAGTACCCGCACTCTTTTACTATGAAGCCACGTTGATGTAACACGTAGCTTGGCATTGTCTTGCTGAAATAAACAGGGGCGTCCATGGTAACGTTGCTTGGATGGCAACATATGCTGCTCCAAAACCTGTATGTACCTTTCAGCATTAATGGCGCCTTCACAGATGTGTAAGTTACCCATGTCTTGGGCACGAATACACCCCCATACCATCACAGATGCTGGCTTTTCAACTTCACGCCTATAACAATCCGGATGGTTCTTTTCCTCTTTGGTCCGGAGGACACAACGTCCACAGTTTCCAAAAACTATTTGAAATGTGGACTCGTCAGACCACAGAACACTTTTCCACTTTGTATCAGTCCATCTTAGATGAGCTCAGGCCCAGCGAAGCCGACGGCGTTTCTGGGTGTTGTTGATAAACGGTTTTCGCCTTGCATAGGAGAGTTTTAACTTGCACTTACAGATGTAGCGACCAACTGTAGTTACTGACAGTGGGTTTCTAAAGTGTTCCTGAGCCCATGTGGTGATATCATTTACACACTGATGTCGCTTGTTGATGCAGTACAGCCTGAGGGATCGAAGGTCACGGGCTTAGCTGCTTACGTGCAGTGATTTCTCCAGATTCTCTGAACCCTTTGATGATATTACGGACCGTAGATGGTGAAATCCCTAAATTCCTTGCAATAGCTGGTTGAGAAAGGTTTTTCTTAAACTGTTCAACAATTTGCTCACACATTTGTTGACAAAGTGGTGACCCTCGCCCCATCCTTGTTTGTGAATGACTGAGCATTTCATGGAATCTACTTTTATACCCAATCATGGCACCCACCTGTTCCCAATTTGCCTGTTCACCTGTGGGATGTTCCAAATAAGTGTTTGATGAGCATTCCTCAACTTTATCAGTATTTACTGCCACCTTTCCCAACTTCTTTGTTACGTGTTGCTGGCATCAAATTCTAAAGTTAATGATTATTTGCAAAAAAAAAAAGTTTATCAGTTTGAACATCAAATATGTTGTCTTTGTAGCATATTCAACTGAATATGGGTTGAAAATGATTTGCAAATCATTGTATTCCGTTTATATTTACATCTAACACAATTTCCCAACTCATATGGAAACAGGGTGGGTAGTTTATTTGGGTATCTTGTTGCTTAGCAAGTAGTTAGAGGCTCCTCCGTATGGGACAGACTAATACATTCCTTCGTAAGCAGGCTTTTAACTTGAGTTCATTCGGAGTACCACCTAGGAGACTCAAATAAAAACAATTAACATTGTGGTTTCAAAATCACTCCGTGATCGAGCCATCATGAATGCTTATTTTGCCTTCGCACCTTTGCACCTTTTGAACGCCCTGTTCTCCCTCTGTTTTGTTTAGAAGTAGCATAGCACCGTGGTTAAAAAGTCAAAGTTCTTGGCTACCAAGACTGACTCGCATGCGGCATGTGTACACACCTTCGTACACACACACACACACACATACACACACACACACACACGTTATCAACCGCAGCTTACCACACACTTGTTAGTCTGTGGCAAGGTAATGTGTAGCAAACGTCACACGGCTGAGGTTTTATGCAGAGAAGTCAGGTTCTGACAACATGTGTGCGTGTGTGAGGGCATTTGCCTCATTCCATGACTGTGAAATGTATGTAGGTCATTTTTTATTCACTGTTATTTTCATTTTTCATGTTAAATCACCTATTTACTCCCTTTTTCCATATTTTGTTATGTTGCAGCCTTATTTCAAAATGGAATAAATGTATTCTCCTGAGAATTCTACACACACTACATAATAAAAACTTGACAAACACTTTTTTTAATATATATATGTTTGCATGTTTATGGAAAAAATGCTAAGAAATCGCATGTACATACTGTACTGTAAGTATTAAGTCTTGTAACCTTAAATGATACCACACCTATGGCACACTTATCTCTGGGCAGTTTCAATGTTGTGCTTGGAGATGATACCTGGGAAACATACAAACTTTACACAGAGATGTCCAGATAGAGATTCAAACCAAGATCGACATGCTAACTACGAGGCCACCGTGCCATCCATAAATATTTTTCAATTCTCAATGGTTATTTTCACAACTATTAGTTTTTTGTTGGGTTGTTCTTATTGTTTCACTGTTGATTTGTGTTGGCATTCTGCCCATGTTAAAACGGTTAGAAAAGCAAAGCCTACAAGTGGGTCTCAGACGAAATATTGGTGGACAACAGGTAGATACTTCACTGATCCAGAGGGAAGTTCGAGAGGACCGTATTTTTCAGCTTATAGGCTGCAAAATTAATTGAATTTTAATCATTATCACTATTTTGGCTACCACAATAAAATGAGGGTGATGGTCAGTGATATTAACATTTAAAATGCAGGCTCTGCTGCAAATCAAATCAAGCTCTTTCACGACCGCAGCGGCAGAGAACAAGCCTGTAAAGCTCGCGCCCGTCCACGCGAGAGACCATTGTGTGTGAGCACAAAACTCCATCACCATGCCGACCTGAAACATGAACATTAAGAGTATTATTATATTAACATTAACCAGGTTAAGGTTGCTGCAGCCGATCGCTTCATTTCACTTCTGTGTAATCTTTAGGACCACACTGCTGCTGATAGATGGCGACAGGTGTGGGCAATATTGGAGACAGACGCATTCGTCCCACTCAAAAAGTATACCGCAAAGGAGAAAATTATTTTTGATGCTGCTTTCATTTTGAAAGCGCAACACAGGATCCTGTCACTGGTCGCTCCTTCACTCACCAGCTCTGACTCAGAGTGTTAAGGACGGGAGAGAACATTCAGCAGACGATCTTTAAGGAATGTTGGCAACAACTTGTTTAAAAAGTCCTGCCGTTTGTTTACTGGGATGGTCACTCGTCTTTTATTTCATTGCTAACGTTGTCAGTGTTGCCAATAACATCAACACTAGCTAAAATCTCAATGAACTGAAGGCAGGCTGTAAAATGACAGCAGCTAGTTGTCAGTGAGGCACAAAGCTTGTGTATTAAATGTGAGAGGTATCACTCCTAATTATTTTTGTTGGCCAAACTGTTGCACTGATCCGCATGGTGTTGTTGGAGAAGAACAAAGCTTGTTTATTAGACGTTATCCTCATTGGCCAAACTGCTTTGTGTTTAAAATTGATGTCAAAAAGTAAACACCATGTTTTTTACGTTGTGTGTAGTGTTTTTCATGTCAAAAAGTTATTACTTAAAAAAATAGTTTGTGTGACATAGTGCTTTGTGAATGTTTTGCAGTGTGTAGTTATTTCCCATATGAAATTTGTGCACAAACTCTTTTTGGATCCGTCCGGTTACCACTATGTATGTGCTCCCCTATGTTAAACGTATCCCTTGTACTGTTTGTCTCGGCGTTGCACAAACAGGACGAACAGCGAACCCTTTCCTTGGAATGGCACTAAAAGGACTAACAGCTTGCCATCGTGCTAAAGAAAATCTAAAAACATTTTACCATCAAGTGCCAACATTTCTTGCAGTTGTCGCTCCGTAGGAATCTATTCATCAATTGTAGGTTGTATTTTTTTATGTCTTCCAATGCGGCATATATTTTCTAGATCTTAAAGAACTCATTTAAAATAATTGAGAACATCTGGTCATTTTAGTAGGGCATTATTCATACTTAGACCTTGGAGTTTCTGACGCACAGGAGTTGTCACGGAAAGAGGATTCAGACCTAGTATTGACATATTCAACTAGATATTTCCATTCACTGAGTTTTCCTACGTCCCCTCATGTAATCATACATGGATGTAAGATTAAGTGTAAGATTATTAGTATTGTGATTTTTTTTTTTAGTTTTTCCATTTTTTTTGATTGGGAGAGGTTGGGTCCACATTATTTTTTTAACTTATTTTGGATACTTGGCATCCCAGTGTGGCAAGGTCACATGACCACTAAGTTTTTGCTCTTCTCAGTCATTTTCGTTCTTGTTGGCCGTTTCTGCAGCGGCATTGTCCACATTTGAATTTGTACCGACGTTATGTAACCCTAACCCAGTCCTTCTCAAATAGTGGGGCGGCCGTGTGACCTCGGGGAACATGCTTTTTTTTGTCGTATCAGATTATGATGAAGCATATGTAGCACTTGGCTTCACTGTAACCACGACGTGTTGTTTCCTTTAATGTTAATAAGCTTAGAATGTTACGCAGAGAGGTATAGTTATAACAAAGTACCAGACAAATTATACTATTTATAGTCACGGTGGAGAGGGTGGGGCGCAAAATATATTCTTCTTCCAAAGGGGGGCCTAACATAAAATAATTGAGAATCACTGCCCTAAGCAGTCCAAGAATTCTCGGTTCGCAGTAAGTCTTTGTCTCAATTTGGTCCCTGGTCGGTTCTTTGTAGTTCACAGCAGTTATTCTTAGCGCTGCTTTCGATACCGTCGATCATAATATTTTATTAGAGCGTATCAAAACACGTATTGGTATGTCAGACTTAGCTTTGTCGTGGTTTAACTCTCATCTTACTGACAGGATGCAATGCGTCTCCCATAATAATGTGACCTCGGACTATGTTAAGGTAACGTGCGGAGTTCCTCAGGGTTCGGTTCTTGGCCCTGCAGTCTTTAGTATTTACATGCTGCCGCTAGGCGACATCATACGCAAATACGGTGTTAGCTTTCATTGTTATGCTGATGACACCCAACTCTACATGCCCCTAAAGCTGACCAACATGCCGGATTGTAGTCAGCTGGAGGCGTGTCTTAATGAAATTAAACAATGGATGTCCGCTAACTTCTTGCAACTCAACGCCAAGAAAACGGAAATGCTGATTATCGGTCCTGCTAAACACCGACATTTATTTAATAATACCACCTTAACATTTGACAACCAAACAATTACACAAGGCGAATCAGTAAAGAATCTGGGTATTATCTTCGACCCAACTCTCTCGTTTGAATCACACATTAAGAGTGTTACTAAAACGGCCTTCTTCCATCTCCGTAATATCGCTAAAATTCGTTCTATTTTATCCACTAGCGACGCTGAGATCATTATTCATGCGTTCGTTACGTCTCGTCTCGACTACTGTAACGTATTATTTTCGGGTCTCCCTATGTCTAGCATTAAAAAATTACAGTTGGTACAAAATGCGGCTGCTAGACTTTTGACAAGAACAAGAAAGTTTGATCATATTACGCCTATACTGGCTCACCTGCACTGGCTTCCTGTGCACTTAAGATGTGACTTTAAGGTTTTACTACTTACGTATAAAATACTACACGGTCTAGCTCCGTCCTATCTTGTCGATTGCATTGTACCATATGTCCCGGCAAGAAATCTGCGTTCAAAGAACTCCGGCTTATTAGTGATTCCCAGAGCCCAAAAAAAGTCTGCGGGCTATAGAGCGTTTTCTATTCGGGCTCCAGTACTATGGAATGCCCTCCCGGTAACAATTAGAGATGCTACCTCAGTAGAAGCATTTAAGTCCCATCTTAAAACTCATTTGTATACTCTAGCCTTTAAATAGCCCCCCTGTTAGACCAGTTGATCTGCCGTTTCTTTTCTTTTCTCCTCTGCTCCCCTTTTCCTTGAGGGGGGGGGGGGGGGGGGGGGGGGGGCACAGGTCCGGTGGCCATGGATGAAGTGCTGGCTGTCCAGAGTCGGGACCCGGGGTGGACCACTCGCCTGTGCATCGGCTGGGAACATCTCTACGCTGCTGACCCGTCTCCGCTCAGAATGGTGTCCTGCTGGCCCCACTATGGACTGGACTCTTACTATTATGTTGGATCCACTATGGACTGGACTCTCACAATATTATGTCAGACCCACTCGACATCCATTGCTTTCGGTCTCCCCTAGAGGGGGGGGGTTACCCACATATGCGGTCCTCTCCAAGGTTTCTCATAGTCATTCACATCGACGTCCCACTGGGGTGAGTTTTTCCTTGCCCTTATGTGGGCTTTGTACCGAGGATGTCGTTGTGGCTTGTGCAGCCCTTTGAGACACTTGTGATTTAGGGCTATATAAATAAAGATTGATTGATTGATTGATTGATATTCTCATGGAGTGAGAAAGATATGTCTTACTATGTTTCGTTACTTCTTGTTATCCAAACAAATTTTGGGGGTGAGCCTGTTACCCTAATAAAACAAGACTATGTCCAGTTCAACTGTCTCAACAACTAGTGGAGCTCACTAAGAAGCCATATTTGAGGCTGGTGAGTAGTTAAATTTTTTCAGGTGTTTTTATTTCTTCCAGTTTGACATTTAGAAATTATTTTTTCAACTTTTTTGGTGCGATGAGCTCGTCCACTTTGGCAATTTCGTCTAGACCGTAGCATACACATGTATATGTTCCTGTTCCTTCTGGAGTTTTCATCATAACTGTGGGAGTGTATTTCTTTCTGTCAACTTTTGTGATTCTCTCTCCTACCCTTTACACATCTATACTAACATTGTTCCTCTCTAATCCCAGCCTACAAGCAACTTTGTGGGTAATTTAGTTTGTGTCAAATCCAAGAGCAAATAGTGTTCCAATCTTTTGACCCCCATCTGAAGTCACCTACAGCATCATCGAAAGGACGGGTAACTCCAGTTCACCATGATTGGAAGTACTTGATCAGTTTGGAAAACCTTTCTTGACTTTTGCATCTTCAGGTTCGTTTAGTTTACTTTATTTTTGTTCACTAATAGATTTTCTCAATGGATCTTTTCTTATTCCTTTTTCCTTGTATTGGGCAAAAAAGGTAATGATGATCTGTCATGCAACTCCTGTTTTTGCAAATATATGAGCTATTGCAGTCTTCTTCATCTCCACGGTATCCCAGACACAATTGACAGGTTCCCAGTTTTTCTACAATAACTTATTTTCATGAAGTTGGAGTCCTTTAAATCGTTTACATCATAATATGTGTCGTCACTACATACAACACAAGTGTTTTTGGAATTCACTGGATTGTCTTTGCTTGAGGGTTTTGTAAATACTTGCTTCCTTTCACATGAGTTGTCTTTGTTTTTTTTGCCAAACAATGTGCATCAGATTCTTTCAAGGATACTTTCTCGAGCTTTCAGAAATGACAATTCGGTGAATTTGTTGGATGTTAAGACATTATTCAGTTTATTATTAAAGATCAACCAACTTTCTTGGATGGATTTAGGTAGTTTATTTTGGACGGATAGTACAACAAGAGGATTTACCGTTGCATCAATATTTCCTAATTCAGTTAAATCCATCCATCCATTTTCTACCGCTTAAATGGTGTCGCAGGGGGTGCTGGAGCCTATCTCAGCTGCATTCGGGCAGAAGGTTGGGTACACCCTGGACAAGTCGCCACCTCATCACAGGGCCAACTCAGTTCAATTAGCTAGAGCTTTTTACATGTTTTAATGAGTTAAATTACTTTTTTGTATGGTTTCACTTCAAGTACCGGTAAGTCCCTTTAGTTCTTGTCTTGACTTGTCCTGTATTTGTTTTTCAAAACTCCAAATACACTAGATCTTCAATAGTGCTGTAGGATTTTAGTTTCAGATCTGTTATGATCTGTTTATCCAAGCTATCAGTTTCATAGGTTCATCTGTTTTATATGGGTTCCTTTGTTTTTGTAGAGATTTACAACCGTTTTCCGTCTGTAAAAGTCTCTACTGCAGCTGTTAAAGATGGGTAGACAAGCTTTTAAAATTTTTACAGATTGAATTTCTGGTCGGGGCACTGAACCTCTTCTGTAGTTGATGTTTCAACAGCATGTGGAATACTAAACTGGATTTTTTCACAACTCAATTTCATCTCTGGTCTCTTAAACAGTCTGCACTCGGTTATTCAGTTCCTTAAATTGATCCACTGGCTGACATAGCTTTAGTTGCTTCATTTACCTGTTTTTCACAGATTTCTTGGAGTAGTACTTTGACAACTTGGTTTAGGTCAACAGTGGATACTTGTTTAATGTCATTGCAGCTTCATTCAGTCCCTTTAATTATTGATATGAGATCGTTTACACTATACTTTCTTAGCCCAAACAATCTTTTTGGCTTCTTTGCGCTGTTTCATTTTCTCCAATCAGTTTTCCAAATACTCCTCAAAAGCTATTTGTTCTTTATCTTCTAAAGTTTCGAATTAGAGTTTAGTATTGTAGTCTTCACTAGTGTCAAGGAATCTGTTAATGAATTCCTCATTCAACTCTTGTTCCCTCATGCTGCTTACCTTTCTAATGATGAGGTCAGCTTTCCTTGTAAAATGAAATTAATGAAAAAAATCAATAAATGAATGAAACTGTCTTACACCAAGAGGCATATCTAAAGGTTCGTAAACCGAAAAGTTCGCAAACAGAGGGGTTCGTTAATCAAGGTTACAATGTTTTAGATCTACCGGTAGTTAGTCTGCGGGCTGGAGCACTGGGATAGATAATTAGTAGTTAAACATGTATTGCTAACATTTTTGCAGCAGATTTCTAAAAGCAGCAGAACATTCCACAGAGCATCTTTGTATTTTTTATTTGTACAGTATGTCTTTTAAAACAACACACTGGTCATACAGATGATCTTTGGCAAGTGATTTTTTAGGTTTTTTTGGGTTTTTTTTAGCAGAGCGCTCTCCTGTCACACTAATGATCTTTGGCAAACAGGACTTTTTGACACCACATAAACAAGATAAAAACATGGAAGTCCTAAAAGTTGTAAGTTAAAGTCCTGCCTCCTGGTCCTTAGAGCAGTTCTTCTCAAATAGCCATTTCAGCCATCATGTAGTATTATACTTCAAACCCCGCTGCGAATTACAAAACTTGCTCATTGCAGCCATTAATCCTGACTTCCTCATTTCGATTAAAAAAAGAATCAGCACTAATTGTTTTGTTCATTTTGTTTTGAAGGTTGAGTTGTTTATATATTGTGCTCTATAGCTAATGTCGCTGATCAATTTGAATGTATTATCATTTATTGAGTATATTTCATTTTATTTTTCAATATCAAATGGTTCAAGTCTACTTTTAAGTTTAAACAGGGAATTTAAGGCATTGAAGCTTAGCGATGGCTATGTTAAACAAAACTAAAACTGAACTGGCTGAAAAGTAAACAAAAACAGAATGCTGGACGACAGCAAAGACTTACAGCGTGTGGAGCAGACGGCGTCCACAAATTACATCCGTACATGATAATCAACACCAAAATAGGAGCGCAAGACAAGAACTAAAACACGACACACAAGAAAACACCAAAAAAACAGGTCGGGTTGTGACAGTACACCTACTTTGAGACAAGAGCTATAGTGATGCATGGTTGGTTATGGTTTGAATTTGTATCCGACAATTGTGAGAAAGACTTTTTACTGTCAATATCGGCTGCTAAGTTTCATTTTTTTAAAGTTTTCTGCCGGTGGCGCATTTTTTCAATGGAAAAAAATATGTCTCGGCTCAGAAAAAGTTGAAAAACGCTGGTCTAGTGAGACAGGTCTAAGTTAAGTAGGAGAAATTTCAGTTGTTTATAAATTATTTCATGTTTCTCTGTGGCCCGGTAGTAAATGGCTCACGGACCGGTACCGGGCACCGGACCGGTGGTTGGGGACCACTGCTGTAAATTATCAAGTAACTACTAGTGCTTGAAAACCGTTTGAACTCATGAAGTATGCCCACAAAAACATCACAATGTTATATGTAAAATATACACACCCACTGAGTTTCATCCGGGCAGGATGAGTTTGCAAATACTATCGACACACATTCATGTTTTTTGTGCAAACTTACTTTGTTTTCGTCACTTCGCTGCCGTCTTGTTGTGGCCTGGTGTTGTTTTGATAGGGCGAGGACCTCACGACGGTCATAGATGTCCGAGGATAATGCCTGTTTTGTCTTCATTCTGCAAGGTCATCGTAAAAACGCAATTCTGCCCCCTGCTGAATAGTAATGGTAACCTGCTTCACATCGTAACAGGGAAGGCAATTTTATTTATTGATCTCAATACGTATTGAAAGACAATTTAAAGTGCTTTACAGATGCCTAAAATTACAAGGCACATGTACTTCCTCCCACCCCCAAAGACATGCACTTAGGGATAGGTTTTTATTAGGGATGTCCGATAATGGCTTTTTGCCGATATCCGATATTCCGATATTGTCCAACTCTTTAATTACCGATATATGCAGTCGTGGAATTAACACATTATGCCTAATTTGGACAACCAAGTATGGTGAAAATAAGGTACTTTTTTTTTAATTAATAAAATAAGATAAATAAATTAAAAACATTTTCTTAAATAAAAAAGAAAGTAAAACAGTTACATAGAAACTAGTAATTAATGAAAATGAGTAAAATTAACTGTTAAAGGTTAGTACTGTTAGTGGACCAGCAGCACGCACAATCATGTGTGCTTACGGACTGTATCCCTTGCAGACTGTATTGATATATATTGATATATAATGTAGAAACCAGAATATTAATAACAGAAAGAAACAACCCTTTTGTGTGAATGAGTGTAAATGGGGGAGGGAGGTTTTTTGGGTTGGTGCACTAATTGTAAGTGTATCTTGTGTTTTTTATGTTGATTTAATAAAAAAATAAAATAAAAAAAAAAGGATACCGATAAAAAAACAAAACGATACCGATAATTTCTGATATTATATTTTAACGCATCTCTAGTTTTTATTTATTATTTTTTATTTTTTTATTTTTCTATTTTATTGAACAACAAACATACATTTTTAATTCACACAAAAGTCAAGGCACTTTCAACATCAAGGAAAGAAAACAAAAGCAAATACAGAGAGTATAAAATATAATAAATAATAAAAAATATGACCAAAAAAATGACAAAAAGGGCTACCTAAATCATTTTAAAAAAATGTAACAAATATATCAATTTAAGGGCTTTTGTACTCTTAATTATTCTCCAAGATTTGATTGATAATTGTAAACCATTAAGCCAATTAGAAAATGTAGGCCTCGCTTTCATAAATCGACATTTATGTAGAAACATTTTAGCCTGGAGCATAATAATGTTGACAAAACATTTCTATGTTATGCAGAATGAAAGACACAAACGCCTCCATCCTTTCAAAATTGGCTGCATGACCTTGTTTCAGTTATACATAAGGAGAAACTGCGATACAGCGGACAATCTGCTCAAAGAAAATGAGAGGACTCCTGGGGCCCTGTGATGAAATATCTTGACTGCAAAAGTCAATAGACTGGTTTGGTCAGATGGTTAAAGTATGAATTATTGTTATTATTATTAGTATCTATTTTTTATTATTATTTATTTTTTGTTTTTATTTAAAATTTTTTAATTTTGGATTTTTTCTAGTTCATGCAAGCGTCTCTCAATGAATGTGTGAATGTGTGTGTGTGTGGGAGGGTTGTTTTGCTTTGTCTTGTGTGTTTTGTTTTTTTCCTCTGTTTGTGAGATGTTTTGGCTGGTCTTATTTTTGGAAAATAATTTATAAAAATATAAAAAAATTAAAAAAACATTTCTATGTTACAGTCGTTTATTAAAAAAAACCCAAATATGATCTCTTCTATAGAGAATGGGGACATCTCCACACCCTTGTCTCTCAGCCAATCTCTGATCTCCTCCCAAAACACATGTACACTCTCACATCCCACAAAAAGATGATTGACATCCTCTACAGCTCCACATATATAACAGCCATCAACCTCCATGTTCAATTTAAGTTTGAAAAAAAATCCTTTGAAGGGTATATTCCATTAACCTGGGGATAGGTTGATTGGTAACACTAAATTGGCCTTAGTGTGTAAATGTGAGGGTTTTTAACATTGTCAAAAATAATGTTTACAATTGCAACAATCCTGTGTTTTAACATGTAACATTTTACTAAATGTGTGATTGGGAAAGCAAAGCATAAAGAACGTATTCAAATAAAATGAGTGTCGTAAACAGACATTGCGGTGTTCCGCCCACTAGAGGGCGCTTTAAGTTCATTTGTTGTTTTGTAGACGAC